>NC_081435.1:6227582-6580915 GCF_949786415.1 Peromyscus eremicus
TCCTGCCTGTGAATCTGTATATCACCTGGCCAATTGCAGCTTCAGTTGTGTACATCCACATGTGGCAATTGTCTCCACCCCTACAGGTGCATGGAGGAGAGCTCATTGTCTGTGTCCACTGGGCACCTGATGACAGCCCCACAAAGACTCCCAGAACCCTGGGAACAGTTTGGCCACAGAATCCACAATAAACTCTGACAGGGACTGCATGCTTACTACATAGACTGTACCACCTTCTCCATATTCTGACCCAGGACAGACTGTAATTCAGAGATCACAGAAGAACTAGCCCTAAAAACACCTGCTCTATTTTCACATTCAGAATACGAAACAGCTGCTGAGCAAGCTTTCACCATCAGCTCTCCTGCCCTCTCTTCTCCCTTCCTTCCCTCCCTCCTCCATCATCTCCTCCACTCCCCCTCCTTTCCTCCCTCCTGCATGCATATTTCTCTTTATTCCTTCATTTCTTTCTTCTTCCATCAATTGCAAAGCCAACATTTGTCTTGTGCTCACAAACAATGCATATCTGGGTTAGTTATTAAAGTTTCGATGCTAAATACTAAAACATAGATTATATAAAATAACTACCTATTGCCAAAGTCGACTGTGACACTACCATGACCTAGAGACCTGGATATTAGCTTCTCTTGCTGGGTGTCAGGTCACTTCTCCTTCATAACAGCTCCATGAGAAAACTATGATGGTCTCCGTATCACATCTAAGGTGAACAAGCTGAGCACAGAGAAGGTCATACGACCTTAAGGGGCTGAACAAGGATTCTATCCTGCGAGTTTCAGAGTACAGTCTGCTCTCCTAACCTTTGCTCTTGACTCCCTCTAGGAATAGACAGAACTTCATGACGTCCAAAGGGCAGATGTGAAATTAGCTTCGTTTCTTCTGAAAAGGGCTCAGGACACAGTAACAGGGGCAGCAAGCATGCCTCCAGTATCATCACAGACTTTGCCCGAAAGCAATTGTCTGACCTTTAAGAAGTGAGCCTCTCAGGGCTGTATCTAGTTCATTCGTTAAATGAAAAATTAGCACCAAATAATTCTGGGAATTCCTCCTAGACATGGGAGCTTCTATAGTTCCAAGGAGGCTTGTGACAGGGACTTCAGAGTTGGAAGCAACTGGCTTCTCGAATCAACAAGCACACGACTGTCAGTCCATCGCAGTGGCTAGCTTCTACAGCTTCTGGCTTGTCATCTTGTCCTCTACTGCTTATGACTACCTAATAATACAACCCAACTTCTACTGGGAAATACAGGGATCTGATCTTTTTTCCACTCTATGCACCATGTTCTCCAGAGTGAAGTCTCAGTTCTGACTCCTTTATCCTCCTTGTGTGAGTTGGGTGTGAAACTTGCATTCATGTCTGATGCTGTCTCTGTGTAGACAGGCTGGGAAAGTATTGCACCCAACTTTAAAATAAAATGTGCTTGATTTAAAAGTGGTTTTGAGCTATGCAATTTTGTTTTGTTTGTTTGGTTTTATCTTTTGTTTTCATTTCCACCATTGCTTTGCAGCCAACGTAATCTGTACCAGGCCTTTTTTTTGGGGGGGGGGGATCTGAAGTAGTCTTGTCTTTGCACTATGTGGTTCAGGGTAACCATTCAATTTGTAGGCTTTGATGGGGGGGCCGTTAGTACTGGTGACTTCCAAATCTCCTTACTATCTCAAGTACAAAGTGGCCCTCACCTGGCCCCTTCCAAACGGGCACAGGTCTCAGTGTTTCCTCCTGCAGAGTGCATCAGTCACTCTTTGGATATCAAAAATCACTCTCAGATTCCCTCCCATGACAAGTGTCTGATTACTATTCCTCAAAGAGTTCTAATTCAGTTATTTCTTCCATCCGTGTGGATCCTTCTTTGGTTCTTCCCATCATTATCCTCTGCCTACATCAGCAGTTCTCAACTAGGGTTCACAACCCCATTCACGGGGGCTCCACATCAATACTCACATTAGGATTCACAACAGTAGCAAATTTACAGTTATAAAGTAATAGTGAAAATAGTTTTATGGTTGGGGGACATACCATACACAAGGAGCTGTAATAAAGGGTAACAGCATTAGGAAGGTTAAGAGCCACAGGCAAGATGATTTCAGTAATATCAAAGATGTGTCTTTGCTTGATAGGTAATAGTCCTTTCAAATTTAAACATGCTAACAGAAAGCTCCTCCTAGGTCCAGTCCCAGCCCACACTGCAATGTTGGTTCCCTAGTGTCCAGTGTTGGTCCCCTGCAGCTCAGCCAATAGTGACACTGCCTGTGACTTGCCCAGGCCTTTGTCTCTCTAACCTGTCCCTGGTCCGATCCATTGCTACTTCAAAATCTATTCTAATTTTGATAGCATCTCATTATTTCTACTGAACTCCCTTTGGTTCAGAGCATTTCATTTGTTTTTCTAATGGCTCACTTTAATAGCTTTCTAAATGCTACCTTCTTCCCTCGTTCTTTTCTAAAAGACTCTTCTGAGTCCGAGTTTAAGAAGAAAAATCACCCCATTGCCTTGTTGAAAATTCTCTGCTGATTTGCCATTGCAGATAACATAAGACCTGAACCCCATATACAGTTGCATGCGCTGGATGCTGCCATGCGTTTACCCTGTTCCCCACACCCTCACCACACTTTTCCTTGTGTCAATCAAGTCTGTCCTGCCTGAGGGCCTTCAAACTGCTGTTGCCTCTTCTCTCCAACATGCTTCTGGTTAGCTCCTTCAGGCCTCTCAGGGATCCTTTAAGATGCTGCCTCCCCAGAGAGCTCTAACTAACATGGTACCCTATGTGTAACCACCGAATTCAATTTTGTCATTCCCAACTAGATAATGACGAGCTGAAAACAGGAGTCTACTGAAGAAAGTCTCTTCAAACTAGACAAAGTTTACACAGTTTAGCACATCTCTGTGAGTACTGGTATGAGCCTCTTGCATATCCATCAGTAGTGGGCTTTCTGGAATTTACAGTGGTTCTTTGGATCTTCCGTTTTCCATGGTGTTGTACCATCACGGTCACCTAGCAACACAGTGCAAGTGTCCCTCACTGTGCATCCCTGCAGCTTGGCAGCACCTGCGTTTTTGATAATAGGCTTTCTAACAACAGGTGGGGGTGGTTTCTCACTCCAGTTTGCTTTCAATTTTCCTGATAATAGTGATGCTGAACATTGGTTCACACACTCACTTGTACGTGTGCTGCAAGCTGAGAATGAAAAGATTTTCATCTCTCCTTTGTCTCCAATTATACAGAGAAAAGAAAAATGGGACATTAAGAGGAAATTTTGCTTGCTTCCTGTTTGTCTGAGACCTGGGAGCCACAATTTGCCTGCCCCACCCAAGATTTATTTCTAGAAATATAGTGCAACATTACAGCGTTTCTAAAGAAGGGGAAGCAGAAGCATGGCTGCCTTGTTTTATTTTAAACTTTCTAATACTTCATTAAGAATATTTTCAAATCTCTCCACTTCAGACAGAGCAAACGGTGCCGACACTCCCCCACCTGGAGGTGGACCCAGTTCGTCCCAAATCTCTAATAAACTCCAAAGACAGTTTGACATTCCGTTCACTCCTTTAAATGTACCCGAAAGCACTTAACCTGACAGGTAAGATGCAGGCATGCAGTTTCTGTTGTATTTTTATTGTGGTAAGAACACTGCTGAATGTGGAATCTACCCTTTAACAGGATGTCACTGTACAGCACAGTATTGCTAACTCTATGTACAATGTTGCATGTGGCAGATCCCCAGAACTTCTCGGGGGGAAGGGAAGGTAAAGGAGAAGAAATGAGTTGCTAAATAGTTGTTGTCTTTGCTGATTTGAAAACTCTGAGATGAATATTAGTTTTGGTCCCTCTATCCCCCTGCTCAAGATCACTTAGGTGTTTACAGGCATACGTGCTATTTGCCTTCTGCATAGACTCATCATCAAAGTAAACTGATGTAGTATCACTTACAACATTATACTGTGTTCTTGTATAAATTCAGAAGTTAAATGATATTTTAAAAATTCTAAATTAGTCCCATCTTGGCCGTGGCATTTCCATTTCCACCAGTAAATATGAACATCGTATCTGTCATCTTATATGCAAATCTTTACAGGCAGGGCAGAGCTCCTTTGACATTTTCTCATGAGTGACAATGTTAAATTTCATTTGATTCCTGACTTATCCTGCGCCAGATCTTCTAGTGTTTAAACTAACACAACATGAAGGCTTTCAAAGAAAAAATGATTTAAAACTATGTGCAAGCTAGCTGAGGCATCTTTTTGCAGCATATATTTCTACAACCAACCATTGCATATTACTTTAAAATAGAGGATAATAAAGTATATCTTTCAGGGTCATTTAGCTTTTGTTTAATTTTTATAATAACTCAAAGTCCCCTGCCAATAAAACTGCTGCAAAGCAAGTATGTGAAATGCTTCCTGAGACATTTGGTGAAACTCAAATATTGCAACCATAATTTCAAAACCAAGAACAGGATGTTAGTGGTGTTATACCATGAAACCAGGATTTTGTTCACATAGCTTATGAATGTGTTATTTAAGATTTCTGCTAAGAATTTTAAAAATAAATTAATCAGTTGCTCTCTTTTGATTTGTTTCCTCAGAGAGAGGAAGAAATTTGTTTTCTTGTTTTTTATGTAAGTGCTGGAAAAGTGAATTGAATTTTGAGAATAAGTTTGTAATTTACCTTTAAAATTGTCCTTTTTTGTCCTGGGTTAGTTAAATGAAGCAGATGAGGACTTCCTTGCACCCTCAGGAGCTGAATGTATTTTTTTTAAATTAATTTTATAGTCAGACCCTTTTATCCTCTAAGTAGTTAAATCATTATAATGACTCTTAATGATATCATTTAATTAGTATTTTACAAAACAACAAGCCACAGTTACATATGGGTTCAAGATGAGTTACACTGTTTTGGATATGAAGCATGTTTGAAATTACACAGCGGAGTGTGTGCAAACACGTCTATTAAGGACACTTCGGTATCACTTGGTAGCTTACAAATGCCTGGGAAGTCTGGGCAGCTATTTCTCTCGAACACAGTAGCTTCCACTGTTCTGCTGTGTTGAAGGCCTGGCTGACTGTGGCCCTGGAAAAGGCATACACACACTTAATAGGGTCATTTCGCAGTGAATACAAGGTCTCAGCATTCCTTTGCAAACAATCTATTTCCTCAAATTCAGAGGCTTCTGTGTCAATGGCAGATGAGTTCCTGGTAGATATGCTTGACTGCAACTAACAGCATGTCAATAAAGAATTCTGTGATAGGTGAGGGCATGCAAGTGGTATGCTGTAATCTCTTTCCAGCCCATGCTCAAATCGCTTCAGACTCTGGTCTCCCATTTCTAGTAGCATGTAGGCTGGTTCCAGAGGACTTCTGTGTACAGCTAATACTTTTTCTTGCATTTAAGTGCGTATTATTTAAAACTTAAAGTATTTAAGGTTTATTTCGTTCTGTTTTATGTGTATACATGTTTTGCCTGCACATATGTCTGTGCACTATGTGCTTGAAGTACCCACAGAGGCCAGGAACAAATGTCAAATGCCCTGAACTGGAGCCACAGATGGTTGTGAGCCTTCCTGTGGGTGCTGGACATGGAACCCTGGTTTTACATGAGAAACAACTGCTCTAATTGCTGAACTATCTATCCTGCCCCATTTTTATTATTTTCAATTATGTGCATATGTGTGTGTCTACATATGGGTGTGTGTGGTTGTGAGTCTATGTACCCATCAAGGCAGAGGCACTAGATGCTCCTGGGGTGCAGTTACACACAATAATGGGAACCTAACTCAGCTCCTCTGCAAGAGTAGAATGTGCTTTTGACTTTAACCGCTGAGCATCTCTGATACCCCAACATTCATAATCTGAACAATAGTAAGACAATACCACAAGTCAACAAATGCAACAAAGACAGAGTGATCTATGAAGTGCAGATGTTTTTAATGTGCTGAAAAGATCATATTCAGCATCTCTTCGAGCAAGCAGACTCACCCACAAGCAAACAATACTGATCAATCATGGACATAAAGGAAAATTCCAGAAAGCACCATTCAGCCCTTCACTTCCTCTAAATAATCCAATCAAATCATGTAAGTTTTTCAAAAAAATTTTTTTACACCATACATAACATTTGTATGCTCTTCATTTGTATTTGTAAATAATAAATATTCTATTGATGGTTCTGCAATAAATGAATGAATAAATGAAAAACGTTTCCAACCTGATTTTGGATGTCTTCATTTAAATTAATACACTTTGCATTGTAACTTATGGATTCATGGCCCTGGAGTAGGTTATAGAAAATCTCTTTTACAAATGTGGGTACCCTTGTATTTGGGGTATAAATGTTCAGAATTAAGACTTCATCTTGATAAATTTTTCCTGTGATGAATATGAAATGTTCTTCTCCATCTCTTCTGATTAATTTTAGTTTGAAGTCTATAGTTTTAGGTATTAGGATAGTTACACCAGCTTGTTTCTTAGGTCCATTTGACTGGAAAACCTTTTCCCAACTCTTTACTCTGAGGTAATGTCTGTCTTTGAAGTTGAGGTGTGTTTCTTGTGTGCAGCAAAGGATGGATCCTGTTTTCTTATCTACTCTGTTAGCCTGTGTCTTTTTATAGGTGAATTGAGTCCATCGATACTAAGTGATATTAATGACCAGTGATGGTTAATTCTTGTTAATTTTTGGTTTGTTGGTTTGTTGGTAGTGTGTGTGTGTGTGTGTATATATATTTCCCTTCTTTGGGATTCACTGGTGTGAGGTTATCTATTGCCTGTGTTTACATGGGTGCAGCTAAATTCCTTGGTTGGAGTTTTCCTTCTAGTACTTTCTGTAGGGCTGGATTTGTGAATAGGTATTGTTTAAATCTGGTTTTGTCATGGAATATCTTGTTTTATCCATCTATGGTGATTGAAAATTTTGCTGGGTATAGTAGTCTGGGCTGGCATCTGTGGTCTCTTAATGTCTGCAAAACATCTGTCCAGGACCTTCTGGCTTTCAGAGTCTCCATTGAGAACTTCAGTGTTATTCTGATGGGCCTGCCTTTATGTGTTACTTGGCCTTTTTTCTTTACAGCTCTTAATATTCTTTCTTTATTTTCTATGTTTAGTGTTTTATTATTATATGGAGAGGAGATTTTTTTGTCCAGTCTATTTGGTGTTCTGTAAGCTTCTTGTAACTTCATAGGTATGTCCTTCTTTTTTAGGTTGGGAAAGTTTTCTTCTATGATTTTTTAAAATATATTTTCTGTCCTGTGAGTTGGTATTCTCCTTTTTCTATCCCTATTATTTTCAGGTTTGGTCTTTTCATGGTGTCCTAGATTTTTTGGATGTTTTGTGTTAAGACTTTGTTGGATTTAATGTTTTCTTTGACAGATGAATCTATTGAACCTTCTAAAGTGCATCTGGGTAAGAAATTGCCACTCTCCTTATGTATATTCTCTTTCTCTGATATCATTTGATCTGTCTTGTATTCCCACCCTACCATCTTAGGGATGTCTTTCCTTACGAAACTCACAGGGTCATTTTCTGAGCTTTATGATTGACATAGGCACTTGCTTCTGTGCTTGATGGACCAGTAGTTCCTGAAGGTACTTGGAAACCAAGCAAATAGATTCTGTAAGAATCCACTCTGTGAAAAGACATCTTGGACCAAGGAAGCTACTTTATAGGGTCACACAGCAAGGGTAATGGTGAACACTGAGTAAGTATTTCCTGAGTAAATTCATTTCAAACATTTTCAATGTTCTAGGTAAAGAGGTCATGATGGTAACCAAGATCCTGGTCTGTGCCTCCACAGAGATAGCAGCCTAGAGCAGCACTGTCCAGAAGAATTTCCAGCAACAGTGTTTTCCTTATAAAGTTTCTAAAAGGGTTCCCAACTGAGAAACAAATTTCTAGGGAAATGTTTTTTTCTTTTTTTAACCAGATTCATCCACTAATGCACACATAAGCCACCATAGCTATAGTAAGGAGAAATAGACTACATCTTGTCCTGGCAACAGAAACTATCAATGTTACCCCCAGGGTGCTTGTTTTGAAACCATGCAAAATGTAAGTAAGGGTTCTTAGAGACTTGCACAATATCTCAGAAAGCATCTGAAGTAATGCGTTACTGTAAATGACGTAAATGCTGTGTGTGGCAACTGAGCACCTCATACAAGACTAGTGAAGCTTAGAAACCAAGTTCATATTAATTTTAATTTCAACTGAAAACCCAAAGCAATATAACGTATTTTCTCATCAACTATAACTGTATTGTCTTGGCACATCAAAGACCTCAATTGTCACATCTTATAGTCTATATTATTTTACTATAGTAAACATGTTTAGGGCATCTGTTATATATATCTTGATGATAAGCTACAATGGGAATATAATAATATCCAGATTCAAATAGTATGCTTCAAACTAATTAAGTAATTAAGCCCTTAAAAACTTTTTTGGGATGGAGCTACTTTGTAGTGGGTAGCCATTCCAGCTTAGACCTGGAAGTACTACGCCCACTGAGGCTTCGGTAACTGTCATGCCTACAAGGCGGAGCCGAGACAGGACCCCTGAAGACCTGAGATCTGGATCGGCCACTGCTCTTGGTTCCTGGATCCTGGACGCTGGAGGTAGACTGAGCAGAGTTTTCCAGAGAACACCGCTGGACTGCGCTTCACCTTTCCCAGACCCTGTTACCTATTCCTTCACTTGTAAGTTACCCCACAAAATAAACCTCCTTTTTAACTATGTGAAGTTGCCTTAATAATTCTACCAATACTACTTAGTCATTTACATGTACCTGTGTGGCTTCTAATATATTTCTGCTGAATATTATTGTTCTAGAAGAAAGTGAGAGGGGGTAGAAAACAGTAACAGCAGCAACAGAAACAATAACTAGCAGGTGAATGTGAAATTTGAGGATTTTCATAAATTTAGGGCTACATGTAGGTTTTTCTGTAACAGTGATGAATTACCTATGAAAGCAAGTTAATAAAGGAAGGTTTACTTTAACTCATGATTTGAGGGGATAAATTCCATCATGGTAAGAAAGGTACGGTAAAGAGCGTGTGAGGCAGCTGGTCACATTGCAGTCATAGTCAGGAAGCAGAGAAAGATAAACGCCGGTGCACATCTGTCTTCCTCCTTTTCCTTTCTCATTTATTCTGTGCCTTCAGCCTGTTGAATGGTACTGTTCATTTTCAAGTAGACCTTCCCTTCCCTGCTGGGTTAAACTTTCTGGAAATTCTTCCAAAGACATATCCAGAGCTGTGCTTCCTAGATGATTCTGAAACTAATCAAGTTGACAAAAATGATTCCCTACCCACTGTAATTCACCCCTTGTTAACTTGATGCCCGAACACACCACTTCAAGTCATAATATTCTGCACCCCCCCATAGGCTTATAGCATCATGGTCATTTCATAGTACAAAAGCTCTCACTCTAATTTCAAAAGTCTTTGTGGTTTTTAAGTTTCTATAACTGTTTAGAAGGCCAACATACAACATCTCATCTTATTTGTGCGAGCCCCTATAACAACAAACAAAAAAGCATGTTACACACTTCCAATCTATATTATGGCATGGAATGTAGAATAGCAAGAAATGATTAAGCCACCGGTGGTAATGGCACATGTCTTTAATCCCAGCACTCGGGAGGCAGAGGCAGGCAGATCATTGTGAGCTCAAGGCCAGACTGGTCTACAGAGCAAGATCCAGGAAAGGTGCAAAGCCACACAGAGAAACCCTGTCTCGAAACACCCCCCCCCAAAAAAAAAGGAAATGATTAAGCCAAAGCAAGACCAAAGCCCATCAGGGCAAACACCAAATCCTGAGACTCTGTGTCCAGTATCTGGAGACTTTGGTGACATCATCTGGGCTCCAATAGCCTTGGGTATCCCCACCTTTCCAGATTTACTTAGAACATCTCACATAGCCTCTATCTTGGGTTAGGTCTACTATGTGTCTGCAGATTTCTTCAGAGGTCCTATGATTTTAGGTTCTCCAATATGTTGAGGTTTCTACTGTAACTTACACTTCACTATCACCACACAGTAGCACAGCCTATTTCCGGGAGTCAACCATATCACACATCACGTGGGTTCAAAGGCTTTCTAGTACTTGGTGCAAGTCTCCAGGATCACTCACTCTCACATTTTGCATTGTTGTAAAAAGAGTATCATCTGGGGGATGCTGACATTTCTGTTGCCAGTTCAAAACATAATCTGTTTTATTTTACTATAGCTTTAGTGGCTTCTGTGTGCCTTAGTGTCTGAATATGACAGAACATTTGCAAGGATGTTGTTCTGAAACTGAAAACCCTTTGCTGTCAGTCTTAGGCTTCCTTTCAAGAAAATTTACATTTTCAGAAGTTGGAGCCTTCAGTGGGTAAAACTTCATCCTCAAGACACAACATCTTTAATAATTACAGCTGTTTCTCCAAACACATTCCTGCATCTTCAAACTTTCCCATATTCCCTTCCAAATATAAATGTATATTTTTCATAACTTTCTACTCCACTTTCTACTCTCTTTTACTGTAACCCTGGATAAGAGTAATGGGCAGCAACCATGTCATAGACTGCATGCTATTCTGTATTGAAATTTCCTCTGCCAAATAATTTAATCTGTTACTTTTGAATTTAGCTCCGTTAACAATTTTGGGACACAGACAGAATGCAGAGGGATTTCTTGCCTGAATATAACATGAATGGTTTCTAGCTCACTTCCCAATAAAGTCCACAGTCCCTTCTGAAATCTCATGAGCCCTGACCTCCACTACGTACATTTCTTTTGCAATTCTGTGTCCTCTGAACTCCCGTAGGAAAGATCCACATGGCTTTGTTTATGGAATTCTAGGGCTTTTCCAGCTCACAGTTTTAAACTTTTTTATATATCTCCTCCAAAACAGTTCCAAAGACCTCTGAATCATGTAGTCATATTTATCAAAAAAGTAACAGCCCCACCCTGATACCAACCTTCTGTGTTAGTTACTCTTGTTGTTGCTGTGACAAAATACCTAAAATGGACAATTTAAAGAAGGAATAGTTTATCATGGCTCATGGTTGAAGCCATACATTCCTTCATTTTGGAGAAGGCATGCTGGTTGGAGTGTGAGGTAGCTGACAACATTGCATTCTTAGTTAGGAGGAACCCTGACCATCAGCTGACTTCTTCCTTTCCATCTTTTTATTAAGTCCAGGACCATAATCCATGAATGGCTGACACTCAGATTTGTTGTGGGTTTTCCCACCTCAGTCAAACTTCTGAAGACATTCCCTCAAAGTCACATCATAAGTGTGCCCCTTAGGCAAGTCTAAAAGCAGTCAAGCTGACAATGAAGATTACCATCATGTCTGAACTCCCAAAGTAGAATCTTATACAATGTGAAACAACCTAGAGAATGCTTTGGGTATACACTAATAACCTGAAAACATGATCATGGAAAGACAGTAGACATCCATATTCACAGCAGTTTATTCATCATGGTCAAAAGCTCAATGTAGTATGTAGGTACAGTAAATATTATTCAACTTTCAGAAGGAAGGAAATTCTAATGGATAAAACTTTAAGGTGTCATGAAATAAGATAATCACAAAAATATAGATGAGGCATTACATATATGTAATGTAGATCAATTTGTGCTTGTAATATTCTAATATATTTTCTACATTCTTTTTCAAAGATTTATTTATTTATTTATTTATTTATTTAGTTATTTATGCATGTGAATTTTCTGTCTGCATGTATGTCTGCATGCCAGAAGAGGGAATTGTCTCATTTTACATAGTTGTAAACCACCATCTGTGTGCTGGGAATTGAACTCAGGAACATCTCTTCACTCTTAATATTCATTGAGACATCTCTCCATCCCTAATATCTGCTGAGCATCTCTCCATCCCTAATATCCACTGAGACATCTCTCCAGCCGTACTAACATATTTTTTATTTGACAGAGCAAAACAAATATATATTCTACCCTCAAATATAATTTAGTTCAATTGACATGAAGCACTCAAAGTAGTCATGTTTATGGAAAAAGAAAGTAGAGTGAGAAGATGTTTAGTGGCTGTGAAAGCAAGGGAACGGGAATCCCAAACACACACACAGAAGCAGAGAGTGACTGTAACCCCATGGTTAAGGAGCAGAGACAGCTGGATCCTGTGAGCTCACTGGACAGCCAGTGTAGCTGGCACAGCACGCTTCACAGTCAGTTAGAGAACTTCTCTCTGAAGAGCAAGGCAAAGGTTGATAAAGACACCTGGCCTTTTTCTGGTCTCTGCATCAATGTTTGCAAGCACTCACATCTGCAAAATCATATGCAGGCAAAACACACACACACACACACACACACACACACACACACACACACATACACGGGCATTCACACACACAGACACACACACACAAGAACACTCAAATACATATACAAGCACACATACATAGACACTCACATACATACTCTCACACACACATGGACACTCACAAACACATACACACTCATACATGCACTCACATACTCACATGGACCCTCACACACATGCTATCTCACACACACTCTCACAAACACACTTATACACACACTCATACACACACACACACACACACACACACACACACACACACACACGGACATAAAGCAGGCAGAGAGGAGGATGAGGAGCTCTTCTTGAACAGGTGAAGTTCGAGATGCAGACAGTTCTGTAGGTGGAAGGCGGTGACAGCAGCACAGTTTAATGTATTTAATGGTCCCACCTATTTGATGTTACAGTTTCAATAATAAACTTTATGTTCGTGTACTTTATGATCACTTTTTAAATGTAAGTAAAAACTTAAAATCTCACCGACAAAATATCTATATCATTGCAGTAAGATTTAGTACATTTCTACGTACCATGAGTGTCAATTAAATATTAGATAATATAATTTGCATTTGCTTATCTGCCATTCCTGGATGGACATTTTAAAATGTCTAGGGCATTAGGTAGGAAAATGACCAATGAAAACAAGGAGAAAATGCATTACACGAGGTCAAACTTGAATTTGATACAGTCTTTGTTTATCAGTGGGACGGAAAGGTACATTTTTTGGAGAAGATTTGGGGAAATTGCTTTTTGGGGATACTTCTTAAGGGGAAGAACTAAGAAGTGGAGGTAGGTTTTATACTGTGAGGAATGCATTAGAGATTTACAGTCACATTTATAACTGGGTCACAACAGAGTTATGTGAATAAGCAATGAGATGGAGTGAGAGCACACAGCACCAGACTTAGACAAAGAGAAACATTCAAGGAAAGGCAGAGGCATGGTCAGAATTATCCCCTCCCAGGAGTTACTTTAACAGAAGCTAGACTAAAAATCACCAATAAGAAAACAGTCAACAGTGTACCAATTAGTGACATTAATTAGCACCTTGATGTGAGTTAGCCAATGACATCACATGGGTGCTTCAGAATAAGGACTGCTAATGTGGATCTGTCCCCATGATGGGCACCACCCCTCTAGGGTCTTATAAGGACTCCATAAACATGGATCTGCTACACGATGGGCACCTCCATCCTAGAGTCTCTCATTTCTCTCCCAATAAGGCTAAACCTCTTTAGCATTTCCCCAGCTGCCCCGAGGTCATAGTGCCACTTCAGGGGTAAGCGAGCTTCAGGTGTTTAATGTCTCCACATAGCCTCGTGGTTTCTCTGATATCCTGCAAATCCTCTTATCTGGGGACTCTTTGTGACATAACAGGACAATTTGTGTGATTGATTTCTGTATCTCTCAGCTCCAATGACACACATTCACTTTAAAAGACTTTAAGCTGTGCTTTACACAAATATATCATTTACTGTGGATTAAGATGTTTGTGGTCATTTGTATTTTTTTTTAAATGTCAGGCATCTATTTCTTGGTTAGAAACACAACCTCATTTTCATCCCTGTGGGAAAATTAGTTATCAGTTATAACTTAAGACTCCTATGTCTGTGGACAGTCTTCAGCCTTTGTTTGTGTAGATTGCACTTCTAACTAACCAGAAATGCATGTTTACCCTGAATGCTCCATGCCAAGATCCTGCCAGAAGGGAGTGTATTATGTACCCCTCTGCATTAGTTACTACCTTATTACATTTCTATACATTATAATATTGACTAAGACACAGATACACGTCAGATGCACTTCGACACAGCTTCTGTATTCAAGTGAAGGAGCCCAGTACAATTTTCATGAGAACGGTTTGGTTCCCTGCTGCCTAGGTAATAGCCTCCTAAAGTACGTTTTAATTTCTATGCTTTATTTTTATTTCTTAGTTCTTTCTTAGAAAGATCTTGCAATGTAGCCCAGGTTTGCCTCCAATTTGCATTTTTCTTCCCTCAATTTCCCAAGTTCTGGGATGACAGGTGTAAACCAGACTTAGCAAGAAAGTATGTTTTTGTTTATGTTACATTTCACTTTAATTGGAAATTCCTTGGAGGGTTTTTAAAAATGTTTTAACAGACTTTATTTAAAATTGAAGCTCAAAGTAATTTCTGTTAGCACAAATTAAGAAACTTCATTTTATTTTTGGGTACAAGGACTATATATAAATGTATGATGCTTTGGAGTCAACACAGACGAAACTATCTCAGTTAGGCAATGAGGCGACTGGCTGGCTTCATGGTGACACCTCTTGTGCTGTAGCTGAGAACAGCCGTCCCCTGCCACCCAAACAAGTCATGATGCAAACTCCATGGAGGAATGCAATAAGTCTGTCCTCCCCACCACAGCAGCAACTCAAATTCAGGTGTCAGACGCGCACGCGTGTGTGTGTGTGTGTGTGTGTGTGTGTGTGTGTGTGTGTGTGTGTGTGTCGGGGGTGGGCTTCCCAAAGATGTTTTCATAGACAGCTATGTGTTGTGAAGTGGCAATTTCTCCCACATTAGCTACTTATCATTTCATATTTGTTCAATTTGCATAAACACACTCTTTAAATGCAATGCTGTGCAATGAAATTGAAGGTATTTACACAATAACGCTGCACAGCTGTGCCATTAGTCATTCTCCATCATCAATTTGCCTGGCTGGAGAAAGAAGTTTGCTTAAAAATAAACTCTTCAGGACTTTTTGAACGAACAGTTCAAGTATAAGTCTTTCATCCTTAGGTGCGGGGGAATACGCACCTAAGAGGCTCTATTCCATTCAACAATAAACACTGTTTCCCAACTGTAAATCCACAGATAGAGGGTTATTTTTAAAGTATAGGTTATGTGAATGCAATTCAGAGAACTGGTTCATGAGGAAAGCTGCTTGAACAAACCAAATATTCTGGGACTGGCTTGCCTGGGCAATCAAAGCAGAAAATTGGTGTCTTAGTACCAGAAGAAGGATAAACATGAGGCTTTGTTTACATCAGTCTTGACTACTTAGATGAGATATGAAGGAAAAAAAACTAGTCCACTTATGTATTCCATCAGAGCGTGGAGCTTGGGTGAGGTTAACTGTGGTTCACAAGTCTGGCTTCAAATTCTAAGTAACATGGACTTCCTAAGGTTTGCTAAGTGCTGGGGATACCTAGGCCTTGATACATACAGCCCTAGAACCATGAGAGCACCAGTCAACGTTCCTGGCATAAATCCTCCCACCAAAGCCAATGCCAGGATACCTCCACGGCCTTGGTGAGTGAACTTGCTGAGGGATGAGCATAAACAGTTCTCTTCAGATGAGGTGTCAGGGAAACCAGGCCCCACCCTTGCTGAGGAACCATTGGTCATTGATAGCTACTGGGGAAGGGAGAGTCACACTTTTTGAATGTGTGGCCACTGGTAGATTTCTTATGCATGAGTGGATGGCCTCACACCCATGCACACATGGGCAGTAGCGAGTAAACTCTGCGTGTTAGAAGTAAATAAAGAGGACATGAAGTTGGGAAGCAGCCATGGTGAGGAGAACGTGGGTGGGTGAGTTAAGGGAAGATGGCCATGATGAGGTTTTGTATGTGGAACATTCTCAAGATTAAAGACAAATAAAAGAAATCATGTGTGTTAGGGTGATGTGAATTTTCAAATTTGATGCTAATGAATCATGACTAGAATAATGGTTCTGGAAGTGAGAATGAAACACAGAAAGGATTACAAAATACTGACATCCAAACATAAAAGGGCTTTAAAAAATGATAGTTTATTCAAAAGTATATATAGAGCTAGCATCAAGGGCACAATGCCAGTCACTCATAAACCTAGGACTAGTTTCATTTTTAATTTTAAGTTTTTAAAATTCCTTGTATTTGTTTGTGAGGGTTTAACTTTTGATATTGTGTAGGAATCCTAACATTCACTACAGAACCAAGAATGGCGTACAGGACAGTCACCCCAAAGGTGGATCTGCTTGAAAATCTGCATCCATCAGATAATGTATGGGAAACAAAACATGCTGTTCCCATAGAAACGAAAGATTGTATCCACAATTTATCTACCTAAGTTTAAAATCCAGAGTGGCTGTGCATTCCATTTGTGCCAGTGTCTCAAATCAGAAGGGCTGTTTTGGAACATTCCCAGGGAGCACAAAGCCAAGTTTAAAGTAGGCAGTGAGGGACTGAGCTTGCAAAGCACATGGTCCAGCATTTGCTAGATTTGCAACAATAAATTTCACCTTTTGGGTATAGAAAAAAGAACACTGCTATCTACAAGCAATTTAAAAAAAATGATATGACTGGACAAGCTTTGTCTAACTTTGGAGATGATCTAATGTAATCAGTGAAGAGCTTGTAACCGTGTTTTACGGTAATCATCATCTCTTCCAAAGGCTGCATCCTTTGGTCCTCCAGCACTCTTTACTTAATAGTTGACTGGATTTGAAAGGCTTGGAAATTGAAAATTATACATACTGAACAGAAGGCATATCTGCACTGTAACAAACCTCTGTTGTTACCTTTTCTAAACTATAATTCATGAGAAACTCTTGTGTACCTGAATTCTCCTTAGTATTTTATGCTAGGTTAATTTTTAATATCAAGAAAACCACGACATTGAAGGAAGCAGGGTTTTTTATATAAGCATTTCACACTCCTTAGAAGTTTTATGTAAAATAAGAATGATCATTTTTTTTTTCTATATTCCTAATGAAAGAGTTGGGTTAGTGAAAAAAATCAGGGGCAGCTAGATAAATAATCACATCAAGTATTTGACTCTTCTTACTTTATTCATGTATTCTTACAGCACCACATATCCAAATTTAGCTCTGTTTTGTATGTCCATGTTGTTCGAATAGGTCCTGGGCTTTCAAGGCTAGTGTCAAGGGACACACATGCTTTGAATTGCTTCACAAAAATGGCAATGAGTGGCACCAATTTTTGTTATTCTTGTGGGTTTTATTCCTGGCTTAGGCAAAATAGTATCCCAAATGAAACCATAGCCTGAGTTGCAGTCAGAATGCAGACAAGCTCTGTATATATCTCATAGTTAAATTTTAAATTACACTTGTTTGTGTAGGTGTGGGCATGCATGCTATGTGCATGGTGGAGACCAGTGGACAGTTTTAAGATTCAATTCTCTCTTTCTACCTTTAGGTCTTAGGGATTGAACTCAGGCATTGGGTTTAGTGGCAAATGCCTTTACCCACTGAACCATCATCTCATTGTCCCAGACCTTGCAATTCAAGTCTCTCTCTCTCTCTCTCTCTCTCTCTCTCTCTCTCTCTCTCTCTCTCTCTCTCTCTCTCCCTCTCCCTCTCCCTCTCCCTCTCCCTCTCCCTCTCCCTCTCCTTCTCCCTCTCCCTCTCCCTTTGTGTATGTGTGTATAGTATGCATGTGCTTGGTACATAGATTTGAGTTTATGGGTTCCTACACCTGTGTACATGCATGTAGAAGCAAGAGAAGGCTATCAGGTGTCTTCCTCAAACATTTTCCATCTAATTCTCTTGAGACAGGGTCTCACTGAAGTGGAAGCTATATTTTCCATCTAGAGTGAGTGACTGGGCAGTAAGCTCCAGGGATCCACCTGCTCATCTGCCACCCCCTGCTACGCTTGGGTTACAGGAACGTGCAGCCATGTTTGGCTTGTGGATTCTATCTCAGGTCCTCATCCTTGCAGTCAAAAAAATTCTTACCCAATGAGCTATCTCCCCAGGCTATAAAACTGAACTTTTAGTCCACAAACGTAGCCACATGGGCTATGAGAAACTTAGTTCAGGCTGAATTAGCCTGAGCTTTGGAACACAATTCATTCTGTTAAACCATGAAATGTGAACCATGTAAGGATTTGTGTGTGTTAAGCACACGCACAAAGCAGACATTTCTATTAAATAACAATACAGAACCATAGCCAAAAAGTGGAAACAATTTTCAGAATGAGCTAAGCAACTGCCTGAATCTCTCCCCTGCAGTCCTCACCTGGACTGAAGGCTCAGTCTCCGCACAGCTTCACAAGCATCAGTAACTCATCATTTCCAGTCCTAGAAAATAACTTTCTCATGAGAAAGTTAGTGCTTATCCTGATCAAAAAACTTTCTTCTGTGAAAATTTCATCTTAATGAAATACTTTCCAATTTATTCTATTTTTACCTATGTGTATGGCTTTCTGTCTCTCGATCTCTGTGTGTATTTGTATGTGTGTACATGTTAGTGTAGGTTCCTGTGGGGCTCAGAAAAGGATACTGGATTTCCTGAGGATGCTGGGCACTGAACACCATCTTTTTCCAAAAAGAGTAAACTTTCTTCACCATTGAACCATCTATCTGGCCCCAAAATTCTTTAAGCAAAAATTTAAGCAGCCAACCAAAGAATGTGGTTCTTGGTGTATTTCTGTCTAATGCACACTACTTTTGTATGGCCACACGTGGCTTTTCCTTATATTCTTTGGTTTTCCTCCCCATTAGTGTAATAGAGTGGGAGCAGACTGAAGTGATCATGGCCAAACTCTACTCTTCCTCAGTGGAGAGACTCACCCAGTGGTAAATGAGGAAGGTGTAGCTCATCTGGAAAGCAGAACATGGAATCTGAAGAGAATGGATGGTATGTTGCAGTCTGGGAAAATCAGAATCAGCAACACCATTGACATTCAGGATATCTTAGGATCTAAAGATACATCCATGCCAGTGTCACACACTTACGGTGTAGACATTTATGATGAAACTCACAAAACATGTGTCAATGTGGTGATATATCGTGTACCCTAATAAATTTTCCTGAGGATCAGAGGACAGAGCCAGCCACTAGATTAGACATAGAGGTCGGCAGTGGTGGCATACACCCTTAGTCCTATTACTCAGGTAGCAGAGATCTGTCTGGATCTGTGAGTTCAAGGCCACTGCTGTGGAATAATCTTTTTTGTACATTTGTTTAATAAAATGCTGATTGGCCAGTAGCCAGGCAAGAACCATAGGTGGGATAAGTAGACAAGGAGAATTCTGGGAAGAGGGAGGTTGAGTCAGGAGACACCAGCCTGCTGTCCAGGGAGCAACATGTAATGGCACACAGATAAAGCCATAAAACACATGGTGACATATAGATGAACAGAAATGGGCTGAGTTGAAGTGTAAGAGCTAGTCAGTAGTAAGCCTGAGCTAATGGCCGAGCAATTTTAATTAATATGAGCCTCTGTGTGTTTACTTGGGTCTGAGCAGCTACAGGACTGGATGGGACATAGGAAAACTTTCAGCTACAGGCCACACTGGAAACAGAGAGTCAGGCAGTGGTGGCATACACCTTTAATCCCAAGAAGTGATATCTGGGCAGAGAAAGTTATATAAGGCATGAGGAAACATGAACTCTTTCTCTTTAGACTGAGGATTTCATAGAGGTAAGAACTAGTGGCTGGCTGTTCTGCTTCTCTGATCTTTCAGCTTTCACTCTGATATCTGGCTATGGGTTTTTATTAAAAGATCATCTAGATTCAAACAACATCTGGTGTCCAATTAGTTGGGCATGAATTCATGAAAAAGCAGCTTGCCTGCAGCCTTGCAGGCCCTGGCTCAGGCCCTAGCTGCACACAGCTGGAGTCTCCACCCAACGTGGGCTAGAGTCCCTAACCCCTGCCTGAGTTTTTGTTGCAGTCTCTCTGCAGCAAACTCCATTAGTTTTTGGGCTCTAAAAGCCATAGGAGTTAGCTGCTTTCTTATGTTCCCTGGTACAGATGGCTGGCTCTTTGGCTACTTCTTTCCTGGTGGGTTGTAGGCTCTCCCTGAATCTCCATTTTGGGCTGCTACCACACTAGGTAGCTGCCTTGAAACCCACTCGGGCTTCTGCTGTTCTACACAGAAGCAGTCAGCCTCACTTCTGAACTGTCATTGTCAGCAGATTTGGTGAGACAATTGGTATTTCTAAAAGGGAGAATTAGTTAAAAGAAAGTTTTTTCCCACATTAAAAAATTGGAAACATTTTTACAATGGAAGGAGTTTGGTCTCTGTTTGATAGTACATTAGACAGTCTAAAAATGGAACAATTGAATGAGAGAATAATTAATGTAGATGGGATTTATGTAATGTCAATTATAAATATTATTTGTTTGATCATTTTTGTTTTATCATTAAAAAAGTTGGTTAATAAGAGTGCCAAGTTAAAAATTTTAGAAAAATTTGTTAAAACAGATCATAGAGATCCAGACAGAGGAATTGAAAGGTGAACCATTTTCAGCATTGCATCATAGAGTTACAGAGAAACAGCTTAAAAGCTTTCAAACAGCCAACCTTAATTTATCCAGTAACCTTACAGGAACTGCAAATTGCTCAAGGTGGTATAAGACCTGAATGGACACCTGTGCAAATTTTAGATTTGAGGAGATTCAAAGAAGCTGTAGTGTCATATGGTATACATTTCCTGTTTGTGAAGCAGATGTTTAACTAAAGGTCAACTTGTAATAGAATTATTCCTCAAGTCTGGAGAGATTTGGTTACAGCTGTCTTAGAAGCTGGTCCCCAATTTTAATGGAGGACCTGGTGGAAAGATGAAGCTAAGACCATTGAACAATGAAGTAGGGCTAGAGGTATGGAAATCTTCCAAACTCAACTTCTTGGAGAAGGAGATCATGCTAATGTAGAAAGGCAACCTCTATATAATGACCACACCCTAGCTTTATGCCAAATGGCAGCCTTGAATGCTTGGGACAGAATTGAAGTAGGAAAGAAAATTGAGTCATTTACAAAAGTTATACAGGGCCCCAAAGAAACCTTCAATAATTTCTTACAAAGACTGTCTTCAGCAGTAAATAGAATGATACCAAATTCAGAAGCTAGACAGATAATAATTGAATCTCTGGCTTTCAAAAATGCTAATGCACAATACAAAAGGATAATTTGGCTGTTAAAAGCAGGATCAGCACCCTTGGAGGAATGGATCTGAGTTACAATGAATATTGAATTTCATGACCATAATGATGCTCAGATAGGAGAGGTGATTTTCAGAGGTTTGAAGAAAAATAGTAATGTCAGATGTTTCAAATGTGGTTAACAAGGTCACCTAAAAAGGGACTGTAAACAAGGTGTTCCTAGAAACAATGTTTTTTCAAGGAACAATGGCAACAGAACACCACTCCCTTCTGGATTATGTAGAAAATGTGGCAAAGGCAAACATTGGACTAAGGAATATAGATCAACAAGGGACAGACAAGGTAATCCTTTGCCTTTACCATCAAGAACCCTCCCCTGAAGGACATCTTGCAGGCCCCCATGACAAATTTGGTTCAGTCCTTTCCTGCCATCAAAGAAGAAACCCCTCCCCAGAGCAATTAAAGAATGTACCACCTATTGTAAAAAACCATAAAGCTCAGGGTAATAGAACAAAAATAGAAGAGAGAACAAAAAAATTAGGAGAAACCATAAATCAAATTTGATAAAGATTAGATTGGGGATCTCCCTAAAGTTAGGTTTGGGGAAGGGTTTTGTTTTTGTCTTTTCAGGAAAATAAAAATAACCATCTTGAGGAACTTAAAGATTTTTGGACAAATAAATATTCACAGAAGAAGGGAAACTACCTGGAAAAAAATATCAAGAAAAGGAATAATCTGACCCAATTTGAACTTT
The DNA here is from genome assembly GCF_949786415.1 of Peromyscus eremicus. Lineage (NCBI taxonomy): Eukaryota > Metazoa > Chordata > Mammalia > Rodentia > Cricetidae > Peromyscus > Peromyscus eremicus. The sequence continues at coordinate 6,249,547 of NC_081435.1, forward strand.
GAAGTTTCCAAAAAGATGATGGGACCCCACAATGACGATTCCATCAGTACAATGATAACACCACTAAGTTGACAATCACCACTCAAAGATTGGCTTTGGACTACAAACAGATCAGGACAATTTTGAGATGGCTAGCTGAGGTGATACAGCTTCACAGTCTACTCGAGCAAGGATTTGAGACAAGCCCTGTACTTTCTCATTATGCAGAGACTGGACAACAAATGATACATCTACCTCTCCCAGGACTTGAAAATTAACCCAAATTTTTTCTTTTCAGGATCCCCTAGAGATGCCTTTGGCCCCAATAAGCAGAAAGTAATTTTAAGAACATGAAGCCCACATTCCCAAGAGTCAGGATGTGTGGTTTTTGGTCGTTCAATAGGTTATGGATAATTGTCATTGTTTAGGATGGTTGGTTACAAGTTGTTAATTGTTAATGGTCAGGAAAAAAGCTAAACAAAGGAAGTTAGATTCAGGGTTGTTGTTTAAAAAAAAGAAAAGAAAAGAAGAAGATCTAGATATAAGATAAAATGTAGATTATTGAATCTACTCTCAAAAAAGATATAGAAATGATGGATAAAGGATAGACTATTGAATCTACTCTGAAAAGAAAAAAGGGGAGGATATAGATATAAGATAAAAAGGTAGATCATTGAATCTACTTTTAGAAAGCAACTCCTAGTTTTAAATATTTTACTTTGGATTGGATTTTTGTATATTGTATACAAATTATGTATATTGATACAAATTTGAGATTGATTTTGTTAGAAAATACTGTACATATATTTCTAATCTCATTCAAGGTATTGTACCTATACAGATCATTTAACAATGTAATGCAAATTGCTAGTCTTTGAAAGTTATTATTAGCAACTAATTAGAATATAAAGAAATACAAGTCAGTATTTAGTCACCTATTACAATCAAACTTATAGTCATATTAGGTATGTTTTCAAGGTCAAACAGAAATATATTTTAGACATAAAGGTCATCTTCAAACACTTCAGAGATCTACAGAATATGGCATTTAAGATATTTTAGTAACACAGATTCTTTTCTTATGACAATGAGACATGTCTGCTCCTGGTGGCACCAATATAATTCAGAGAAGATGATGTGCATCAAGAAACTCCACATGCAGTTTACTTTCTTTGTAGCAGGATAGCCACTGGGCAAATAATGCCCTTGCCTCGACTGCTGACTGTATGATGTCCAAAATGGACAACCAAGACAAAACAAAAGACTGCCAATCCTTGCCAAGACAAGGTAGGAATGCCCTTTAGAAAATCCTGTCTCACATATGCGTCTGGCTGATAGACTAGGCCTGTAGGGCAAAGATGGATGCCCCAATATTGCAGAGAAACCTCGGTGACTGTCCAGGTAGCCAGCTGTTTCTTCATTTCTCACAATTTTTTGGAAGTTGTTTGTTTGCACTTCCTGCTTACTCAGTTAATATTATTTCCTTCTTGGGTCTCTGAGGGAGTTGAAGACTAGATAGTTATAGTTTTTCTTGTTAACAAATTCAGAAAAGAAACTCACTAAAGAGCTGTAAAGAGTATAAGATTGAAAGACATCAAAATATATTTTAGGCTGATAATACAAGTTAGGATAGAAAGTGAATTAGGTGCATTTTAAACTCACCAAAATAGGATAATTAATGAAGTATTTTCTCTGAATTTGTCAAATGTTAATGGACTGGACGTTGTTAATGTAATTCTTGACTGTATATATTGTGTATATTTATTGTATTTAATATATATAGTTTTTCTTATATTAGTTATAACCTTCTTTTATTACTTTAGACAAAAAAAGGGGAAATGTGATATTTTGTGTACCCTAACAAACTTGCCTGAGGATCAGAAGACAGAGCCAGCACTAGATTAGACGCTTAGGTGTATCCTGAGTATCTCTCTTCAGATCAAACTCTGTGCTTAAAATCTACTTCAAAACTGTCTCCAATAAACTGAAACTCACTCTAAAAATAGACATTTGTCAAGGAGAATGATATATATTTAAATGACAATATATTCCCAATTTCTCACTGGTTCTATCCATTAGTTATTCTTGATTTCATTTTATCCTGGATAGCAGACAGGTTGCCATACTATGATCATATGAGGCCAATTGCCTCTACTAGTAAGAGGGATTTCCTCAGAATCCTGCTGATTGCTGTTCCCTTACATATGTGTGTCTACCTGAAAAATGATATCTACTTATGGAGAAAATTTTCCTAAGAAGCTGAACTCTGCATCAACTGGATAACTCTTCACTTCGTGAGAAATGGTCAGGATGGTGGTAACAGAAAGGATACACTGAAGCATGGGTTCTATCCAGACCCTGTTTTTAAGTTTGTGTGTTACCTAATCACATGGAACTTTAAATCTGTGATTACAGAAGGAACTTAAGGAGGCATCTGTATCAGTACTTTGGTTTGTGCAGTTTCTTTCATTAAGAAGCCTGTACCTACAGCATGGCTTCGAGAATAAGTTGGTTACCCACTTGTCCTAGATGGATGCTAACATTAGGAAGGAGAAGAAGAGATGAAGAGTTGTGTAGTTCATTCACTTTCAGATGAGGTTGTAGACTATGTCTTCTATTGACTATTGAAAAGCATATCATATCACATCTGCCAACACACACACACACACACACACACACACACACACACACACACAGACACACGCACACACACACATGCACACTCACACATGCACACAGTGGAAAGAAGATTTATCTTTACACTGGCAGCTCTCAACTACTGTAGGAATAAGAAATAACAGCTATTGAAATTTGTGAAGGGACAGACACGGGTATATAAGTGAAATAAACATCCTCCATGATTTTTGTCAGTTCTGGATTTCATGGGCTCCGCTGTCTTAACATGAATGCTTACTTAGTGAATGAAATTTATCTTTCTCTATAATTTTAAACCAAAACCAAGTATAGAAAAATACAGAGCTATAAAAGCTTATTTTGTATTAGTTAGCAAATATTGACTTCATAATGTTTGCAGTTGTATTGACTCAACAGCCATCTCTAGGGACATGAAGAGTTCATACTCTGTAATCACTAAAAACACATTAACAATTCCTCCCAAATAAAAAGGTTCTTCTTCTTGGTTAAATAGTGAATGCAATCTTGAAAAACATCACTTACACACATGATTTTAAGAAAAATACCTGAGATTCATCGATACTTGAGAAAATAAGCTGTTTGACAATTATGACAATGTCCATATTTATAAATTGCTAGTTGTAAGACTTGCTTTTTGATAGGTAATCATGAAAAAAATCAGATATTCCATCTCATTTTCCTTTCAATGGAAAGACATAATGACCAGGATATAATTGATTGATGTGGAAGTTAAAATAAAATCTAAGTATATTAACTTATTTTAAATTAATTTAATATTGATCAAGTCAAGGATCATAAATGATTAAATTTTTGTGTGTGTGAAAATGAGTACTAAGTTACAGCCACATTTTAAAAGTTTGAAATCAAACCAGAAAATGAAGCTGGTGCTAATTAAGTGAAATCTTACCTGATGTTCCTTTTTCTCTTTTCTTCTCGGTTCTCCCTAAAATGAGAAGAGAAGTTACAGTGGAGGGCTATGAGAATTTAATAATATAACTAGGATGAACACTCAGCTAATGGTGATGTCAGCACAGAACCACGATCTCTGAGCTGTGCCCTGCATTATTTTAGTAATGAGTGCTCATAGTTGACAAGGATAAAAATTGCTTTCAAGTCACCTCATAAAAATGAAACTATAAGAATGTAAGAAATACTCTTTTGGGCTTTAAAATTTCTGTTAGTAAGAAGGCACTTTGATAACATGACCATTCAGTAGTAGGTTCCACCTAGGGCCCATGACATCTTAGCCATGGGATTTTGATCAGGTTTAGGGTACCAAGCATAAATTCCTTCCTATATACCAGTCCTGAAATCTAATCATGCTTGGCTATCCTATAACAGCAATGCCACTATTGTACCAGTGGTTATATCTTGCCTGACAGGTGGATATTGTAGCATGTAGAGTCTAGCATTGAATAAGACTATTGATAAAATATTTTTCCCAACAATAAACCTAAAAGGTAATTGCTGTGTAATGCTTTTGTACACTGGTTTAATAAAACACTGATTGGCCAGTAGCCAGGCAGGAAGTATAGGAGGGATAAAGCAGACAAGGAGAATTCTGGGAAAAGGAAGGCTGAGTGAGGAGATGCCAGCCCTCCATCCAAGGAGCAGCATGTAATGGCACACAGGTAAAGCCATGGACACATGGCGACATATAGATTAACAGAAATGGGCTGAGTTTAAAAGAGCTAGTCAGTGGTAGGCCTGAGATAATCGTCAAGCAGTTATAATTAATATAAGCTTCTGAATGATTATTTTATAAAAGGCTGTGGGACTGTGGGTGAGAGATTTGTCCCAACCACGGGCCAGGTGGAACACAGAAAAACTTCTACTGTAGGTAATCATTCCTACATAAAGCACTATGGAGGGAAAGTTGAAGCAAATAAGACCAACCATGAACTCTAACAGCATACTTGAAAGATAGGACAGGCTATTTAACATGAGATGAAATATACACAAAGAGGTGTAGGATGTTGAATGATTCAAGAGAATCAAATAATTGTACTAAGAAAGGAGAGAATGCCTGTGAAACTCTGGAGATAGTGATGCTTGATTTGGTATTTAGATGTACACAGGATTTGGGACAGTTGAGACAGGGATGCACACATGCAATTCATCCAGGGGAAATGTTTAGAGCTTGCTTTGGGGACATGTCCTCTAATATCAGCATATGAGATTTAACCAGTAGGCAATGAGAGTTAACTGTGTCAGTGAGAATGGACAGCAGTGCCTGCCAGAGGAGACGGGCTTTCAAAATAGAGCCCAAGGACGTACAAAAGGTGAGTTGCAAAGCAGGTGGCAAGGTCAAGGTTATGCAGATGACATGGGGGCATATGGCAATGCTCTTGCAGGAGTGATAGGGTAGGAGTTTGTGTGGATTTACTGAGTTTGAAGTGTTATGGGACTAGGAGGGTTGGCAGAGATCAAAGGTTGAGATCACACGTGCAGGGCATGTCCATCTTCTGCAGATGGCTGAAGTTTAGGGTTGAATGGAATGCTAAGACGAGGAGGCTGAAGTCAATAACTAAGAACGCATAACACCACTTCTCTGTTGTGTGTGGACCAGGAGAAAGCAGAAGCAGCAGAGATCCTTGGAAGATAAGGGTGAGCTGAGTTGAGAAGAAGCAATGAAGTTTGGGGTTCCAACAGCATCCAAAGCGGTCAAGTTCACTCACAACCACAGGGTGTCTGTGTGGGAGGCAGCGGTTTCATTAGAGAGAGGCAAGAAGAGGAGGGAGCAGTGAGGGAGACGGGGCTGAGGGCGCAGCTTCTCCCTCATGAATCTCTGCAGCATACACATGGGTTTGATGGGACAATAGCTCTAGCTGGCACAGGTGGTGCTAATGATAATCTATGGGGCACTTGCACAAGCTTCTAGGTCGGGTAAGGAGCTGTGCCCCAGGATAATGGTGCGAACGGACACCAGAAGGAGGCGAAAGCACCGTCTTAGCAAATGAGAGCCATCCCTCCAGCTGTCACCTTCTTGTCGCCTCGCAGTATTTCATGGTGGAACATTATCAAGGAGTTATATAACACACCCAAGCTGTGTGTAAAGTTTATTCAACTGCTTCTTCAAGGCCTCACTATCTTTAAAAAAATGCTACAATACAAGGTGGGAAATGTGTAGTTTTCCCTCCTATAGTTGCCTGAATTGGAGAATCCCTTTAATTGACACCTTGATTAATCATTTTCATCTGGGCTATTTCCAGAAGATTTGTTGCTTGCAATTTGTTTCAATAATTCAAATAGATAAATAGCGTGAGCAGTCCATTTAAAGGCCTCATTTGTTACCAAGTGGGGTGTATGTTCCCTTTTGTAAGTTTTCTACAGGATGAGCCATCCTTTACCAGTTGGTTATAGACTTAGGACTGCTAGATGCCTCAAATGTTTTCATGAACTTCTTTAAAATTTTTATGCAAAGCTTGGCTTAACAGTGTTTGTAAAATAGTAAGGCTTTAGAGGGTCTTTAACTTCTATTAGAATGAATTTTAGTAAATCCCAAGTTGAAAGTGAATGTGTTTAAGGCAATCATGGTATCCTCAGTGGTCCATATCTTCCCTCCTCCCAACACTCATGTTCCTTTGAAATCTCTCTCGCCACTGAATTAGACAGACTTGTGTAAAGACGATTTTGTAGAAACGGTGGAGTGTGACCTCCAAGGCTGGACATAAAACCTGCAGTTCCCATCATTCTGTCCCTTGAAACTTTTCCTCTGGGGGAAGTCAGATAATATGTGTGAGGATAACCACATAGCCCCATTAGAAAGGTCCATGCGGCATTGAACAGAGATCTGTCAACATCCAATGAGGATCAAAAGCTCATGTCAGCAGCATCAGCAGCCCATAGGCTTAGACAACCTAGTCATCAGCCAGAGTCAGAAACTTAAATGCCTCTTGTTCTAACTGGTATCATAGACGCAAGTTCCCGGGAGTCCTGGACCCATGGTGTTACATTCGAATGAGGAATGTCACTTATGAGCTTCTGTATTTGAACACTCCAGTGGAAGGTGCTGTCTGGGAAGGCTACTGAATATTTAGGGGATGGAGCTTTGTTGGAGGAAAGACTGTCAGTGGGAGGGGTGGGGGTAGGGATGGGGGCTTTGAAGCTTTATGTCTGGCACCACTTTCTGTCTTCCCGCCTCCGAAATGTGATTGGCTAGCCTCATGCTCTTTCTACCACACCTTCTCCACCACAGTGGACCATGTTCTCTCTGGAACAGTTAGCCAAAACAAACATTTTCTCCTTCAAACTGCTTTATGTCAGGATATTTTATCACAGCAAAAGAAAAAGAATCCATACACAGGGCCATCCATTCAGACATTCAGAAGATCCCCACAGACACTGTGTGAAATAGTAAAAGTTTATTATTGTTTTGAGTGGGGAAATCATTACAAATATGTTGAAAGCCTTGGTCAGTTCACCGTGTGATGTAATGAGCCTGCAGTGAGACTGGCCACAGGCAGCCTCCCTGGCTTGCTCTTTATTAAAGTGAGGAACCAGAATCTGCTTCTTTGGAGTGCTACGGAAATGAGATGATTAGATATGGTGAGCCCACATAAGTAGATGAAATTCCTGTGAGATCTTGGGACCAATGTTTCAGGAGGGAGCCTAGAAGGCAAGGTGGAAATTTTTACTGAGACTTTAAACAAATTTGGCTCCTGGGTTCTAAGAGCTTTGTAACTTTTTAGGTGCTCACATAAATGTTACTTAATGATTCTCTCCCACTAGCAGATCTATCACAGGAAACAAGAGTTAGATTTCTATTTTCGTTGTATACACACTAAACTTCAAGTTACAAAGATAAAGTGCGTAAGATAGATTATACTGACCAAGGGACACTAGGCTTGTATGCTTGCACAGAGACAGCACACGGACTGTCTTTCCGGTCTCTTTATCTTGTGCTGAGTGGATGATCTTATCTTGTGCTCTACCAACTTTTGTTTTCAGAGCAAGAAATTAGTCTGTAACCTACATCTTATGACCCAAAGTCTACCTAGGTTTCCAGTCTAGTGGAAATCCCAGCCAGTGTATATCCCAAGTCCATAGCAAGTGATTATCATATTCTCCAAAGCCATTGAGTCCTGGTGGGTCTTACTCAGGCATCTGAACACAAACCTAAGTCTCCCCAGCACCTCCATCTCCTGAGCCTCTACACTCTTCCTCTATAAGGCCTTTCACTACCTCTCACTGCCGTCACAGCGGTCATGAACTTGACCTCTTTTCCTGAGAGGTTCCTGACTGACTTCATTGGCTTTTCTGTTCTTATCTCTCTCTGCTGAGGATAAAAATCCCTCCATGTCTTTTAACATGAAATGTGTGACCCTGGATGGTTCTTCCACCCTTGCTTCTTGCCTCCATCCATCAAGTACCGTTCACAATACTCATTTTGTAAGAAATTACACCTTCCTCAAAAGCTTCCATCCTATGGCGTTTCTGCTTCCTGGAATGCCCTGCCTTTTAATTTCTGCTTTCAAAGTCTTGTTCACCCTTAGAGCCTAGTGCATATGACAGTCCTGTGAAGCCCTTTCCTCTCAGGCAGTTTTCTGAGATCCTTCTCTTGTGCTCCCCTGGCTCTTTATTTACATCTCAAGCTCTAACTCAGCGCTTGGCTGATGCTCAGAAACAGTGAACCCTATCTCTGCCTCCTGATGCCTTCTCCTATGCCTTAAACACTAGCACTTGGGATAGTGCTGGCATCTGGAGAGCCTCGTCACACCCCCCACCCATCCAGAAACAACAGAGAACATGAAGCTGATTTTAGTGCTGCTCAGATTTAGCGAATGTACAATCAGAATATAGCTCTTAGCAGGTATTTATATTAAAACTGACAACCTAGGAAACTATTCTATTAGAAAAGTGGGTGATAAAATAACAGAGAGGCTTTCAGAATAATGAGCAGGCATTCTGTCCTAGTTATTCTTTATTTTATCACACTCTGGTTTAAAAGCAGCGAACTACGCTCTGCATCTTATTTCTGTGTAAACCGAGATGCAGTTTTCCACCTGTGAGGAATAAAAATGGATCATCAGCTCATAAAAATTGAATTTGCAGGGTAAAACTTTTCTCTTATATGAGAAAATGTACTTAATTGAACACTAAAATTTGAAATCTTATGACTATGTACGGCGATCCTTGATGCCTTTCAAAGCTTTTGTGTTTGTCGTGTTCCACAGAGAAACAGCAAATACACGTCAGTTTAGAGTGTCTATTTCAGGGCTTCGGTATAGTTGTCTCTCAATCACAGTTGATTGCTTCTGATCTGTTAGAGCCATAGGCACATACCCATCACTTTCAGAGTGTGTCATCAATAATGAATAGGGACACCAAGTGTCCTAACTCAGCGACTCTCATCATTCCTAAGGAAAAAGAAATTATTTGCATATATGTTTGAGGATTGCACATATGTACACACAAGCACACACATGTTCCCTACAGGTGTGTGTATATAGGGGATAGCATGCCCATATATGCTGTAATTTCCTGCTCAGATATACTCTACCCTCTAAGTGTGTTCTCTCCCCTCCTTGCTTCTATCTGTGTATAATAAAGTCTGTCATGGAATCTTATCAACCTTCCCTCACTGCACTACCAATTTCTCAGTAGCCAGTTCCGAGTTTGCGTTTACTCTAAGGCATTTTATCTGCCCTGCTCTGAGAGGTATTATTAATCACATCCTGTTGCTAGGATACCTGAAAATGTTCATTTATGTCCGATGTTTCTTTGGCAAAATGCACTATGAGGAAGGCATAGACTCATGACAAGGAAAATTACTGTGCTCATGCTGCTTATTTAAGAAAAGGTGTGTGTGTGTGTGTGTGAGTGTGAGTGTAAGGTGGGGGGGTTAATAACCTCCAGATAATAAAATGCTAATTCCTGTGAGCTTCGAATGGCAATTATGTTTCACCAAGACTATAATGGAAAAATGACAATATTTTGTAGAATCTTGTCCTTATATACTTCTGAGTTCTGAAAAAGTTGAAGCAAGTGAGGTTTTAATCCCATTTATCTCACAGGGGTTGGGGAGGAAGAGGGTCTGAGATTCACTTACTTCAAATGCCTAGACTCTGCCAGTGTAACTAGGTTAAAGTGCTAGTTGATTATCAGAACCAGAGAGAAAACCCTGGTTACCACTCTTGTCTTAACCATTGTATTGCCGTATTCATAAGAAAACTCATCCTCAGAACATGCATTTGGGGAATCAGAGTTAAAAAACACTTCTGTCAATGTTTTAAGGTAATTTCAAAATTATTTCTGTGTTGAGTGTCAGTGTATGAAAATTTCCCAAGCTCAAGATTTCCTTAGTCTCTTCCTACAGGAGACAGCATGGCTCTGCAGTGGGAACAGGAAGGAAAGTGAACTTTGGGCTTGTATAGTGCTTGGCCTGGAATGCTGACTTCCATCTTAACCATGTTTTCCTAGGAATTCTGCAGCACTAGGAAGAAAGCACAGCATGTCTTCTTAAGCTTCTTTTCATAACTTTTTTTCTTTCTCTCTCTCTCTTGTGTGCATATACACGTGTGTGCATATGGACAACATTTATTTACTATCTATTCATCATTCATTTTTTTCTCACTCTGATTTTTCAGCTGAAGGAAACCATCCAGGTCTTGAGATGTGGTTCTGTGGATAGAGTTCTTGCCTAGTATACATAAAGCTTTGGGTTTCTCCTCAGCAATGCACAAACTGGGCAGGGTGGCTCACATCTATAATCCCAGAACTTGGGAACTGATGCTGGAAAACTGTAAGTTCAAGTTCATTCTTGGCTACATGAAAAATTTGAAAGGACAGCTTGGGACATATGAGATGTTCACTCAAAACAACAACAACAACAAAAACCTCCATAATATCAACAAACAGGTTGAACTTTGCTTCATTCCTATTTCGAAGGGACCCCAGCAAAGGGTTTTTGTTACAGTCACATTAAAAATAACAGTTAAGGTTTTGAGTCAGTGACAGTGTGCTTATCATTGCTCTCAGCATGTTATATGATTAGTCAGTTTTATCCTTAGTATTATGAGACTTACAGGTATTGATTGACTGTTTTCAGGATAAAAACAAACCTGAGTCTTAAAGATTTTAACTTGGCCAAGCCACCACCCCTGAAGTCACCACAAATAAGAGAGGGACAAAATATAGTTGGGGTGGAATGGTCTGAAGAAGCAAAGGTTAAAATATTCTTAAGCCATATAAAATCAGTTTTGAGAGTTGCTACATGAATCTCCCATCCCCTTCTTAAAAATCTCTGCAAATGTATTAACAACTTCCCGTTGGTTGGATAACCAGCTGCTTATTTTACTGTCACATTCCTAATCATGATGCTTCAAGAGTAAGTACAACCTCGTAAAATACCTTTAGATTCTGGAGTGCTGAACGTGAGTTAGTGTCTACTGAGTACCTGCAATGAGTTACATAGGTGATATATTAACACTTAAATATTTAATTTAATCTTCCCAATCCCACATTGGGTAGATTGCTATGTCCCTTTTCCAGTGTCAAAAATGGGTTCTGAATCTTTTTGTAACATGTACAAGGTTCATGTTCATGGATGGTGGGATTGAAATATGAGCCTCGTGATTTTTCTCCCTTGCTTGAGTTTACTACTTATGGTGACTAAGACAATCCTTTAGAGCAGTAGAGAGCTTGGACCTGTAGCTCTGCCACATATTCTTCATTAGATGTTGGATACATACATACATTTCTCTAAGGTTAGAATGTGTCCTTCTAGAAACAGGGGTAATATGGGTGCCTACTTCACAGGATCATTGTAAGGCCCATCATGACATAGCAAAGTCTATATAATGCTCTCAGCTCTGTGTCTGGGCTGTGGAGAACAATGTATCTGTAAGAGTTCCTCTGCATAGGCATTCCAGGCCAAGGACTGTCTAGTAACAGATGATTCTTATCACAGTCAAAGCCAATGGCTTCATCTTATACAAATAGTTTGGTCTTTGAAGGTTTCTTCATTGCCTCTGCCTTGCTTCTTTCATGTTCCTCAGAGAAAAAGAGGCTTTCTGTTTTAGTTAATTACTTGTTCTTTTCATGCCTTACCTTCTAAATACAAGTTGGTTTGTTGAAATGCTTTTAACTCTTCCGAGTTATGTTGGGTATGGTGCTGCATGCCAGTAACCCCAGAACGTGGGAGACTGAGCAGGGAGGACTGACCGCAGTACTTGGGAGGCTGAGTGGGGAGGACTGACCCCAGTACTTGGCAGGATGAGGGGGGAGCACTGAGATTTTGAAGCCAACCACAAAGGTCTCAGTAACTAAGATTGCTTGCCCTGCAAGTTTGCTGGCTTAAGTCCCATCCCCAAAATCCACATAAAGGTGGACAGAGAAAACCATCTCCACCAAGTTGCTCTCTGACTTCCTTGTGTGCATTGTGGTCTACACTCACATTCATATAATAATAAGAAATACACATTAAAAAACCAAGCCCCAGTTATAAGCTACTTTAAGATTCAGGATTTATTTTTTAAATTTTCTCAGCAAACTGCTCTTTTTGTTGTTGTTGTTGTTTTTTAAATTTTTCAGTTGAAAATAGTTTTCATTCTATATATTCATTGTGCATGGTACTATTTTACACATGACCATTTTCATACAAGCATATATTGTATATTGTGTATATTTGCACTCTGTGGATAGTTTCCTTCTCAGAGTCTATTTTCATTTGACATTTTGTTGACTTTGCAGACAGGGTATCTCTTTGTAGCCCAAGATGGCCTGAGACTCACAATGTAGGGCAGGCTAGCCTCTAACTGAGCAGTCCCCCTGCTGGAGCCACTCAAGTGTCCCGGCGCTGTGAAGTAGATACTCCAGACAAGCATGCTCATCCATGTGAGTCACCACGCTAAGTCTCATCTGGAGGGAATGATAGCTGTGGAGCTGCTGGTAGTAGGCTGTGCTGCAGAGGCAAAGAGAGATCTGCTCAGAGGAACTGGATCCCTCCCTATGTCATAAGCGAATGGTGGACCTTGGACATTCAACTTTCTCTTCATTCAGATAGGTAATAATTCAAAACAAATTGTTTTCACAAAGATATGAAAACCTTTTAAGTAATACATTGCAAGGGTAGGGACAGAGAGGCTTAACTAGGCCAATTTAAATGCAGTTGGTCCAAAAGTATTTAGGTAATGTTAGCAATTGCATGGCTGCTGCTCAGTGAATAGCACAAAAGGACTTTGTTTTAGTATTTATGGCTGGGTTCATGTTGCTGTTAGGATGGCCCTGGCTTCAGCAGACACTGATCATGAGGCTCTGTGTGGTGGCAGGTCCTCCTGCCCTCCTGCAGCTTTGGATCAACTCCATTTGTTCTGCTGTCTGCTTATTTGCTTAGTTGGTATGTTGCTAGGATGCTTCGGCAAAGAGAGCCATTATGGGCAAACGGGGTGCTGAGATTTCCAGACAGTGTGTACTGAGATACAAAAATTGGCTCTTCAGAAACATATCAATACAGATAGATCTGGGCCTCTGAGGCTGACCATCTGCTCTGGCAGAGTCCACGCTCCATATGCACTCCCCAGCCCCGGGGTCTGCCATCCGTCATAGTGTGGAGAAAGAAGGAAAAACAGGAAGATTTTTCCTGGGCTGACTCTTCTGCCAGGAAATAGCAGAATTCTGTATGGGGAACAACCGTTTCAGGTTGGCTTGGAGATCCTCAAGTGTAGAATTTCTTCCCACTTAGATCCATCTGACAAGCACATAATTAATGTGACAAGACGCAGTCTCTTTCAGATTCCCCAGCACTGGCCTGGCTGAGGCAAATCCCCCCCTAACCTTTTGTTATCCAGCATCTCATTCTGCGCTAGTCATTTCTTGGCAGAGAAGGCTTTTTGGAAGACCTTTAGATGTTGAAGTCAGATTGGCAAAAGCAAACACCCAGTGACTGCCAGGTCTTAAATAACGCTGCAAAATGGGAACATGAGTTTTAATAACTCAGACTTCAGCTGCTGACTAAGGTGGAGATGGCGCTTGTCGCTCCCTCTCTGCAAAAACCATGTTTCTACTAAATGACTCATGAATAATCATTTTTAATGAACATAGTAGTCCAAATGTCTTTGGAGTGTTCCTTATATAAAATAAACAAGAATGAATTATTTTGTAAAATAAAGATCATTTACAGTAATACATTTTTTTTCTTTTGCCTCAATAAAAATGGCTGTACATAAAGGGGAGAGATGAACTCTTTTCCTCTTTAGTCTATCCAGGCCTGGTACCTTGTTAAACAATAAACTTTGGCAGAAATTACTCTTTGCTGATATGTAGGCTGAGACCTTAAAGATTAAGTAGTTTTTATTTTCTTAATCTTTGAAAGATTTCTCTGGGAGAAGGAGAACATAGTATAAGGAATTGGGCTGTGTCGAGACCACCATACTGTCAAGGGGCTCGAGTTAGCTATGCATGGCTCCCATGTATTGGGAGCTCTCTACACTGTACATGACCAATGCCACGATATTCCAGCCATTCCAGCTCAGGTACTAAATCCACAAATTAAGAGAATATCTGGTGTTTTTTGATATATTGTTAAAAATCTGTGTCAAAGCTTTGCTCTGTACCCTGGCACCATTGAAAGGAGAATCCTTAAAAAGGGAAGTCCTACTAGGTCTCACTTCATTGTGGATACACCCTTGAAGGGGACTGTGTGGTACTGAATTATCAGAAGAGAGTCTACTTAAGTCCCTACCCCGTCTAAGGGGGTGTGCTAAATCATGCCTTTCAATATGCCCAGCATTTTAGCATCTAAACATATCTTAATTATGCAAAGAATAAAGTTTGTTATTACTAGGAGTGAAATGAAAGTGCCATCTATGTAGACTAACATATTTTCATTCTTTAAAAGTATTCCAGGGACTGTGGAGATGGTTCAGTTGGTAACGTGCTCACCCCTCAAGCATGAGAACATGAGAATGGGTCACAAGTACCCACAGCAAAATCTGCATTCAGTGGCTCACATGCATAATACCAGAGTTGGAAGAAACAGAGGCAGGAGGATCACTGACAGTTGCTGGCTAGCCAATCAATCCAGTTGAATGGATAAAGTTCCGGCTTCAGTGAGACACAGTGTCTAAAATACTGTGGTGAGGAATGACTGAAGAAGATACCTAACATGGACTTCTGTCTAACACATGTTTATGCATACACATACATATATACACATGCATACATACACTCACATACATACACACACATACATTTGCAAACACACACTTACAGTATCAAAATACAGTTTGCCAGGGCTTCAGCCCTTTAGAGCCTATAAACCATCAACTGAGGTCTACATCTGAGTCAGCAGCATTCAAATATTCACCTAGGCTTCAGAAACACTACCATTTGGGGTTGATATTCACTGCACTCCAAAGGTCTAAGAACAAACTTCAGCAACTAATTAAAGCAATAAACTTATTTTCCCTGGGTTGGTTTACTTTTAAGGGATGAATTATTTGACTCGATATTAAAATAAGAGTTTTATTATTAGTTAGGGTGGATTTAATGTATAAGACAACAGGGGCAACATGCCATTAGTTGAGGTATCTACGCAAAGTCAGAGGCTGCGCTTCTGAAGTGTGAATCTGCTCATTTTGTGTATCATTTGTTTGACTAACGGACATGCGATCCTACCCAGCTTTTCATTTGCAGGAAGCAAGGACATTTGATTGCTCTTCCTCGCTTCCCGTCTATGGTCATTTTATTAGCTGGTGGTGAAAACTGGTGGAGGCAGAGGTGTGCTTCCTTTTATTCTTTGAGATGTCAACTGAGTTTTTATTCCCATCAGCCCCAGAATTTTGTTTTTCATTTTAAAATAATCTTCATCACACTTATTTTTCCCTCACATCAAACTGGATCAAAGGCTTGGGCCTCAGCCTTTCAGGTAAGCTCACTTTTCGTGGACTGAACAAAGAAAATAAGGAAGGACAGATTAGGTGGGTGGTTATTGAGTCATAGCTCTCAGCCTCTGCGGTACAGTTTGTAATCTTATTAAAAAAAAAAAAAACCCTCCTCTACAAACCGAGGTGACTACTGGAGATTATAGAAAAGCTGCTGATTGTCTAGTACATTTGATGTGTAGATGTTTCTGACAACAGAAGAGAGCAGAAAAGCAAACGCTGTTTAGCGCCGATTTCGTGGAAGATGGAGCTGTGCTCTGCGTCTGCAGCGCTGTAGTGACCACA
Organism: Peromyscus eremicus; assembly: GCF_949786415.1. Lineage (NCBI taxonomy): Eukaryota > Metazoa > Chordata > Mammalia > Rodentia > Cricetidae > Peromyscus > Peromyscus eremicus. The sequence continues at coordinate 6,265,350 of NC_081435.1, forward strand.
GTCAGGGTGCTGGGAAGGATCCGACCTCTCTGGACTTATTGCACTCCCAGTGTTGCCAAAGTACACCATTCTCTAAGAAAAGAGACACCAGGAGAGGGAGAAAATATTTGATCCAAATGCCTAAGGCAAGAGCTCTGTCTCTGTCCTGGTAAAAACCTTTCTCTGGTGTTTGGTTTTCCAAGGACACAGCACAGGTTCAGGGCACTGGAAAAGCAGGGGGTACTGTCTGATGGCAGGTGGGTTGCAGGTGGACACTGGAAGACGAGGGGCATGTGGAAGGGGCAGTGACTTTCTAGGTTTACCTGCTTTGACAGACACAGTTGGGTGCTCACACACAGTCATTTCACCCATTTTTTGTGGTGGTCCCCACCCTGCTTCTTACATAATAAACATAGCACACACAGACTGTTCCCCTGGGTTGCCTCTCCTTGATATAGGCGGCATTTGATATTTCTGGCCAGTGTCATGGTAGGTAAATTTTCTTGAAGACCTTTACTTAGAGATGGTTCTTGCTAAGAAAATGACACAGGTGGAGCAATTACACGCCCCCTCTATCACCAAAACTTCTGGCATCTGAGTGTGTTGCATCTGAGTGTGGGACATCAAACAAAAACCAACTTCTGCCCACATTGACTCCACTGGATGGTGGTGTCACCACCCTCTGAATAAGGAGGTCATCTGTCCATCCATCTACCTCAGAATTTCTTTCAAAGGTTTACTCAATCATTTCTTTTTAAGTTAAAGCTTTTAGTTTCTTACAGCTGCTAGCATCCTCCAAAGGCCAACTGCAAGGTAATAATTTTCTGTGTTAAATAATTTAAGAGTTGCAGGAATTGTGGAGGCGAGATAACTCTGGGCCAGGTGTTCCAATTTGGAGGATCTCTTCCTGCTCTCTTCCAGATGCATCCTGCTTAACTACACTTTGCGCTGTGAAACTGGGATGTCAGGATTTTCTGGCCAAACTGTCCAAATCAGATTTTCAGATGACAGGGTCAGACTCACCCTGCTGGTGTGGTGCCCTTATGCTCTAAAGGGTGTTCAGAGGTGCATGGGATCAGAAGTATGTACCGATCCAGTCTCCAAACACTCCCAAGCAGCCCTTCACAATGCTGGGTGGGTGGTGATGGACATCTCAAGAGAAGGGAGGACTCTACTGTTTCATTTGTCCCAGAAGTTGTCAGGGTGTGTGTGTCACAGCACATACCCCAAGGCAAGCAGTCCCTAGAAAAATGCTCAGGAATGATCAGCATACTCACAGAAAATCGCTGAATTCTTGCATTGGCCTCAGGAAAGGGGAGAAGCATTTTGTTGACTGTTTATAAAGAAGGAAATGGATACTCAGAGAGATGAATTAGTCCAAGATTTTCTTAGCTTTGAATCCAGGAATTTTTAAAAGTCACAATGTTTAACATACACGATTCCCATATCTTTGTGACACTGGTTTAATTTCTGTACAAAATTGACTTATCTTAAATCTAGGATGGGAAGCTGCAGGCAGCAAATGTTTTTCCTGTTCCCCTGGTTTACCCGACCAGAGCCCCTGTTTATCTGTGCCGCCAACATTTACCCACCAGAGCCTTGTTTCTGTGTGTCCCCGAAAAGCTATTCCCAGAGTATGTACAGCCCATGTGCCAATGCTGGGATCTTAGAACTCAGGAAGCAGAGACAGGCAGATCCCTACCAATTTCGAGGCCAGCTTGAGCTGTACTAGAGAGGCCTTGTCTCAAACAACAAGAAACAGTCAAGGGGAGGGAGGGGACATAAACAGTCAAGGGGAGGGAGGGGACATAAACAGTCAAGGGGAGGGAGGGGACATAAACAGTCAAGGGGAGGGAGGGGACATAAACAGTCAAGGGAGAGGACATAAACAGTCAAGGGAGAGGACATAAACAGTCAAGGGAGGGGACATAAACAGTCAAGGGGAGGGAGGGGACATAACAGTCAAAGGGAGGGGGACATTGAGAATATTTGCCTTAGGATAATAAAAATAGGAAATATATCTTTTAAAACGAAAATGTAAATAAATGAGTCATTGATACATTTTTAATTTGAAAAGGTTCTTTTAAAATCCTCTCTGGTATAAGCAGGGCAGGGGCATTTCTTCCTGAGGAAGATACTATAGGATACAGACAACCCACTGTTGTTGAATAAAATGTCTTCTGAAGTTTTATGGAAATGGGTCAATTCTATTCTTTTTCCTTTGTTGTGCAAAATATGTATTTTTTCCAAAGAATTATCTGAATTGGCTGCATGCATAGCCTCAATCTGTCAGTTTGATTTTAAACCTCCCAATTCACTATTTGTTATAGATTTCATGAAAAACATTATTTACATTCACATTTCCTATTTCTTCTTATAATTGAGATTTTTATCATCTAGTTGCATCACTGATATTTAAATCTTGCTTGGAGTGAGAGGGTTAGAAGTCAGGAGACTTTGTGGTGCTGCTGTCTGTCTCCACTAGAGGGCGGTGGAGAGAGGGGAGGCTAATCTTAAACATGTACAACCCAATTGCAGTGCCAAGGTCGCCTAAGAGATCTCTTCTGGAGGCCAGCTCGTAGAGGGGAAATACTTGGGCCACTGTTTTGAATTGCACCGTGATACGGGTAAGCCTTCTCTGTTAAGAAAATCAGGTGTGAGTGTAAACAGGCAGGCTCATCTCCTTACAGGTGGGTGGAGCTTAGGCGAGTGAGAGTAGGTAGATTGGGAAGGCTGAACAGGTATTATGAAATTCCCATCACACACTTACAAACATTTGTGTAGCATTGTGGGGAAAGGAAATGAGGGAGGTTGTGAGCTCAGCTAACATTTTCATGGAGTGGTAGGGGATTCATGTTGCTGTGTCCCCATGTGGCCACCACCATGATTTACATAGGTATTCTGTTCATGTGATTAAGAGCAGCAGCTTTTTTTTTTTTTTTTTTTTTTTTTGTGTGTGTGTGTGTGCATGTGTATGCTTGCTGAAAATACTATTTGGGCTTTCAACAAAACCATCGAAGTTCAACTTAAGAAAGTCCCAAATCAAGTTTTTAAAAATAAATTTATAGATCTGAAAGATACCTCCACGGATGCCTGAAAGGCTCACCTGAAGAAAAGGGGTAGATCTCTCTGTCTCCCCTCCCCTCCCCTCCCCTCCCCTCCCCTCCCCTCCCCTCCCCTCCCCTCCCCTCCCCTCCCCTCCCCTCCCCTCCCCTCCCCTCCCCTCCCCTCCCCTCCCCTCCCCTCCCCTCCCCTCCCCTCCCCTCCCCTCCCCTTTCCTTCTTGGTAATTATTGTCAGAATTCCACATGGCATCACAAACCCTGTGAGAGGAGTTCAGAGCACAGCACTTGGCTGCTGGAGCCCCGGAGACGCTGCTCTTTCCCTCTGGGGCTGGTCTGCGCACTTGCACCTAGCTCCGCTGCCTGCCGTGAGGCTGGCACGCCATGATAGCACTTCACCCGGGGATGCCCACACAAGCTGAAATAGGGGCTCAGGGCAGGAGGGGAAGAGGCCAGACCTGCTGGGTATTCATCACCTCAGGCATTTCGGGCTTCACCTGTCATGTCTTTAGCCCGGAACACGGGGGATATATGTCCCCTGGCAAGATGTTTAGTGTGGGTGCATACAAATGAGCTCTGATGTATAAACTGGAGGGGACAGACAGAACACTGGCTGCCTGGAGCTTTTCTTCCCATAGATAAGTGGCAGAAAACTCTTCCATAAATAATAGTTCATCCTTAAAACCGAATAATATCACATAATGGAGTTGAAGTGCATACATAGTAAGTAAGATTGTTGGGTGTAAGGTAGTTTTCTACTAAAGAACATCTCCCATCCGACCCCCTTTAGTCTCATTTCCATCTACTGGCAGAGGAATGCAGTGGGCCTGGCTTATTTTCTCTGAGTTCTAAAAAATCAAAATCCCCCACAAGTTTGGAAATCTTTTATAACCACTCTGTGTGTGTGTGTGTGTGTGTGTGTGTGTGTGTGTGTGTGTATATGTTTATATATATATAAAATATAAATATATATATATATATATATATATATAAACATCAATGTTATAAAAGTTTGATACCAAAATAAAAACATCCTGTGAATACCTGCTTCCTCCTAGGTGATTACCAGAATGACATCTTTATGGAAAATGGCTCATTAAGAACATTTTTTTTTTTTGTTTTTGATTTTGGTTGTTTTTTGTTTTTCAAGACAAAGTTTCTCTGTGTAGCTTTAGAGCCTGTCCTAGAACTTGCTTTGTATGCCAGGCTGGCCTCGAACTCACAGAGATCCACCTGCCTCTGCCTCCCTAGTGCTGGGATTAAAGGCGTGCGCCACCACTGCCCGGCTCGTTAAGAACATTTTTTTTTTTCTGCCTACAAACGGTTTTGGCTATCATTGTAAGGCTCTTAGGATACTCTGGTTGGGAGTGGGTGGGAACAAAGGAAAGGTGGATTTTACGTATTATGAAGTGAAGTCAGTTTTAATTTGCTCATTGACTTTTGTATTTAAGAGATAAGATTTAGTTAGTGGTTCTGAAAATGGCAGAGTCACACATGCTCCGGATAGGGAGGGACTGGCTAAAATACACATACAGTTATCAAGGGGGCCTAAGGAAGGATTCGGCCAACCAGAAACTCCTTTTTTAGGAAACAGACCGAAAACTTTATCATAACTCCTTCCGTCATTAAGGTGTACCCAATCTGTGCCATGCTGAATTCCACTGTGTTAAGCTACAAAATCAATACCACTCAGTCAGGTGAAGTCACATCACGTGCAGTCAGGTGCAGTCACATCATGTGTAGTCAGGTGCAGTCACATTATGTGTAGTCAGGTGCAGTCACATCATGTGTAGTCAGGTGCAGTCACATTATGTGCAGTCAGGCGCAGTCACATTATGTGCAGTCAGGTGCAGTAATGTCAGGTGCAGTAATGTCAGGTGCAGTCAGGTGCAGTCACATCATGTGCAGTCAAGTGCAGTCATGTCATGTGCATTCAGGAGCAGTAATGTCAGGTGCAGTAGTGAAATGGGCAGTCAGGTGCAGTCATGACATGTGCTGGTGGTAAACGTTTATAAGAAATTCCTGTGTTTCATTCTAAAAAGGAAAACATGAGAGAGGGTCGTGAATTTGTCATAAGCGGCCCAGGGTGATGGCACACATCTGTAATCCAAGTACTCAGGTGGAAGAGACAGGAGAATCATTGCAAGTTCAATGCTAGCCTGGACTATGCAGTAATTTATGGACCAACCTGGGCTACATATCAAGATTCTATTTCAAACATCAAAACAAAAATGAATGTGGCCTAAACAGACTAGCCATGTGTAGACTAAACTACAAGTCCGCTGGAGTGCATGTACATAACACCGAACTTTACAGTTTATCAGAATGTTAAAATAATGTTTGACTCAAGAAGAAGGGTTCTGAGTTGGAGCAATAGGTCGGGCAGACAGGAGGATGCTGCCACAGATATCGCTCTCTAGTGTCTCTTGAGTATTAATTAGTGGACCTAATGAGGGCGATGAGCAGGTTTGCCATGGAACCTTCCTCCTCTTCAGACTCTGTGGCCTGGACCAGTTCCTCCCTGAACCTTCATCTGCTCAAGATGGCAGCAACAGTGTGAAGCTCTCAGGATCAGTATAAATGGTCAAAGCTGTGCCAACATTCAAGTCACAGTCACATATAAACCAATATGATTGCATGTGTGTGTCTTCACGTGCATGTGTGTGCATGTGCGTATGTGAGCACATGTACCTATGTGGAGGTTGGATGTCCTTCTCAATTTTTCTCTACCTCATTGTTTGAAGCAAGGCATTCACCAAACCTGGCACTCACCAAATAGTCTAGCTGGTCGTCTACCAAGGCACAATGATGCCCCTGTCCTGCCTACCCAGTGCTGTCATTACAGACACACAACATGCCTGGCTCTTCAATATTTGTGTTCAGAACTCAGGTCCTTATCCTTGTGCAGTGAACACCACACCATCTCTGTTCTCTCTCCACATTCTCAGTGTGATTCTTATACCCGTAGGGATGGATGACACAGCCCCTATGTCCTACATTCATGATTTGAGAAATGCTTTCACTAGTTTCTCATATTTTTGCCTACAATTTTATATAAATCTATTGGTCTTTTTACATTAACTATACTTTACTATATCCCAAATTATTTTAATTTTTTACATATATTCATCTCAATATTTGAAATGTAATTGAAGTAATTTTCAAAAAGATTAAGTAGGTTTCATTAAACTTTTGTAAATATCATGACTTTCAAGAAATTACCATATTCATTATTTTTGAGTATCACTAATAATTAATATTAATAAGGCTTTCAGTGTCTGTATTATGTGAGTTACCACTTGATGCTCCCATTTATCTATCGTCTATCTCTCTATTATCTCTATCTATCTATCTATCTATCTATCATTTATCTATCTATCCAGTGCTTGGAATCAAATCTAGCACCTTTTCACATGCTAGGCAAATGCTTTGCCACTGAGCTACATCCTTAGGCTTTGGTTTTGTGTGATAAGGTCATGCTATGCAGCCTTGGCTGACCTGGAACTTGAGACCCTCCTGTCTCTGCCTCCTGAGTCCTGGGGTTACACATGCATCTACAAACCTGCAGGGATGTCTCTGGTTGGCTTTTTTTGTGGTAACCTGGACTGACACTTCACAACCACAGACAGTTTAGAAATCCATTCGGTTCAATTTTGTTTAGAAGATTAGGCATCTCTTAGAGCAAAATGCCTAAATCAAAACAGACAGTGCATTAACAACCGGGGGATGCTTTCTGGCTTTGTGGTTTTGTCTTCCTAATGTTTTGTGTCAGAAACAACATGGTGCTGTCTGACACCTCCCTTCTCTTTAGAAAAACAGAAAATAGAAAGAAGGAAGGAAACGAAAGTGAAAGAAAAGGGGTATTCTTTTAGCAGAGTTGAAAGATTTGCTCACTAGCTCCATCTGTAGAAGGTGAGTACCCAGGGTGTTCCCTTTTCATCTGCCTGCTTCTGTGAAGAAGGGAGCTGTTTTGAGCATTGCTGGCTGCGCTGCATCTCTCCATAACTGCAGAGGTCATGTGACCATTTGTAAAAGAGGATTTAAAGAGGAGAGTTTGAGAATATTATACCCAAGATAGTAGATTGACAGGCCAGTTGATTCTTCAGGGAGTCCATGAAACCCTCCCTCTACCCCACAGTTGTTTCACGGAGTACAGTCTAGGTAAGGGGTCCTGAAACTCAACACAATTCTCTTCTAACCCAAGAGAAAGGAGGTTGCTCTTGCATATTCTATTACTTGAAGGACTCTTTCAGAAAGGCAGAGTTTATGATAAGTTTATTTTCAATCATTTGTTTCTAAAATTGCTTTGGGCATTACCAAAGTCATGTCAGGGGCGCCATGTAAAACATTTCTTTCACTTACTAACAGTGAACATGAATTGTTTAAGTCCTGGTAGAAAGCCATTCTAGTGTTTAAATCAATGATGCTACATATGTAAATCAGCATCATCTCCCAACACTTCCTTATCATACTTTCAAAATCCCCTTTCCTTTGCCTTTCTCTTCACCATTCAAAGGAGATCAGACTCTGGGGATGGATTCAGTCCCCTACACTTTCAGTTGGTGATGAGTGAGCACAGAACCAAACAGGCCATCACACGCACCTCATAAATTAGGCATGTTCTTAACTATGCAGCTCCAAATACATGGCCGCCAAATCTAAACAGACCTTCAAGATGTCTGAAACACAATTTTCCCCTCCGTCATTTCTCATCCTTCTCTCTCCTCTCAGGTGTTGCACAAATCTGGATTTCCCCTCGGTCTCTCATCTAACCTGTGTATCCCTGCTTCTTACTTCACACCTGAAAAGGGACACTGGGGAATGGGCTTTCCATTCAGAGTCCTGCCAATATGTCTACAGCATCCTTACTTTGTTCTTGGTCACAGTGGGCGATAGACTGCCTCCAACTTTAAGGCTGTCTGGACCCCAGATCCTGTAGCCCCTCCCCCAATTTTCCCTTTATTATTCCCGACTGGATCCTTTCTATGAGTATTTAAACTGACCATGCCTCTGCTACATAAGAGCAAAGCAAGTGAAGCAAAGTGAGCCTTCTCTCTACATCTCATCATAGCAGCTCTCCCCCCGCTTTGTCTCGTTCCCAGTCAAGTGGGGAGTCACTCCTATTCGTGCTCCAAACCTCCACTTGCTCACTTATATTCAATCTTCAATTTAGTGTCTTCCTGACCTATGACACCAAAAACTCTTTTCTTGTGCAGATCACCCACAATCTCTGGGTAAATCCAAAGGGATGACTTTCCGTGTTATTCTACCCTAATCTATTCTACTCTACTTTATCAGTTTTGTGCATGGCTATGGTAAGATGTCTCTTTTAACACTTATTACCTATATATACTGTTTCCTTTTGTTCATGATATCAAGTTTTGTTTGGTCTTTTCTCTCTTTAACAAATCCTTCTCAAACTTCTCTTACGTTCTCTTGCTCATCCTATACATGGTGTGAGCATATTCATTTTTCCTTACAATGACAATTTAGTAAGATAGAGCTATTTTTCCCAAACACTTCGAAGACATTAATTCTTCTAACATCTACCAGAGCTGAAGACAAATGCTGTCAGTTTAAACGTGTCCTTTTACCCCTGGGAGTGTTTACATCTTTGTTCATAGCATTCTGTGAAGTTATTGTAACATTTCTTAGAGTGAGGCCATCCCTCTCCTGTTTGGGATTTCATGTGTTACTCTCTTAGAATTGTTAATGCTGAAAAACTCCCAGCAATTACTGGTTTGAACATTTTCTTCATTCTTCCTCTAGCTTCTGCCACACACAGGTTAGACTTCCTAGTCTCTTTCTTTTAACCAAATTAACCCCCCTTTAAAGATTTTTTTCTCTGTTTTGTTTTCTGTGATTTGTTGTAATATGCTTTCTAAACCTGTAATCAAAGGCCATTTACTAGTCTTTGGTCTAGTTCATTTATTAAACTAACTTTAATGGAGTGTCATTTGGCTTCTATTTACAAGTGTATGTTATTTTTCTCGTACCTGCTCTCTGTTTTTCCTTATAACTTTGAACTCTTTGTCAGTTTAGCATGAGGTCTTTTCATATTTAGGTTCATTATTGTGTCCAGATCTGGGAAAATCCCATACGTGGTCTACTGTGAGTTGTTGTCTATTCAGGTAGTTCACATATGATTTCAAACCACTGGACACACCTCATCTTCACTGGGCAGCTCTCTCAGACACTCTGTCAGCCCCCACCACAGGTTGGGGTCCAGGCTGCCTCTTATACAGGTCTCCTGTCGCTTTGGGCCATGTGCCAATTGCATATAACAAACTGTACCAGTACGGCACTCTGCTATCATGAAGTTTCTCTGTGCATGCATTTATGCATGGTGTGTATGTGTGAATATGTTTTCAGATGTGAATGTGTGTGTATATGTGCACCTGAGTGTGTACTGTAGAGGCATGTGTTTGCAGGCTAGCTGTCCATGGTGTGTGTATTCCTCAATCTTCTCACCTGTTCTTTCTTTAACACAGGGTGTCTCACAGAAAGTGAAGCTCATCAGTTTGGAGAGACTGGCTGGCCAGCAAACCCCAAGGATCCTCCTGCTCTACCCATCTCTGGGATTACAGATGTGCATCATTTTAAATGGCAGTCATTGGAGATCTGAACGCAGGTCCTCATGCTTCACAGCAAGGACTTTAACAGCTGGGCCATCTTCCCAGCCCAAGATTCAAGTTTCTTTTAGGTGACTTTTTTTTTGGGTGACTTGTGGTTTGCTTCTCTGGGGACACAGCAGCAAGTTGTTTTTCAGGGTCCTTCACTACTTTGCTGTTGATTTCTTACTGCTGCATGGAAGGGGCCTGTGGCCTGAGTTTCTTCATGTATAATATAAGAATGTTATCAGTGTTAGCTGCTTACTTTTATTTTTAAAAATTATTTATATATTTGTGTGAGTGCACTTGTGTAATTTTCTATGGACTGTGTGTGTACAGAAGCTTTTGGACATCAGAAGAGGGTGTGGAGTCTCTGGTACTGACATTACGGATCATTGTGGGTCCCTATGTGGGATGGAGGTCAGAAGAGGGCATTCGGTCTCTGGTACTGATATTACAGATCGTTGTGGGCCCCTATGTGGGTTATGAAAATGGAATCTGACTCTTCTCGAGAGCACTTACTGAGTTATCTTCCCATCACATTTCTGACTTTTAAAGTTTATGCTTTTCTGACACATGAAGGTTTCTTGTTGCTGTTTTGTGGTGAGTCGAAGCCTTTTGTATTTTGTGTGGTATCTGTGCACTGAGAGTTGAGGATGTATGCTTTCTCACTAATCACTCCAGTTCTCAATGTGATTAGGAATCCCTGCTCTCTTTGTACTTCTGCTCTCCTAGATTCTTGATATGAGGGACAGTCTGCATGCACAGAAGTGATGGAGTGCCCCACAGAGTTGGTTCTCTCACTTACTGGTGCTTTTGAGCACTGGTCCTCATGTCATTCCATAGCAGAGGCTGTTGCTGTCTTTGGGATGTATGGTACAGCTGTGATCTCACATGGGACACAGTCCCTTTCCTCTCTTGTTCTGTTTGGATATGTCTGAGAGAGAACTGTAAGCACTTCTAAAGATTTCTTTTATAAGCTCTCAGTGTGAAAAAATGAGAATATAAACGACTTTAATAAAATCAGAGTAATAGAAAAAAATTCCCAAAGCCAATATTCTTCCTACATTCCTATTAAATACAAAATCAATACTCTTTCTTGACAAGAATGGAGTCCCGATACATTGTAGATGTCAAACACTATTCAGACAGCACAATAAGTCTGCTACAAGCTATTGGCCACACACCGGAACGTCTGCAAAAATCACAGGAGCTGTGTACCACCTGACTCTCATTTCCAAATCCCTACTACATTAATTCATTGTTATGTTTTGAATAAATACATCTTATACTGCCAAGATTAGGAAGATGTTAAGAACCAAGTTTTCTAAGTGGAAGTGAGTACTGCTTGGTGCAAATTACAACCAAATGAATTTTGTTCTAATTTGAATATTAGTAAACCAAACAGCAGTGACTAATTCCCATGTGAGCCTAAAAACAGACTCAAAATAAACAGTTGTAGGAACAATGCATTAAATTTTTGAGTGCACAGAGGTTAGTATAGAGCCTTTGACTTATTGTAGGACTTTCAAATAGTTATTTAACACACATTTGATAGGCCTTTCTTGTCTAAAGCATCCCCCTTTGTCCATGTTGGGTATCTGGAGAGCTAGTTTCAGAGAGATCAGGATACTGTCCACCTAATGACGAAAGGTATCTTAAATTATATTTAGAACCCTGTGGTAGTTACAATCTTCTAAATTTGACAATTAATATTGATCTCAGTAAGTTTAATATTCAGCAGTGCCCTACCTGGTGTGCTGGGCTCAGGTCAACTCTGGGGACTCTGCACCTGATACTCTGCTCTCACTCTCTACCAGGGGGACCCTCTTTGCCCTTTGATTGATATATGTTCAATATAAAACAAAGACTGATCCCTTTCCAGGAAAAAGTCAGCAAAGATCTTTCCATCACCTCCTGTATAAATGTCAGACCATTTAGCCTGCATTTCAAGACTTATAACCACGACAGGCTGGTTTCTGATTCTAGAGTTCACATGACTTCATTCACCCTGTTGTTCAAACACTTAATGAGATTTTCATTTTGTTTGGGTTTTTAAGTGAGATTCACGATGTACCAGTCGATGTCTTGGAAAGGAAGCATGGACTTTGCAAACTCACCGTGTGTGAGAGGTGACCTGAGGCATTCGCTGATTCCCAAACAGCCTTTCTGACACCCCTGCTTTGCTGAATATCATTAGTGCAATGGCTATGCATTCCCACCATTCTTTACACATTTTCCTTGTTTTGTGTTGTCAGAAATCAGAATTCCCAGGACTGCTGGTACTCTGTGATGGGCTTGACCAATGATAGGCACCAAGGAAAACTTGGAAGACAAAGGAAGAGATTTAGACTATTGAGCATTGCCCACTCCAGGGTCCTATGGGAAGGTCATGTATCTGGCAGTCAGCTCCTCCTTGCATGCCCCACTTTCCGCTGTCTAGCCTCTGCTAACTGGTCTGGCTTCTGAGCTGCATTAACTATATTGTTTCCTTGTCCTCTAACCCTAGTGTTGGCCATGTGTTTATGCTCACTAATCTTGTGAAGGCCTTTGTGCTGCTGGGCTCCTCAGATCTCTAAGTGCAGCTGAGAGTAGCTTTGTTTTCAGACTGGATCCTGTTCTGAAATATGCCTATTCTCTTTCTAGTATTCCATCATTGAAATGTATCAGTATTTCATGCTCCCTTCAGGGTACAAGTCCAGTCCAGCTTATAAATTATTCCTCAGGCTCCTTCCCTAACTGTAACTTCCCACCCTGAACTGTAAAACTGAAAATGATCTTGGCTTAACCTTTGAAATTCCCTGATGTTTTGCTTATAATTTTCTTGTGACACTTGAAACATTCTGATGCACTTGGCAAATACTCAATTCCTCTCACACCTCTGAGCACAGCAACATACTGTAGAGTGAGTCATGAGTATTTGAAAAGGGAGTTTAACCCTGGAAAATGCCTCATGTGGAACACACACTCAATGAATATATTCTTGCATTGCATAAAATATAGAGCCAGGAAGTAGATACCATTATGGTTCTAATTCTTAATTCATTATTCCTTTTGTAGAAACTATTGAAATATCTGAATTATTTTTGTAACTGTAATACTGTATTTAGTCTTAAAAAGTTCACATTTGCATACATTGTATTTCAATCACATTCACCTTCCACACATCCAGCTCATCCCAGATCTACCACCCCTGTACTCCTCCAAACTTCATGTCTTCTTTTTCTTTTAAATGCCCATTAATTTGGATTAGTGATGCCAATATACACACGGGTGTGGGGTATCTACTAGAACATGGTCAACCTCCCAGGATCACACTGACTGTTCCTTTTCTATGAACCATCACCTGAGAGTTCTTCAGCTAAGGATGGGTGCGGTGTGCTCCTTCCCCATTCCGTTTTCACATTTCTTATAAACACAGCACTGAGGAATGAATTTCTAAGACAAATGGATTGCAGTGTTTGTGATGGTGTATGTGTGTGTGACAGGATTGTCAGAAGAGAGCTAACTAAAAGCAAACATTAATTTGATAACCAAAGCCCTGGAGGCTCCTATTTTCATAACTCTAAGATTCTATTAGTTATAGACATTTTCATAATGAGTTAGTGTAGTCTCTCCATTCATCCTTGTTACGCTACACACACATCAATACATGACATATTTTATTATTGTTTGGCCTTCTACACATGTGTAGCTACACTACTCCTACTTAGCATTATTTATATGTGTGGCTGTCAGGATAAATGGAAACTCAATAGCTATTTCATTTTTTATATTTATTATTATTATTATTATTATTACTATTATTGGTTTTTCGAGACAGGATTTCTCTGTGTAGCTTTGCACCTTTCCTGGAACTCACTCTGTAGACCAGGCTGGCCTTGAACTCACAGAGATCCACCTGGCTCTGCCTCCCGAGTGCTGGGATTAAAGGCGTGAGCCACCACCGCCCGGCTTCAATAGCTATTTCTACATAGCTCTGTATGAAGATTGTTCTTTGATTGCCCTGCAGCTGGGCTTTTGAGAGATGTTGATTGTTTGTAACCATAGCTCTTAAACTAATAGCAAGCTTGTGAAGATTTTGTTCAGGAGAAAAAGGAAACCTTTTCATTGTGCATTTCTGTGCGCCAACTTCTCTCCCTGTGACTGCCATTCCCAGCAGGTACCCGGGAGATGCTGTGTGAGGCCAGGCTGTCTTATGTCAATGAAGCCTTCCTTTTGCCATCCTTGTGAGTGATTTCCTTCCCTCATTTTAGGATGCCGAGCAGCCACATTTGCCAACAAGTTACCGATTTGCTCATTCAGATATCTTATGATAGACACAGATGGGAGACTCCAAATTTTAAAAACTTCTTGGCATTGTTCACAGTGCTGCTAAGACAGCTGAAGTTGACAAGTGAGCACATAGTATGCTAGCAGTTGAAACAGCAAGTCTGAAGGCCCATATGTGTGAAATATAGCAATAACACACACACACACACACACACACACACACACACACACACACACACACACAGGCATACTTCTCCTGTTTTGTCAAAAACTCAGCCTCAGTTGGACCAAAACAAAAAATGATGAGATCTAGGAAATCGGGTCAGGCTCACTTAGTAGAGAGGACTGTCTACATCCTAACACATACAAAGGCTTCATCATCTAACTCAAGCTCTGGCAAAAGGCTCTGGTCTACCTGTGGCCTTAAAGTAAAGGGTAGAATTAGTAGGTAGACACTTTCTGTAGAGGTCCACTTCTGGCTCCACTAGGGGCTTTCCTTCTTGAAAGTTCTTAATGCTTGTTTGCCACTCACAATATATAGCAGTAGCCTCTCCACCTAGGAGCCAAGTAGATGTGACCTTCAGGCAGCATTCCACGAGCTAGAGAAAAGGAATCTGTTTTTCAGTAACATTTAATTAGTATACTTGCCCACTGAGGACTGAGACATTTTGGCCTAAGTCACCAGATGGCTAACTCTGGTACAGTACCTGTGTTTTCTCTAATTGCCAATGAGACATTTTTTCCTCTCATAGATGAACATCTAGCTGGATGAAGAAGACAGAATTTACAGTGATCTGTTTTACAATGTGAGAACTTCAGCAAGGAAGTAGACTTGCAAGACCATAACATGGTGCTTAAAGTGCTTATGATATCTGCCTCACTGGATGTGGATATCTAAATGGATTTTAGAAGCAGTTGAGAGATTTTTTTTTCCAAGCCTCTCTGAAGAGTAATACAGCATAAGGGTAATTTTAACATCAGAATGACAATTTAGGCTGGTATGTGGATAATACCTAAGTGATAAGCAGGGCTAGCCTGGGTTAAAGTGGCAAATCCTAACCCAGAGACTGAGGATTCCATCATGTAAAAACAGTATGACCTGCCATGGAGGCAGCACAAGAGAGTACAGAGACAGGAAATAGAAGGGCAGACAGGAAAACTCCCATAGTACCTGGGGGTAGGGGGGCACTCAGTGGCTGATGCTGCAAGGCCTTGGTGGGAACGAGAGTCAAGGCAACCATTCTGTGTAATTGATGTTTTCCATCACCACTACCACTTCTGTGTTAGTGAGAAACTCTGCATCAAGGGAATACTGTGAGAACTATAAAGAAAGACATCCATTGACCTCCTGTGGCCTCAGTATATTGTTGAATGGACTTATTCACTTGTACATACAGGTGCATGAACATGTTTGCAAGATAGACAAATTATGCATTGTATAAATAAATATATAACATACATTAGTCTACAAATATATTGAATTCATATTTTATCCATTATATAGTTATCCATTGAAAGAATAGCAATCTAGAGGATTTAGTATCTATGACAATCATTGAGTGGGAGCAATAGAAATAATGCATTGAAGAAAATGTTTTGCCAAGCATGTTATTCTTTTGCTGTATTTCTAAACTCTAGAAAGCACAGCTAGCAGATCAGTGTTAAAGAGAATGAAGTGGTTCTACATTGCTGAACCACAGCAGCTTCTTCAATAGGCATATATTGTGACTCTCAGTGGAGGAATATTTTCCTGATATGTTTTACTAGTTGCAACAAGCTCCACTGGCATGCTCATGTTGGTCACCTTTACTTTACAAACCTGTCCAATCGACAGTAAACATACTAAGCTTCCATTGCTTAGGAAATCCAAATACCCACCCTCCCAGCAGAATAAGAAAGCATGATTTCCAGCATCTTACATCCAGTAATGAATGAAGGACAAAGTAACCTGGCTACCAGCTGGACTTACCTAAAATTATTCAGTTCCTACCCAGGGTTTGTCACAGTGTTGGAAAAGTACATTCTGATTCCAAAGAATCTGATGTGATTCACTTATTCAATTGTAAGTATAATACATGTGGACATTTCAATGCATCCTGTTAACATGTTAAGTTAAATTAGGTTATACCAGAAATGCTTTTTAAATTCATTACAAAACTTTAAATCTTCTATTCACCTGTTAATTACCTATCATGAAGTACCTCTTCCATACATACATGCTTACAAGTACAAGACTCCTTTCATCTCTGTGGTAGTTTGAATGATAATGGTCCCATAGGTTCACAGGCTTGAATACTTGGTCTCCAGGTGGTGGAACTATTTTGGAAGGATTTGCAGGTGTGGCCTTGATGAAGGAGGTGTGTCACTGGGGGTGAGCTTTCAAAAAGTTCTTATCATTCCCAGTCTCTCTTTTCCTCTCCCTACTCCCTTCTTTGGATTGTGGTTGTGTATCAAGATGTGAACTCTCAGCTGCTGCTCTAGTACCACGCCTACCTCCTTGATGCCATACACCCCACCATGAGGGTCATGGATTCTTCTCTGAAATCCTAAGCTACAAATAAATTATTTTTTGTAAGTTGCCTTGATTATGGTATCTTATCATTGCAACAGAAAAGAAACCTAGACAAGTTCATTCAGTAAACATGTAAAACACTTCTTTAATGCATAGTGTGAGGACGACAAAAATTAATTTTAAAACTCAGCATTAAAATATCTGCCAGATATAGAAATTCTGGAATTTAGTACCTAAAAGAGTTTTGTGGATGCTAAGATTCAAGGGGAAAAACATCAAGTTCTCAATGATCAAACAATTTAACACATATGTGAAGGCCATGCCCTTTTGACTCAGGTTCTAATAAAGATGTGAAGTGCACAGAGCTGAAACCTTAGGCACCCCAGGAGGCTGTCCTGCTGTGTAACATAACTTACCATGTTGTTCCCATTGTCAGAATGGCTGTGGCCTCAGAGCGTGCTGTATCCAGGTGATCAATTATTGAATGTGACATTTCACAACATTCAAGAAGTACTATGGTCAAAGATTTTGGATTTCTTATCTAGATGAGCAATTTCAATATTCTATATATGTGACAGTTTAGTCCCTGGTATGGGGCAGTTCCAAAAGCAGTAGCAATAATTCAATTGTTTAATTTTAAAAAAACATTGTTGATGAATGTGTGTGTGTGTGTGTGTGTGTGTGTGTGTGTGTGTGTGTGTGAGAGAGAGAGAGAGAGAGAGAGAGAGAGAGAGAGAGAGAGAGAGAGAGAGAGATACGGATCTGGTTTGATAAACTTATGTTCTTCTTAGGCCCTGATGTTTCCATTTAAAAATCATTTTCCAGGACTGGAGAGATGGGTCAGTGGTCAAGAGCACTTGGTGCTCTTCCAGAGGACCTGAGTTCTGTTCTCAGTACCTGTATCTAGAAGCTCACACCACCTGTAACCCCAACTCCAGCAGATCTGATGCCCTCTTCTAGTGTCTGTGACTTGTACATGTGTGATGGGTGGGTGCGTATGCATGTGAGCACATGCACACTCTCTCTCTCTCTCTCTCTCTCTCTCTCTCTCTCTCTCTCTCTCACACACACACACACACACACACACACACACACACAAAATAAAAAATAAAAATAAAATCTTTAAAAAATAATTTCTCAAAGGGGAATTCTCTATGATGTTTGGAATATTTTGGTGGTTGACCCAGGAGTGAAACCTGGGATAGGTGTGGGATCACATAACAAATGAAAGCCAATAGCAAGGAGTTCAGAATGAACAGCCACAGTCCCCTGGCCTTCATCATCCAGCAGTCCCTTGGTTATAGTCAGGGTTTTTTTCTGTTCAACACAAGTTGAGAACAGGAATCCTGTCCTTTAAAGTCAACAGAAGGGATTACTGGCTTCCTTTTACTTTACTTTAAAGTCTTACAAATTTAATTCTCTGCAGGGCACAAATTGTTTGTGAAAATCTTGAATCCTATGCATCTTTATGTCTGGGTAATAGCACGATTTTCAGAAAACAGTTCAGGGGTTGTTCTGTATTTGTTCTGCATGATGGGAAAGAGGTATGGAGGCCGCATGCTCAGTGAGGGGAAAGAAACTGAATGGAGGGATAACCAATCATTTAACCACACATTTTGCTCCTAAGAGAGGTGACCTGTCAAGTAGACTTGAGTGGCTTTAATACACAACATAACTGCAAAAATTGATTATGGAGTCTCACTCTGCCCGAACAGGAAGTCTGTCTATGTTTTATAGCATGTTCTTATAAGGTGCATAAAACTCTGAATTTATAGCTTTGTATGGCTCATTTAACCCACCCAGCTAGTTTATTGACTGCGTGTGGAAAACTTGAAGCAATTTTTGTTATAGTCACTGGGGCACTGGTCACATCTTTTCCTTTCTCAATATTTAGAATCAATCAATTTGTAGATAATATTGAAGTAATTATAATTTTAATTGGGATGTGAATGGAAATCAGAGAAACTGTAAAGGGGCTAAAATTATGATTTGAAGAGTTCTCCAATCCTCTCAGAAGGCTTTACATAGCAACTGAATAGTCTCTAGTGTTCTTGGATTGTATTAATATGTGACTTATTGTTGAACACTCACATATGAATAAACACCCATGCCCTGTGCAAAGCTTAAGAAAATCTTGATGAATAGAAGAGTTTTTTTAAATAATTCTTCACTACAATAAATAAAAGTTTTATAAGTAGAAGGTTTTGGCATGGATTTTTTTAAAAAAATTATGAGATACACTTCTTTGAGTAAAATGAGTATGTGATGAATTTTATAATTTTTTTGTATTTTCAGTCTATATCTCAGAAATGTAACACTGTGAGGAAATTTGTAATTTTTTCATGTAAGTATGCATCGTGTACATGTAGACAGAGAAATATATAACACGGTGCAAGGAATTTATTATTTCACCCACTATTGTTACACACAAGGAACAATGTGATATCCAGCCACCAAGTGTCACTAACACAGGATTTCAGTTCACTTATTTTCAACTGAGGTTCATTTTGTGTATTCTCTAAGGCATTGCCATTGCCATGCTTAGCTGTTCTATAAAATATATCACATTGACATGTACAGTTGATTGCATTTTTTGTAGTATTTTTGTTCCATAAAGTCTCTACACATGTTGAATGAATGAATACTGACCGCGGCAAACTAATGAAAAGGAAGAGAAGATGAAAACTAATGTATTAGACAGGAAAGGAAAATTTTTACAATAGACTCTAGTGAAAACCAGTTCATTAAAAAATATTTATATTCTAAAAGTGTGGAAAACCTACAAGAGACAAATAAATTCTAATCTACCAAATTGAATCAAGAAGCTCTAGGTAATGTAAGCATGCCCATAACCAGCAATGAGATGAAAGCAGTGAGCAAGTCTCCCCACAGAGAAAAGCCCAGGCCCGGATGAATTCACTGATTTCCACCACATTTTAAAGGGAAACCTAGCAATAATGGTTTCACAAAGCAGAAAGGGGAAGAATGCTGCCAGATTCATTCTATGTGGTTAATATTATCATGGTGCAGAAACTGGATGAATACACAACCACAAGAACTATGGATCAAATTTGACTAACACATTGGCAAACATTCTCAACAAAATACTTAGAAACTGAACTCAAGGACATCTGCAAAGATCATACATCATAACCATGTTGGTTTCATTCCAGAGATGCAAAGTTGTTTCAATAAACACAAATAGTTTTATGTATCATATGTATGTGTATATATATATATATATATATATATATATATATATATATAATCACCATGTAAATACACTTAAAGACATATATCACTTGATTGTCTCAGAGATGCAAGAAAGGGCACATGGCAAGTCTTAATGTGTCTTCTTGATGATCGCCTTGGAACAGAGGAAACTTATCTAATAATAAACGAACTTGTAACAAACCTGGAGCCAATATTACAGTAAATGCAGAAAAACTGAGAGTACAGCCTCTGGGACAAGAAGGGGACAAGGGCACCCACTCTTATTACTATAGTACAGTGCTTGAAATCTTACCTATAGCAATACAACAAGAAAAAGAAATAAAAGCATGCCAATAGGCAAGGGAGAAGTCAAACTACCCCTGTATGTAACGACGTGATTCTACACTCAAAAGACCGTGTAAACCATGCTAGAATACTCTTCTTAGATCTAATACAGCCACTAGAGACACAAAAATCCAGAGTATGAAATAAATCGTTGGGGGGGGGGCCTGGAAAGATAATTCAGTGGTTAAGAAAGCTCCTCTTCCAGAGGATCTGAGTTTGATTTCCCACCACCCAGGTCAGGCAGCTTACAGCCACCTGTAACTCCAGCTCTAGGGGATCTTCTGGCCTCTGTGGGCACTGCAAATTAAGGGCACATGTTCACCCAAATACATATACATACTCACAACAAACCCAGCAAAACACACACACACACACACACACACACACACACACACACACACACACACACACACTAAACTTTCTGTGAAATAATTTCAGAGAAAAAAATTCCTATTCACAATATCTTCATGAAAAAGCAAAACCGGGAAGAGGGATGAAGATGATCAAACTACATTGTATGAAATTCATAGAACCCTAAAATACCTGGGAACAAACTTAATCAAGGAGGTGAGGACTTTGCAATGAATAGTTTGAAACTCTTATAAAGAAAAACCTTAAGGACATCAGATGAAGGACACAGCAGCTTTTCTCAGCTGACTGTTCTTAGAAGATCAGCTGACCACTCCCATCCCAGAATCTGGGTGGCACAAAGCTGTGCGTCTACTTGGCCATCCTACTTTTGAGTTCAGTATCTGTCACTTTGCTTTCTGGCCCCAAATGAAGTACTTCTCGAGAGCAGGGCCTTTATCTTGCATGCTTGTGTCTTCTGGGTATTGAATTCGTCACACATAGTGGATCAATCAGCAGATTAATACACTAATGAAATTCAGGTGTTGTGATATTTCTTTTCATATGATGGTATATCTAGTTCCTCACAAATGTTTTTTTAAGACTCTGGAATGAAAGGTTAAAGGAGCTGAAAAAGCCATTTAGCCCAGAGTGTAGAGAGTGCCCTGTGTAAATTCTCCTTTGCACAAAGAAGTGCATGCAAACAGCTGGTGTGCAGTTCACCTGAAACTTCCTGCCATGTGATACCTTTGAGGGTCACACAAAGAATAGAACGTGCACTTCCTTAAAATTATAAATGAGAGCTTACTGTCCTCCAGATGAGATTTAACCTTCAGGGGACCTTAAGCATGTTTATCAGTTTGTCTGACAAATTGCTCCTCCTGACAGTGATCAGAAATGGGATCCTAATGTTACAGTGGCTCACAGCACGTACAAGTGCTTCTCACACCTGAGTAAGTAAAACAAACAAACAAAACCCAGAGCAAAAGATACTTAAAGATACTGTTATTTAGTTCATGAAAATTTTGTTTTTACTATATTAAAATTAATTGGAAGTTGAGAATCTCATTTAAATGCTCATATGTTATATTTAAGCATGAAAGTAATGGATCTTAACATCAGTAGGTTTTCTTATCATCAAATAATTCTCAGATTTTGCCTTGGTTTGCATAAAGGACAATGCTGTGTGCAGAAATGGACAATGCATGGACTTTTCCTATTATACTCTGGTAAGGCCATACGCCTTCACTGTCATGCATCTGTCTTTCCAAGTTCTGTGGCAATGATCATCCAATAAGCCATTGTTTTTGGTCACCCCAATCTGAATATATCACGTACCTTGCATCAATACTGGAAATTTCACAAAAGTAAAAATATTGGTCTGTAGCTGCTTACACTGTTTGGAAACAGATTGGTGTCTAAAAGGCAGTGAGTGTCTAAATAGAACTTCTAGGCCACAATTGGGTTCCATTGTCATTCTCCTTGAAGTTCCACCAATGTTCAGAGGAAAGACAACCTCAGGCATCCTTCCGCCTGGGGGAGGGATATGGAAGTATAAGAAGAACACACTTAGACTTTGATAGGCTAAGTTCAAAGGCTGTTTGAATGCTAGAAAACATTCTCTAAAGGCTTATTTGACATACTATGTGCAATTTGTTAGGTTTAAATCGTAGGAATCAAGAGGATTTTTTTTGCATGTCTTTTAAGGTTGATTTTGTTGTTGTTCAGAGCGTGATGTTTTTTCTTCAGAGCCCCATTCACTTCAACTCAAAAGAGGAAGGACCTATGGATCCATGTTAAGGCAGGCTGAAGACACAGCTACAAGAGGACTTAGTGAGAGCGATCTGAAACAGTCGTGCCAATCTGAGCTCCTCCTTCCCCATCATTATGCTAGCTTCAGCAGGCATTTCCAATGCACACGGTGCACTTTTTATTTACCACCTACTCTAAAACTGAGAATTACGGAGAGCGTGTTATGTGGTATCAAAGTTTAATATCAAGCATCATTATTGTTGTTCAAGGTACATTCTGCTAGAGATACAAGTTCATGGACACTTTAGGTGAGGTGAAAATTTTACTTTTGTATTACCAGAGTGACGTCCGTTGGCACAGGATGTGCTTGCCTCTGAGTATGTAGTTTAGAAAATAAATTAAATGTTAGTTCATCTCTACCTGTCAATGAAACAGGCCTCAGAGAGAAACTGACCAATTTTCCAAGTGACTAATTTATGTGAAGCAAATTCTACAAACATCGATGTACCAAGTTGCCCCCTGGGTCACTTTATTCACAGTAGTGCTCAGCCTCAATTTGCATATCTCTTTTCTGTCTTCTCTTTTCTGCCTTTTCTCCCATGGACTCTGCTTTTGGCTTGGGTGAGTATTCACACTACACTGCTGCTGGAACTTCTAGGTCATCTCCCTCTGCCCTAGCCCTGTACCTTTTCCTTCCTAGCCCTGTACCTTTTCCTTCCCACCATCTTTATCTTCACTGGCCTGTGTCACAGTCCTTCTCTAAATGTAACAACGTGTCACAGTTTCAAGTACCTGTATAGCATGTGGAGTACATTCTTTTTGTTTGTTTAATTTGTGTGTGTGTATGTGTGTGTGTGTGTGTGTGAGAGAGAGAGAGAGAGAGAGAGAGAGAGAGAGAGAGAGAGAGAGAGAGAGAGAGAGGAGAGAGGGGGAGAGAGAGAGAGAGAGAGAGAGAGAGAGAGAGAGAGAGAGAGAGAGAGAGAGAGAGAGAGGAGAGTTCAGGGGACTGAAGAGTTGGTGAAAAAATCCTTACAGATTTGTTTAGAAATAAATAGCTTTCACTGACATTCCCTGAAAGAAAATATCTATATGTATATGTATACATACATATATATTAATATATATAATTCTAAGAATAATAACAACTACTCATGGAGTGATTCTTATGTGTCTGGCACTTAATTATCACTGATTGAATTTTAGATGTGATACAACATTTTCTAGCTAGTAAAGAAACTGTGGGTTCAAATGATTAAGTAATCTATCCAGTCATATGGTTATTAAGTAGGAGAAAAAAGATCTGAACCACGGTAATAGAATCTAAGATTGCTGTACTTAATATTAAACTAAACCACAACCCCCACACAAATGTTTTAATAAACGTGATAGATGCAAAAAAGAATAGACAGAGAACAACTTTAACTGTTTTACTGATGGTAATTTCTTTAAAAGCTTATCATTGGATAAAGGGTGTATGCTTTCCAAAATTTCTGATCCTTGAAGTTCAATGAATATGCAGGTAAGTAGCCTACAAGGGCCTTTATAATGTAGGGGAAGGGATCAAAATGTGAGGTCTGGCTCATTTTGCTTATAAAAACATGAGGTCTCTTAAATGACCTGACTTTGCCAATTTTATAAGCAAGTTTAAATAGAGACAAGGAATCTCATAAAACATGAACCGTGCTTATCAGAATGACTTTACGAACAGATACGTGAAGTAGGAATCGAAATGTGTTTTACACTGTCTTGAAGGCCGATCTATAAAGAGGATGGGGGTGTCTGTGCCTTTTATTGTGTGACTATTATCGCTCAGCAAAATAAAAAAAAAAAATCATGAAACAATCATTGGGATATCTGAAAGGGAGCTTTCTAGTGGCCTCTCTTCTCTTCCTCAGAGCCTGTTCTAAAGATTTATGTGTATTGACAGCAGACATGTCAGCATGTGGTTGTGCAGAGAAAGAGGAGAAAATACTTGAGAAGCTGTGAGGAAGCCTGTTCTGTCTTGTCCTCCTTGCTGACAGTAGCTGTCACTTTCAGTGCTCATCTGGGCCCAACATGTGCAGAAACACCACCAAAGTCACCTTTCTAATTGAGCTCTCTGCCCTTGTGTTGGGTCTCTGCCTCTTTGGTTGGTCTCCAGCAGCAGATGGAGCAGGTCAGTCGATCATGTCTTTTTCTCCTGATATTTACAGAGTGCTTCTTTCTCATCAAGGAAGTGTACCAGGCATATTTCACTTCAGTATTCTTAGATTCTACTTTGAGAACTTACAAACGTTTGAAGAGTTCAGATCTCTAACTCATGGGGACCTATTTTCATATATAACCACCCTCAAGACACAAGGAAATAAACAGGCCTCACCCATGTTGACTTAGAGGATTAAGCCATGAGTATCTGTAACCTCATTATCTGACAATCAATAGCTAGATGCCAGTAGATCTCACTAGATAATCAGAGGATACAACAATTTGTTTTTCCAAGGAAACTAAATACACAATAGGCCACAGTGAGTAATTGGTGTCGGGTGTCTGTAGGGGAAACAGTGGCCTCTTAGATCCTGTTGGACCCAGCCCCAGCCCGAAGTCCACTGCATTAATGAGTAACCTCATGACCATTCCAGGCATGTGAGGATAGCATGTCAGAGATTCTTCATCTTGTCAATCCCACCCCCCAACTTTGTCATTCTTCAAAGAACAAATTCTCATTTCAGAAACTTGGAAGCTTAAAAAAGAACTGTGTAGTTTAAATATAATATTACACTGCAAATTCCCACTTTACAATTCTCCATTATGGCCGGGCAGTGGTGGCGCACGCCTTTAATCCCAGCACTCGGGAGGCAGAGCCAGGCGGATCTCTGTGAGTTCGAGGCCAGCCTGGACTACCAAGTGAGTTCCAGGAAAGGCGCAAAGCTACACAGAGAAACCCTGTCTCGAAAAACCAAAAAAAAAAAAGGAAAAACAATTCTCCATTATTTTAGCAAAGGCATTAGAAGGAATCTTAGCAGAATACTGAATACAATTTTGTGATCCAGAGAATTTATATGTTATTATAGAGGAACCACATTCACCATTATAAGCGGGACATGGAGTTTTATCTGGAAAGGTTAGGATTTTTTTTCTACATTTATTTTATATTTTCCTAGATTTATACCATTTCTCTTCACTGTTTCAGTTTCCTATTTTGCTAATAAACTGAACTATAAACATCTGCTTTTTCTTTCCTTTTAGCTACAGTCCTCTTAAAAATACCTAGATGCTAGGGCAGTTCTCTTATGAATGGGCAGGGGCTGCCTATGCAAGCTGTTAAAAAATTTAAGAGCATCCTTGAGATCCAAAGGTTTGGGGGACTCCTCAGAGAGGGGCTGCAAGGCAGTTTCCATCCGACACCTGGTGCAGTCCGTAGACAGAATGCCTGGGGTGATGACAGCTATGACACGCTGCCCTTCAGGGGCCTTCCTCACTCTTGTGGAGGACAGCCGCTCTGCTCGCTCTTGCAATAAAGTGCAATTGTATTATCTGAGTTTTAAAAAAGTATAAATTACCAGTCTGGTGAATTTTATAATTCCCATTCACTATTTGCAACATATATAGCTCATATAACTCCTCTTTTTCTGTCTTTCTTTTCTTACTTCTTGTTTTGACCAAGAAGGTTGATAGGTGATGTGTTTCAAGTATACGCAGGGTAATGACTACATTTCTGTTAAGTCAGAATCAATACAAAGAAGCACACATGGGATATATAAATTTTATGTTTAAAATGTATTTAAATGGGTGATTTTTATAGCATCTTATTGAAGCCAAATTCCTCCCTTTTATTTGATGCTTCTCAAGGGACTTATACATACTTTGTGGAAATGTCATAGTTATAGCGTTACCTGTCAACTTGGCACAGCCTAGAGTCACCTGAGAAGGGAGCCTTAATTGAGGGATTGCCCAGATCAGTGTGTCTGTGGGGAATTGTCTTGATTGTTAATTAGTTTATGTGGGCCCAGAGCACTATGGGTGGTACCATTCCCTAGGCAGGTGGCCCTGAGCTACATAAGAAAGCTAGCAAAGCATGGATCTGCAAGTTAGCCAGCAAGCAGCATTCCTCCATGGGTTCTGCTTCAAGTTCCTTCTCGAGTTCCTTCCCTGACCTCCCTCAGTGATGGAACCTGGAAGTTCAAGACACAAAAATCAGTTTCTTCCCCAAGCTGCTTCTTGTTGGAATGTTTTATCCCAGCAACAGAAAGCAAACTAGAACATGGAAACTCTTATTTGCTACAAAATGGCAGATGAACTGGAAATATCCTTTATGCCTCCTCTTAAAAGCTAAGAAATAGTTGTCACACCCCTGTGGATTGTGGATCAAGGGACAAAATTAATGGATACCTGATAAAGAAAACAGAAAACTTATTCAAACAAAGTCTTTACTCTCATTTAGTTTTAACTGATGTCAAGTATATTTCAACCAAAAAGCTCTTTGATTTCAGAGTTCAAATAAATATCAACCTTAGAAAATTCAGACATCGTAGAACAGTGATATGAAAATGTCTGTGGCTGATGTCTCAGTTTCAGTTATAAAACTGACAAGTAAGGTTGGTGCTCTCTTCTTCCTTGTAACTATTGATATGTTTCTATTGATATGTATTCACACAGGGTAGCACAGGCATTGTTTCCAATAGGGCATATATGGATTTCAGAAACTTCTGGAACTGAAGGAATTTCTCAAGTCTTGTGTTCAAACCATAGTCCATATGCAAAGCTTGGAACTTTTTTTCACTTGGCCTTCATCTTAACCCAGTGAACTGAAAATTATAGGAATGAATTTGTGGATAAGTAAAATGAGACATAGAAAGGTTAGGTGACTGATCAAAGTTCACACAGCTACTGAATGTCTACGGGCTTCTATGCTTGTCTTTGTGACTCCCGGCTTGTGACTATCTGTACACACAATGCTGCTCTCTTTCAGCAGGTGACATAGTTGTCCTACAGTAAGGTAAGTGAGTGTACAATTTTTACACCACAACTCCAAAACTCAAATATTTTACTTCTGGGATCTGCAGCCTCTCCACTATACTAACCTAAAGGGGTCCATTCATATTACAAAAGACTCTTTTGATGAGAAGTCCTTCTCAAATGAGTTTTATAAAATGCATATCAACTCACAACATTAAGAGGTGTGTGAACTGGACCTGGTGGTGCGTGTCTGAAATATCCCCGTTACTCCAGTGGCTGAGGCAACAATATTTCAAGTTCAAGGCCAGCTCTAGCTAAATAATGAGTTCAGGGCTAGCCTGGGCAATTTAGACAGACCCTGTTGCAAAACAAGGGGAGGAGATGTAGTTCAGCAGGTGAATGTACAAGTTCTAGATCCTATCTCTAGTAGGTGGGGGGAGGGGGAATTCTGATTTGCCTGGACAAATTAAATGTGTTTTCAGTGTTGGGTCAACCTGGGCTAATTAGTAAGGTAAGTGCATATAAACTGTGTGTTACATATTTACAGTTAGTAAACAAGAGCTACTCTGAAGGAAAACCAATGTGTGTTGTGAATGTTATCATTCTCAAGCCCAGTACCTGGACTGATCAATAATAAAATCAATAATTTAAAATGACCAGAGTTCAGTCACGGGTGAAATTCCTAGCATGCCTATCCTTTGGGCAGTAAATGCAAAATGATAACATGGTAATGAAATCAGTACAATAGCCTCAAATGTCTTTAGCACAATTCCATATTTTAAATAATTTCAGTTAAAGTGAGCAGGGAAAATCATAGCATTAGATTCAGGACCAGATCCTGGGGCTTTAGCAGAAACTAGTATTCATTATCCCTCACTGTGATCCAGCAGTTCATGCTAACAGAGTTTAGCATCTCCTCCTGTTTGGTTCACAGGAGACTATGATAGCCGATCATTATCAGCCAAGTCTGTCTTGACTTCCTGTGTGTGAATTCTACTGTGCATACTTCCTGTGTGTGAACTACACTGTGCACACTTCCTGTGTGTGAACTCCACTGTGTACTTTTCCTGTGTGTGAACTCTACTGTGCACACTTCCTGTGTGTGAACTCCACTGTGCACACTTCCTGTGTGTGAACTCCACTGTGCATACTTCCTGTGTGTGAACTCCACTGTGCATACTTCCTGTGTGTGAACTCCACTGTGCATACTTCCTGTGTGTAAATTCTACTGTGCATACTTCCTGTGTGTGAATTCCACTGTGCACACTTCCTGTGTGAAAACTCAACTGTGCACACTTCCTGTGTGAAAACTCCACTGTGCGCACTTCCTGTGTGTGAACTCCACTGTGCACACTTCCTGTGTGTGAACTCCACTGTGCACACTTCCTGTGTGTGAACTCCACTGTGCACTTTTACTTCTTCTCTTTTAAGAATAGGGAGGTTGCAGACTTGTCAAGAAAACTTGGTCCCCAGCCACAAATAAACTCATTTCATATACTCTAATCTCATTGATTTATAAATGCAGAAACCTAAATCCCTGAAAAGCCAACACATAATTGATTTTCTTTGCTCTCAAGTAATTAGAAAATAGTAAACTCCAAATTATTATTAACTCCCAAGTACATCATAATGTAAGATATAACCCATCCCCTAAGTTTGTACTAAAAAAAACCATAGAATTTGGGGGAGTGCTGATGCATAATTAAGATGTTGGGAGTAAAGAGGAATCTACATTGAAAATTAAAGAAGTCATCATAATTAACATGTATAATTATTTTTGAGTACCACCAAGTGAAGCTAACATTTATGCAGAGGTAAGAAAGAAAATGTGCTTATGGCTTTTAATATCAATGCTTCATAAAGATGGGTGACAGTGGTCACCAATGACATCTCTGCTTTAAGAGCCACTGAGGGTTCTCACTACTACCACAAGTACTTCAACTTTCTGAGAACCTGTGTGGTCTGATGCATTACTGCAAAATCACACCAAGTCTGAATATTTTTGAATGAGATACAAAATGTCCATGGTCTTTATGACGATCAAAATGAATATAAATCCCCAGATCTTTTGTGAATACATATTGTATTTAAAAGTCAGACCGTATAGCTGCTCCTTTATAACTACCTAATGATTAAATAAGAAATCACAGATGGCTTCATGGGGCAATCTAAAGAAACACTGTGGCCTGCTTTACCTATCAGCTTAATTAATTGAGGTATTTCTCCATGTTACGTTGTGTCTGGGTATGTGCTTGGGGCCATAGATCAAGGACCCTGTTTTTCCAAACTTGGTGCCCATAGTGATGTTAAATATACATATTGCCACATTTTACAGGAATAGAACACATAAATTTTAAAAGTTAAGCAACAATATAACCAATTTGTTAAATCTTGTACTGATATACAGCTATTTTTGTTTAGAGTTAATCTAAATGAGAAGTTCTTATATCTTTAATATTCTTAATTTCTTTTATTATTAAATTTGTCCTTTTACAGTGTCATGCATGTCACTGCCCTTCCTACTTTCTCTCATTTCCCTCCTGTCCCCAGCCTATTCCCCCCCTCTCTAAAGCTCCTTCCTTTATTTATAATTTTGGTCTTATTTAGTGTCCCACAGAATTTCACCAGGGTCTCTGAATGACCCTGAGTTAGAATTAACCATCAGTCTGGTGGGCTCCCCAGTGGTATAAACTGGACATGACACTTCTCCTTCTACCAGAGTCCTCAAACGGATCAAGCAGTGACGTGGTAGCGGCCTGTGAGTCCATCTCTCCCCATAGATGCCGGTTAGGAAGACCCTGCTGCTCTGGACCTGTACTCACATGCCAGCTGTTGTGAGTTTACAGTTGCCATGCCCCCCTTTCTGCTCAGACAGTCACATTCTGAAGCCCTTCTCCCCACACTCTGGCTCTTCTATTGCTTCCATCTTCTCTTCCCCAGTATCCCCTGAGCCTTAGGGGAGAAATGGAAATGTTTTGTCTTGGGCCATTCCCTCATCTGTCCTTTACTCCCAACAGCACATGGAGCCACGTTTCATTGCATTAACTTCATTCCCTGCAAGAAGTTTTTTTCTGTTTCAGGATGACAGTAGTCCTTGCACAGTCCAAGAAGGTCCTGAATACTAAATGGGTTTTTAAATCAATTGAAGGAGAAATAATAGTGCCTTATTGAGCAGACTGCACACAGGCTCTGGGAAATTCATGAGGTCATTTTTAAGACTGAAACTGAACAATGGCTGATACTCCCTCATTGGTAACTCATTCCACTCTGGCCCAGTACCACAAATGGTTGGAAACTGACTATCCTTAATGATGAGAGTACACGTAAGACTATACTCCCTTTTCTGCTTCGTGCTCCTAAAGGAGTTTTCAGTAGAAAAGTTCAGTTAATGTCGATGGTGCATAATCCCAGATACAACTTATCATCTGTGCTTTACTTTGAAATTGAGTCTTGTTCCATTAATAACATTTAACAGATTCTCAGTCAGCCTTGCTGTCATCTCAACATTTGATAGTGAGCTGTGATCCTTTATTCACATAAAGCTGTTGATATTCCTTTGCATGAGACTCAGACACACTCAGGTGGAACACTGGGATTTTCCCTAACACAAGTTGTAGCAACTGTACTATTTGTGTAATTATCTGTTTAGTACCTGATTCTATTCCCAAAACTCAAGGATGATTGAATAAAGCGCTCAGCTCTAACAGTGCTTGACACACAGCTAGGATCCGCACTTCAAAGCAGTGCCTGGGATCCAGTGGATGTGCATACATATACATGTGCATTGGACCTACTATATATGCACACATATACATACATACACACACACACACACACACACACACACACACACACATATATATATATATATATATATATATATATATATATCATGACTATACATACTGTAGCTAGAGTTTTCCTGCCTGGCCCACAGTCAGGACAAATCTCTCTCACCTGCCAATCCCACAGCCGCTCAGACCCGACCAAGTAAACACAGAGACTTATATTGCTTACAAACTGTATGGTCGTGCCAGGTTTCTAGCTATCTAGTTATTACATCTTAAATTAATCCATTTCTATAAATCTATACCTTGCCACATGGCTCGTGGCTTACCGGCGTTTTCACATGCTACTTGTCATGGCGGTGGCTGGCAGTGTCTCTCTGACTCAGCCTTCCACTTCCCAGAATTCTCCTCTCTCCTTGTCCCACCTATACTTCCTGCCTGGCCACTGGCCAATCAGTGTTTTATTTATACAGAACGATATCCACAGCACATACATATCTATATAAAATCACAATAACACAATCAGTATCTCAAAATCCAATACATGTTACATGCTATGTAATATGTATAGATAAATACATATGAAAGTCATAGTTTACTTTCTGCTGTCAAGGCCTGAGATTCTCTGCATACACAATGTTATCTTTTTACAAATAAGATAAATACATTCTAATAAGGGTAAATGATTTGCATTATTTTTAAGTCAACATTGAAACTCAGACTTTCTTATCCCCAGGATCTGTAGTCTACACATTACATTAACATACAGGGCTTAATCACATAATAGTGCCTACTAATATAGTATGACATAATAATGGTTTAGATACAGGCACTGGATTTAAAAAATATTTAGTTTATTTTTATTTACTTGTCCACACATGTGTCTGTGTGCATGTGGATATGTGTGTAGAGGTCAGAATGGGGTACCTGATCCCCTGCTTGACACGGGTGCTGGGAACCTAACTTGGGTCGTCTCCAAGAGCAGCAAGTGTTCTTCACTGCTGAGCAGTCTCTTCAGTGCATGGGCCCTGGATCCTAAAGTACACTCAGTGCTTGTCTAGAACATCATGGAGCAGATGGAGTACAGCAACTGCCCGCTTCTATAGAGGGTCAGCATTTGTCTTTAAAAGGAGGAATCTTTGCCATGCTAACATAGTAACTAGACGTGTTTGACCTCAACTGAGTACATCTGTCTATTGAGGGGGCAGGGCATGGTGACCAGTGGCATCTCAGAACACCTACACACTTGAACCTTAATGCCCCATCACTACCCTCTTTATCATGTGCATAAGAAAACAGCAGCATACAAAAGCTAAGTGGTCATTTTATGTTGCTGTTACGGGGTGGTGGAAACAGCACCAGTGCCTACGCTATGATCACAGTGCTCCATCATGCTTGGTGGCAGTATTCTGTGCCACTCAGTCCTACTTCCCTTCACACATTGCCCTGTCAGTTTCTGCTAATTTCTACCCCTGAACAAGCAGCACCACTCCCCCTTCAAGTTGGATGTGTAGGTTCAAAGCCCAGTTATACTCCTTTGCCAGAAACTTGTAAAGTCGAAAGGAGGTGAATGAGGGTGAGAAGCTGTAGCTAGCTCATGTGGAGCTGAAGTCACTGACCACAACAGAGATGAGAGATCAAACACAGCATCCTTTAAGGGGCATTTACCAGAATTAAATTCATCCCCTGATATGATCCTTCACAATCAATACACATTGATGAACCATCTTGGGCTCCTTAGGAGTGTATAGATTTCTTGGTGAGTTAATCCAGGTGGCCTTTCTGTTATGGATTTCTTTAAATCATCAGCTGCTGCTTATTAACAGACTCCAAGCCCATTAGTTCATTGTGAGCCCTGGCCAGACCATGGGAATGCATCCTTCCTTTATCTCACACAGCTGTTATGAACACACCATGAAGGCAGAGCACACTACCCTCAGATCCCTGAATAAAACAGGAATCAAACATTCAAACATACTTCATGACTCTGTATTACAAGATAGGAGGGATGGGAATTCAATTTGTTTTAATAAGTGAAGATTGCTCACGAGGTGGAATGTCCATTAACCAATAGAATGTGACATTTTGAAGATTCTATCAGACTGAACAAGTGTTACCATGATTTTATTATTTATCTGTTTTTGTAATTCTAGGGATTGTACAGCCTTCCGCACACTAGGCAAGTGCTCCACGCTCACAAACATCCATAGCTGTCTCTCCACTTTTTACTTTGTAATGGGGTCTCACTAAGTTGCTCAGACAGTTGTTGAATTTACAACTCTTCTCCTCGGCCTCCAGAGTAGACGGGATTACAGGTCTGGGCCACTAGGCCCAGCCGCTGTTCTTGTTTTTTTTTTTTTTCCTTTTTTTTTTTTTTCCTGGAACTTACTTGGTAGCCCAGGCTGGCCTCGAACTCACAGAGATCCGCCTGGCTCTGCCTCCCGAGTGCTGGGATTAAAGGCGGGCGCCACCACCGCCCGGCTGTTCTTGTTTTTAAAAGCCAATAATTGTTACCTCATGAATACACTCACCACTAAAAGCAATGCATTGGGAACTAGGTATTGGTACCCTACCAAGTGCATCATTGCTTAGAAGGGACATTCCACATCCTTCCACAAGTCCTTTTGCTGAAATCGAGCTGAGCAACTTGAAGTGCGTAGTCTGAGTGTTGCTGTGATTCTTCACAGTCTCTCATAGGGATGTGTGTCTAACTGATTTGTGGGAAAACTCCCCTTGCTCTCTGAACTCATTGGTACAGGTTTCTTCTCTGCTTTTCATGGAAAGACAATGATACCAGAAGTTGTTGCTTTTGTTTTCTGAATGACAAATAAATCTGCTTTAATGAAGACCTGTGCCTCAGAGTGTAGAAAAATTAAATTTTGTTCTGGCAAGAGACGCTACTGGGAAACATTAACTCAGTGTATACGGGGTGATTCTTGGAACACGTCATTAAGACAGTCCCAACACTATAGTGATTACTGACTCATGCAGCACACCTCTACACTTCAAGCAGCATCTTTGGCTAAACTGCAAGATTTTATTGTTTATTTGTTCTGAGAAAGTATGATTGATGGCACTATAGAGACATACACTTTCCATAAACTTTCAAATCAAATTTCATAAGCTAAAGTGAAGACAGGATGCCAAATAACCTAACCAGGACACAAAGTTACATTTCATGGATAATTGGAGCATGAACGGCATCCTTTACTTTTCTTTTCTAGACAAGGTCTTATATAGTCCAGTCCTCAAACTTGATGTAGCTCTCAGGATGACTTTGAACTTCTGACCCTCCCAACTCTACCTCTCAAATGATGAGATTACAGTTGTGCACTATCATATTTGATTTGTGTGGTGCTATGGCCTCATGCATCCCAGGTAAACGTTCTGGCAACTGAGCTACACCCTTAGCCCTAGTATCTTTCATTGGTATGCTTTTCTTCCTACAAGGAAAATGAAATTTATTCCATATTTGTGTCTTGGGAGAGAGGAGGCCTTCTCACTGTCTTACCTACCACAGGTATTGGAATAGTATTTGTTAAATGAATATGAAAAACAAAAGTAGGACTTCTCCGCATGGGGACTGGCCATCTTGCAGTGATTTGTGGGAATGGGGCTCACTGGTTTCTTTTCAGGACCCCATTTGTACCCCTTTCCTTCCCTTTCCTTGGGTCTTTTGTTGTTTATAATATCTGAAAAGGTGGCACTGCTTGAGACCTTAATACAATGAATGTTTCTAGGAAAATTCAAATGGATTGCTGCTGCTCCTCAGCTCCTCAAGTCTGCAGGACAGCGGCAGGAAGCGCTTCTATGGAGTTTGGGATGCCTGTTGCCTCTCCCTCTGCTGAAACCCTTGCACTTGTTTTAAAGAAAAGAAAGGAGCCCCATTTTTCTTTTTCAGTTTCTTTCCCTTGCCTTCTTGTCGAGAAGAGCATTTTGTCTTTGCCAAATCAATTTGAGAACTTGGTGAGTTGGAATCTAAAAATTGGTGGGGAGCCTCATAATAAAGAACTGGGAGAAAGGAGAGACACTAGGAAGAGTAGTGTCTGCTGCATGCTGGGGGCATGCTTGGAAGGTCTGGCCTCTGAGAAACTCCCCAGGCACAGGTGCTTGAGAAGAGAAGACGCAGGAGGGACACTATGGAGAAGTCTCGGTATGAGCCAGGAGTCACATGCCGTTCTTTTCTTCAGGAGATCCAGTTCAGTGCTGACTTCGGTTTTGTCTTCTGCCACCAATACTTCCAATACAATACTCTGTAAAACCTGGCGCACTTGCAGCTGTACAGGATTTATTGATACTTTTAATGATCTGATGACTTCAGCACACCTGTTTATATAAGCTGGAAGTGCTAGTCAAAGTGGTGAATAACTTAGAGTGAGATAGCAACCTGCTAAGACGTATGTAACATTCAAACTTTATGTAAAAAGACAGAAATTATGCAACATGAAACATTTTTCTTATTTAACTTTGATAAAGTCCCTTGTCAACAGTTGCAACTATTTTGTAAATCTAACTATTTGGTGTTACATCAGTGGATTCAAATTATCAAAAATGTATCCCATGATTGGGGAATGTAGCTCAATTTATAGAGTGCTTGCTTAGCATACAAAAGGCCCTCAGGTTCAAATCCCAGTACCACATAAACAGGGTGTGGTACATAACTTCAACTCTAGCACTGGAGAGGTGGAGGCAGGGACCAGACTACACAGAGGGTTGGAAGTCAGCCTAGGATGTATAAGAACCAAAGAACCAAAAAGGAAAAGGATGGACTGAAGAAAGGAAGGGGAGAGGCAGAGAGAGACAGAGACTGAAAGAGATGGAGAGAACAGGCCGAGCTCCAGGAGTCCAGTCGAAGAGAGAGAAGAGGCATTCTATGAGCAAGGGCATCAAGATCATGACGGGGAAACCCACAGAGACAACCAAACCAAACCAGTGGTGAAAAGACCAAGCAGACGCCATAACAGGCTGCTCAGTCTCCTTAGAGATCAGGCCTCAATTTCAGTTTCCTGAGACTTGAGCAAGCAGTTTCTGGGAGAGCCATGAACAAAAGACATAGTCTTTTCAATAGCTCCCTTTCTGCACATAGTCTGACTGCTCAAAATTCAGCCAGTTGTTTACTGTCTGGGACCCCTCACCAACTTAGAGCTACGTGCATGGGTCAATGTGAATGTGCAAGGCCAGCCAGCCCCCATGGCAGCTCAAGGACAGAGCCTGGGACTTGTCCAGGCCTGCCCCAAAATGATAATTGTAACCCCCAGCCAGTAAATTCAAAGGTTATACACCCTCACCCAGTCATATGATGTCAAGGCTTGTACCACCCTGCTTGCGGTTTTTCCCTTTAAAAGCCCCTCACCCTGAGAGCTCAGGGCTGTCCTCCTCCACTCGCTGTGTCGAGTGCTGGACATGGACCAAGCCTGGGTTTACTTATTATCAATAAACCCCTGTGTGTTTTGCATCAGATATCGGCTCTGTGGTGGTCTTGCTCATGGGTCTTGCAATGTGGCCACAACAGTGGGAATTCATGAAATTTAGACCAATAGCTGTGGAGCCTGCGTGGGACTGGACTAGGCTCTCTGCATATTGAGACAGTTGTGTAGCTTGATCTGCTTAAGGGGCCCCCTGGCAGTAGGATCAGAATCCATCCCTGGTGCATGAGCTGGCTTTTTGGAGCCCACTACCTATGATGGGACACCTTGCACAGCCTTGATGCAGGAGGAAGAGCTTGGACCTGCCTCAACTGAATGTACCAGGCTCTGCTAACTCCCCATGGGAGGCCTTACCTTCTTATAGGAGGAAATAGGGGGTTTGGGTTGGGGGAGCTGGAGGGGTGGGAGGATGGAAGAGGGGGATCTTTGATTGGTATGTAAAATTAATAAAAAAATTAAATTTTCTTAATAAAAGAGAGAGAGGGAGAGAGAGAGAGGGAGGGAGGGAGGGAGAGAGAGAGAGAGAGAGAGAGAGAGAGAGAGAGAGAGAGAGAGAGAGAGAGAAGGAGGGAAGGAAGGAAGAAGGAAGAAAGGAAGGGAGGATGGACAGACACAGCTCCAGTTTCAATGTCATAGCTTTGGAAAAGTTTCTGTCACTTTCTGGAGAAGCAGGCTGTTTCTTATGAAACAAACTGAAATAAATACATCTTATGCTTAGAGGAAAAGTTTAACTTTTCTAGGTAGAAAGCCAAATGAATTCCTTAAGGATTCATCACTGTGCAAATAGGAAACACGGGGAGACATTCTTCTTAGTGACTGACTGGCGTCGTGACCCAGAGCACTGAAGACTCAACTGTGCTCTCAGTTTTTTCTTTTGTCTCTGAGAAAAAACAGTCCCATGCCAGTGCAGTCAGCTGAGCCGACACCTTACACAATGGTTAGCTAAGGGCTGTTCTTCTTGTCCCAGCTTAAGGGTTAACTCCATTTGAAACAAGCCCTCTAGTCAGCTAACAGCTTTATTGGATTTGGATACACCAGCCATTGGCTGAACCAGTTTGTCTCCATTTTACTGTTTGTTTTAGGCCTCAAGACCTTATTTGTGACCCAAATAAAACACGCTTATAACTTACATACTAAAATTCCTCCTCATCTATACTCTGTCTCTGTGATCCTTTATTTTCAACTGTTCTGAATAGGGATTTATTTAATATGTATAGTTTGCTTTGTGACTGGTAAAAAATATAAGAATAAGGAATAAACTAAAGCATTGCATATTTATATAGCATTTTAATATGTAAAGCTTATGTAAAAAAAAACCAGAAAGTTTATAATATGAAAATTTAAATTTTGACAAATTCCATGGTCAATAATTGCCAACTATACATAACAATTGCCAATAAATTTTCTATTTTATACCTACTTCCATAAAATAACATTTTTACTCACCTAACTCTTCCTCATTTCAAAAGAAAAACAATTCAGGACTTTGGTTATATTAACATAGCTTACAAAACTTTATGGCTGGCCGAGTGGTATCTGGTATACTGAAAGCTCACATTAAGGCTTGAATAGGTGGGAGAGGCCCAGAGGCATGGAAACACAGGGAAGTTGGGGGAGGTGAGCTGCTGGGGATGAGGCATTCGGCCATGTACACTATAGTAAAGTGGTATCAGAGGGCTGATCATGTTGGTACCATGAATGGCATCACACACTTGCCCAGGGAGTAAGAGTTCTATTCTACAAACAACAGAAAGTTACAGTTTTAACTCATGGCATGATAAGGCCTTATTTTTGGAAGACTTCTATTTTAGTTACTTTCCCATTGCTGTGGGGAAAAAAAATACCATGACTGAAAGCAACCTGTACAAGAAAGATTATTCTGGTTTTCAGTTCAAGTAGACTAAAAATCCCTCTTGGAGATCTCAGCGGGAAGCTGAGAATTCTATCTCTACCAAGCATGAGAAGCAGAGAGATAGCAAGCAGGAAGTGCAGCAAGGCTACAGATCCTCCAAACCCACCTCCTTCCCAGGGCTCCACCTAAAGGTTCCACAACCTCCCCGAGCACCACCATCAACATGGAGCCTATGGAGGAACATTTCTCACTAAAACCACAGCATCTAGCAGTGCCAGGCCAACAGCAATAGTGAGGGTTCCCCTGTCTCTGGCATCAGATCAGAGTGCTCTTTGGGTACCAGCTTGTCTTCTCATTTAGATGAAAATCAGAATAGAAGGCGCACGTTGGGAATTTTCTAATGTCCCATTGTTTATGAGCCAATTAACTGTGAGTTAAATATTCTCTTAAATTACTCAGATAACGGACGAGTTGGGCTGGCTCACACTGGTCTGGGTAACACAAAGAACCTAAGATGGAAAGGCTGAGCAGTTTCAAATGTATATAGTCCTTAGTTCCTCTAAGAGCATTGGTGTGCAAATGGTCCTGAGTCATGGTTCTCGTAGGGCTAGAGAAAATGGCAGATGGTTTTCACATCGCCACACAGTACACTCCAGCTGTGGTGTCTTCCTTGTCATTTCAGTGTAAACTTCACAGGTCCCTTTAGAACTCTATCATAATGGCTTTGCTCTCCCTGTGTGTGAGTGATCAGAGTCTCGAGCAAGAACAGTTGTGGCAAACAACACTTGGGGGTTCTCTGCCACTTGTGTTTTTTGCTGCATGGTCCAATTACACTGAAATCTTGTATCTGTTGTGGCTCAGAATTTGTTTCTAGTTTGGTCCCCCATGCAGTTTTCTATCTTTCCAGAGCCACAAGTCAGTCTCCTCTTTTAGCAACTCTCTCTTGAACTTCTGCTAATCATTTATGTACCTAGACACCCACAGATTGACTGGTCCCAGCTCTCTTGTTGATCTACTCAAATAAATCCTGGGGAACCTACTGAATTCTTCTTACCAGACTTCAAGGGTTCTTGTGATGGTTATACACATCTGCCTGTACTGTCTTCCCTGTAGCTCCTTCTAAACACGAATCTCAGTTGGGGTGAAGATCGGTGTGGAGTGCTTGCTGGTACACACACGACTTTGGGTCTAGTAAACACACACATATCTCTATTAGGTGTTCTACTGAACACAGTCTCTGAATTCTTCGCTTTATTGAAATCATCAGTTAAGTCAAAATTGTTTAAGACTACTGAATATAAAATGATACTGACAGGTGTATTATTTCACAGAAATAAGCAAATTAGTTTTGTCTAGTGAGAATAAATATTTAAATTATATGTGAATGAGTACATTAAATGTTTAACATTAACCAAGATTTATATGATAAACACTGACAGTGTTTTGTGTGATAAATACAATCTTTTAAAAATAATCTTTTTAAAGACATACAGTTTATATTACAAACTTACAGATGCTGGAAGCTAGATTAGGGAAAGAAAAAATGAAAAGATAAATGTATCTAAATATAAATGTTAATTTTTTGTTCTAAATCATACTTTTCTTTTACAAGATAATGTAATTTTACCTTTATACTGAAAACATTTGCATATTTGGTGAAGACTTGAAAGTAAAGTATGTAGCTATGGGGGAAGAAAAGGAACTGTCAGTATTTTTCTTACCCACAAGAAACAACCATTGTTAGTTTTAAATACGATTTAGGGTGTACTTTTTACACTTACTTTTTATTAATTGAATATATTTCTACCTGACACTTAAAAACATAGAAGTTAGATACGCTAAAGGGGTAGCAGGTGACGCTTTCATACATGCCTACATTATATGATCAACTCAAACGTTCCTATCATTGTACTTATTTCTTTACAGAATAAAAATTTCAAATACCTTTCTTTGAAAGTTGTTAGTTTCTTTTCAGTTGCTGTGACAAAAGCAACTGAGGGAAGAAAGGGTTTATTTGGGCTTATGTTTCCAGAGGAATAGAGGCCATCATGTCAGAAAGGCATGGCCTCAGTCAAGGAAAGCATGACATCAGGGCCAGAAAGATGGCTCATCACATTCTCATCCACACACAGAAAGCAGAGAGAATTCAGAGCAGGAGGTAAGATGAGGCTAAAAACTCCCAAAGTTGGCCCTCAGTGATATGCTTCCTCTAACAAGGCTCCCCTTCCATAACTCTCCTAAAAGTACAACCAAAGAGGCCAGGTGTCCAAATACTTGAGCTTATGGAGGACATTTCTCATTCCAAACCATATCTACATCTTATTATTAACTATTTCAGCTAGCTATCCTTCTTCCCAAAGTCATGCCCAGATCTTTATCGGATTCAACTATAATTAAGCATACAATGATCAGCTTCTCCCTGACTCTCTCCTTCCTTCTGTTCTTGTTGATCTCCATAATTACCATTTTACTCTTAATTTCCATGCAATTACCTTTAACTATATAAATAAATATATATTATATATAAATACAGTAATGAACTAAAGTGTTTTATTTGGAGATTTTATTTTATGCTTTTTGAGTGTTTGAATGTATGCATACCATGTGTGTGCAGTGCCCGTGGAGACCAAAAGCTAGCATCGGACCCACTGGGACTGGAGTTACAGATTGTTCTGAGTGACCATGTGAGTGCTGAGAATGGAATCCAGGTTCTCTGGAGAAGCCTCCAGTGCACTTAGCCACTGAGCCATGTCTCCAGGTCTAGCAATCAGCTTCTTAAATTCCACATGTGAGATTGTAAGCTGCTTGCCATTCTGTACCTGGCTTATTTCACTTTACATAACAAACCCCAGTTCCATTCATGCTGCTGCAAATGTCCAGCTTATATTCTTTGTCGTTAATGAAGAGTATCCCATTGTGCACATATACCACCCATTCCTTACACAACCCACAGCGAATGGGCATTCGGGCTGTTTCTGTTTCATGCTGTTGTGAACAGCACTGTAGTGGGCATGCTAGTGCAGATATCTCTTGGATAATTTGGTTTCATTTCTAAATATACACATATTAATGGTATTATATTAGAATGTGTAATTTAATCTTTTATTTTAAATTGTGGTCTTCACCTAAGGTAGTGGAAAGCCATATAGATATTTTATTTTTAATAAAAAATTTAAGCTAAAAGATCATACAGAATTGGTTTTCTTACAAATATTATCCTGCTTTTTAACCTGTACTCCTTACTACACAGGACTACACTAGCCTGCATTTATGAACTCACCAAATATCACATTTTCATGGTGGTCACCACCAACTGCACACTACAGTGGTCACATAGAGGTCTTCAGTTGCATCCAAGATTAGACATTGGTAGTGTTTCTAGAAAATCCCATTGTACAGCAAGGCCATGTAGTAACCAAAGCATGTGAAGTAAACAGTACTGAATTATCAAGAATTTATGCTCATACCTAGGTATCCTCCAGCTGCCAGGGAGAGGGCTCATTTAAGCAGCTTCTTAACCAAGGTACCACTGTGTGTCTCTTCCTACAAAAGCATGGGCCATGGCCTGTTGGTTTGTCCATGGAAAGTGGCATTTTTCTAGTCTTGAGAGGCTTACATTACTGCTACTCATTTTTTGCCTTGATTTGGGAAGCAAATACAGAGTGATACAGGTGTCTTGAACCAAGATGAAGCAGGCATGCAATGGCTGTTGAGGACCGTGCAAAGCCTATGACATATTCAATAGAGATCCGTGTGTTATATGACTGTCTAGCTCCAGAATAGGCAGGATGGCTCGCACACTCTGAGGGAGCACATGACCAGCGTGCACACTAGCTCTCCCAGTGCCAGATCTAATTGGGGCGGATGCCAGCTGCTCGACCCCCATCACACTGCGTGTGAGCCAGTTCATCACAGCCTGTTCATTTGTCTGACAGCAGCTCCTGGTGAATGCTAAAATTGGTTCTGACAATTTGTTTTTTAACCTCAAGGCTATGTCCCAGTTACCTAGGTGAGTTTGACAATTTGATATTTCTCTTCATAATCAGGGATAGTTTAGGACAGTTGGCCTCCAAGCCATTGCCCCTTGGAGAGGAGTTAGATCTCTATGTCTTACTATTAGCAGGGGTGGGAGGAAGCTCCCAGCTGAGCTGAGAAAGGGAAGTCCAGTTTTCTTTACTTAGGTATAAAGAGAGTTGAGTCATTCATCACCCGAGTGGCGTAGAAAGGCAGATGGTGAAAGGCAGAGCCCTTGCCTCAGGGTTGAAGTACATTAAAATAAATCCAACCGCAAAAATGTAAATGTTCAGTGTGGAGTGCTTTGCTGGAGTTTTCAACCTAGTGTTTTGTAGGGACTGTTGTTGGCACTCGAGAAGGGCTGTGTTGTGCCAGGGTGCCACCAACC
The DNA here is from genome assembly GCF_949786415.1 of Peromyscus eremicus. Lineage (NCBI taxonomy): Eukaryota > Metazoa > Chordata > Mammalia > Rodentia > Cricetidae > Peromyscus > Peromyscus eremicus. The sequence continues at coordinate 6,307,846 of NC_081435.1, forward strand.
TTCGCCCCACTACAGTTTCATAGCTTACTTCAGAGTTTTACTGTTTCTGCTTGTTGGAAAGCATGTGTTTGACATTTCCTCTTCTTTACAAGGACTGATTTTTTTCCATTTATGCCTTTCTATTCCCTTCATCATCTTCAAGTTTCCTGATATTTCTGCACCAATTAGAATATTTTGACTGTAAGAAACAGTAAATTCAAATTGGATAAGGCAATAAAGATTATTTTTCTCTTGTAACTAGAAGCTGAGGCCTCAGGCCAGTTACCCCTGGGCCACTTGACATTATGGATCCTTACTTTTTTCAGCTCCTTGCTGACCCACAGTCATGGTCAGGCTACTCACTGGTGGTCACAAGATTGTTGTGACTATAGCTCCTCCTAGTCCACACATCTGGAATCAGAATGTCCCATGGGAGAAGATTGGGGAAAGGCGAGGGAGGCACTGGACTTCTCCAAATGAGACATGGCATGGTCCAGTTTGTCGTGATTGTTACTGAGTATGTCTGTTGGGTGTTTCTGGAAGAGGTGAAAATTCAAGTTGGTGAACTTAGCAAAGCAGTGTGGGTAAGAAACCACTGGGGTTCAGAGTGGACCCAGTGGAGTCTGTCTCAGGCCACACTGCCCCTCCTGGCTCTCCTGTCTTCAGTTTTGGAATGGAATCAATCTTTACCTTCAGTTCTCTGAATTTCAGATTTTGAAAAAAAACCCTGGGGCATCCCTGGTCTTGACCTTTCAGATGAAAGATTGTAACATTTCCCAGTTTCCATAATTATATCCTGAATACATGGATGTATGTATTGATGGGCACATACAAATGTTTGTGTGGATACTTATCTATTTATATCTTGCATTGGATGATTGGACGTCGCTCACTAGAAAACCACAGTGCGCTTCCTGACATGAAAGCCCAACTCAGTCTTGAAATAAAACTACCCATACTTTGTGAGCCATTTCATTAACAAACAAAAAATTGAAGCATGGATGACAATGATTGATTTAAAAATGACCACACATTCTCCTCTGCTTTTGCATAACTTTTTTATGTTGTATCTTCTGTCCCCTTCCTCACAATTTGTGGGTGTTACGATTTGCCTGAGAAATGTCCTTCTCAGCTACATGTGTTTGGACACCTGATCCTCAGGTGGTGGTGGTATTATGGGAAATTATGGACCCTTTGAGAGATGGAGTCAGCCTGGAGAAAGTGAGCTCAAAAAGCATATGGGCTTTATGGTTTGAAGCTAGACTCAGGTTGTTGGCTGATGGTCTTAGGATTTCTGTTGCTGTGAACAGACACCAAGACCATGTCAAATCTTATAAAAGAAAACATTTAATTGGGGCTGGCTTAAAGTTCAGAGGTTCAGTCCATTATCAGCATGATGGGACATGGCAGCATGCAGGCAGACATGGTGCTGGAGAAGGAGCCAAGAGATGCATATCTGAACCAGCAGGTAGCAGAGAGAGAGAGAGAGAGAGAGACAGAGAGACAGAGAGACAGAGAGAGACAGAGACAGAAACAGAGACAGAGAGACAGAGACAGAGAGACAGACTGGGCTTGGCTGAGTATCTGAAACATCAAAGCCCACACCCAGAGACACACTTCCTCCAACAAGGCCACACCTCCTAATAGTGCCACTCCCTATGGGCCTATGGGAGCCATTTTCATTCAAAGCACCACACTGACCTTTCTGCTTCCCCACTGCAGGAGTGGAGGTCCAGCTAACTCGCACTCCTGCAGCTCCAGGTATGAGCTGCGTGTTTACCATGTCTTTCTCACCAGGGTATTTTATTTACTCTTTCAGACTGTAAGTCAGATCACTCCTTGCATTAAGTTACTTCCTCCGGGTATTTTATCACACTCAGGAAAAAAGGACATAGTACAAGTGGGGACCTGTTTGTAAAAATCTGTTGATAAAACCAATCTGAGTTACCATGTAAACTGTTACATTCTCAGTAACAAAAGTGCTTCAGTAATGGATTTCCATCAGTGAACTAGCCATGTCCTATACTCACTCAGTGCCACACTTCATGTACTTACTTCTATTCTTCAGACTGGTTTTCTACTTTGAAGGAAGAAAAAAAATGATACAACTCATCTGATGATCATGAAAAACTTTTTGGCAACCTACTTTGGTCTGAATGTCTGTGTCTCTCCAGAAGTCACTTGGTGAAACCCTAACCCCTAATCGATGGTGTGGGAAGGTCAGTCTTAGAGATGGGACTAGGCTAACAATGTGTAATTCCATTTTCGTTACCAGCTGAGTAACATTCCATTGTGCAAATGTACCATGTTTTCATTTACTATTCATCAGTTGATTGACAGCTAGGCTATTTTGCCATGCTATTGGTTACCCTCCATAACATGATAGTAAGGCCCTGTTGCTGAAGACACCATATACCTATGCCACAGATCATGGGGAACTCAATCTCATACTCAACTGGAAGCTTCACCGCTATGAACTAGTGTAGTACTGGAAGGCGCTATAGCTGCTACCAGAGGAGACAAGTAATCATCAATCTCCCCCAGCTACAAACCCTGGGAGCTACAGTACTGACCTGTCTGAAATCTACACCCACTGGTGCAATAAGAACACAAATTGTCCAAGTAACCAATGACTTTTTAAAAAATGGGATGTAAGGCCTCCTCCATGAGATGTTAATAACCAAGAAGCTGAGACAAGATAGCTCATGAGCCGTAAGGCAAAACTTCCTACTATTATTCTGATAAATAAATAGCAATAAAATGACTCTAATGATATATTGCTATGCTCATAGATCACTGCATCACTCAACCCTCATTAGGGAAATATCTTGCAGTAGATGCAAATTAACACAGAGACCCATGAACTGGAAAATGTACAGAAATTGTGAGAGTTTGGAGCAGTCAGCCCCAATGGGATGTCTTTATTTTGACATTTGATCCCTTCCCCTCAAGGATCAAGGAGTAATGTGAAATAGGAAGAGAAAGTCTAAGAGGTAGAGGTGGTAGAAAATGTCAAGGAAGCTGTCTTAATTAGGGTTTCTATTGCTGTGAAGAGACACCGTGACCAAAGCAACCCTTAAAAAAGAAAAACATTTAATTGGGGTGGCTCACATTTTAAGACTTTTAGTCCATTATCATCATGATGTGACATGGTGGTTAGCAGGTAGACATGGTGCTGGAGAAGAAGCTGAGAGTCCTGCATCTTGACCAGCAGGCAACAGGAAATGATCTGAGACACTGGGCATGGCTTGAGCATATATGAGCCTTCAAAGTCCATCCTCATAGTGACATACTTCCTCCAACAAAGTCATACCTACTCCAACAAAGCCATACCTCCTAATATTGCCACTCCCTATGAGCTTATGGGGGCCAATTATATTCAAAATACCACATTCTACTCCTTGGACCCCATATGTTTATAACAAATCATAATGCAAAATGCATTTAGTCCAACTTTTAATGTCCCTATAGTCTATCACAGTCTCAACAATGTGCAATGGTCTTTTAAAGTCCAAAGATTAAAGTCTCTCCTGAGATTCATGCAATCTGTTAACTGTAATCTCCTATAAAAAATATAAAAAAACCATATCACATACTCCCAATATATAACGGCAATGGATATACATTACCATTCTAGAATGTAGGAAAGGGAGCATAGTGAGGAAATGCTAGACCAAAGCAAGTCTGAAAACCAGCTGAGCAAACTCCAAACTCTACATTACCATGTCTGATTTCAAAGTCCTCTTCAGATCTCCAACTCCTTTCAGCTTTGCTGACTGCAACATAACTCTTTCTCTTGGGCTGGTTCTGTTCCCTGTTAGCAGCTCTCCTTGGCAGGTATCCCACTGCTCTGGAATCTCCAACATCTTGGGGTCTCCAAGGCAATTCAGGCTCCGACTTCACAGCTTCACACAATGGCCTCTCTAGGCCTACATTCAGGGATACCGCTGACACATGCTTGGCCTCAGCAGTTTTCCTTTGTTTCGGAGGCAAATTTCATAGCTCCTTTCCTCTATCCTTAATTCCAGAACCACATGGCAGAAGCTGCCAAGTTCTGTTGCTAACTGGGACTGGAATGTGGCCTCCTCATTCAATTATATCTTCACCAACTTTCTGTTTTTGATGGTTTCCTTCACTGCCTAAGATTGACTGTACTGAAACTGGATCTGTAGACCAATATAGATAGCCTCATACTCAGAGATCCACCAGCCTCTGCCTTCTGAGTGCTGAGATTAAAGTCATGTACCACTATACACTTCTTTTAGCTTTTCTTTAATTTATTTCACAAGTTGGGAAGTTAACTGGGTAGAATCTTGCCCTGTCATCACTTGCTTTGTCATCACTCCCTTTATTCCATTTCCTAATCTGTTTATCTCCCTAAACACAGGATTTAGCTCCTTTCTACTTCCTGGTATTCCTTGTATTCTTAAATTGTATATTTTGTATTTTTACTTTCTCAGCTTGCTCCTTTTCATTATAAATCTTTGTAAGAGTGACCAGTAATAACTATACAACAGAGTCTACACTAGGCTGTTTTGAGATTTCCTCTGCCAATAGAATTAATCCAAAATTCTTCACTTTCGGCTCAAGCAGCCACTTTCTTCACCAAAATATCACAAGAATGATCTCTAGGCAGCATACTAAAATTCTTCTCTGAAATCTCTTGAACCATGCCTCCACAGTTCATCAAACCATACTCAGACCACTGTCTTCCATGCTCCTACTAGTATGGCTCATTAGGCAGCATTTAAAATGTTCAACTGCTTTTCTAATCCATAGCCCCAAGTGTAGCTCGAGTTTTCCTGACTGGCCCACAGTCAGGACAAATCTCTGACACCCGCCAGTCCCACAGTCACTCAGACCCAACCAAATAAACACAGAGACTTATATTGGTTACAAACTGTATGGCCGTGGCAGGCTTCTTGCTAACTGTTCTTACAGCTTAAATTAATCCATTTCCATAAATCTATACCTTGCCACATGGTTTGTGGCTTACCGGGATCTTCACATGCGGCTTGTCATGGTGGCAGCTGGCAGTGTCTCCCTCTCCGCCTTCCACTTCCCAGAATTCTTCTCTTTGTCCCGCCTATACTTCCTGCCTAGCCAATGGCCAATCAGTGATTTATTTACTGACCAATCAGCAACACACTTGACATACAGACCATCCCACAGCACCCAAGGTTCATATTCCCTCAAACAAAAGCATGGTCAGGCCTATCAGAGCAATATCCCATCCTTGGTACCAAGTTCTATCTTAGTTAGGGTTCTAGTGCTGTGAAAAGACACCATGACTACGGCAACTCTTATAAAGGAAAAACATTTCATTGAGATGGCTTACATTTTCATAGGTTTAGTCCATTATCATCATGGTATGACACAGTGGTATGCAGGCAGACATGGTGTTGGAGAAGGAGCTGAGAGTCCTACATCTTGACTTGCAGGCAATAGGAAGTTGTTGGAGACACTGGGTGTGGTTTGTGCATATACGAGACTTCAAAACCCATCCCCACAATGACATACTTCTTCCCACAAGGGCACACCTACTCCACCAAAGCCACACTTCCTAATAGTGCAACTCCCTGTGAGCTTATGAGGGCCAATTACATTCAAAATATCAAAGAAGCAGTGTTTTCCAGATACAACTAATTCTTTTAAATTTAAAACTATGAATAAATTCCATACCAGTTCTCTATGCCTTGATGATTGTAGCTTTGAAATAATTCATGAAATAAGTTAGCATAATTTCTCAAAATTTATTCATATTTTTCAATATTGTTTTAGCAATTTTGAGTCTTTTGTATTCTCATGCAGATCTTATAATAACCTTGTCAATACTGAAAACAGAGGAAGAATTAAGAAAAGGATGATCCCTATTTGTAATATGGATTGTATTGAATTTCAGATTAATAGAGTTATCACCATTTACCAATAATAAATCTTCTAAGATGTGAACACTAGATGCTTTTCTATTTACTTAGGTATCATTTAATTTGTTTTAATGACGTTTTACGGTTTCAGAGTATAAATTTGCATTTTTGTTAAATATATTTCTGTTATGTAGTTTAATTCTTTTAATCTACTACAAGTAAGATTATTTTCTTAATTCTGTTTCTCATTTTCTATTTTTCATAATTTTTGTAATTGTATACAGATAAGTGTGTGTATCCTGACAACTTGCTGAAATCACTCAAAAATTCTGATGACACTTTTTTGGCGAATTCTTTAGTCTTCCCTATATAAGATTGTATCATTTACTTTAATACCTTCCTTTAAAGTCTGAAAACTGGGGCCTGAGTAATGGCTTAATGTGTAATGTGCTTGTAGTGCCAGCATGAGGACCTGAGTTTGATTCTCAGCCCCCACATAAAAAGCCAAGCATGGTGATAATGATATATATAATCCCAGCACTGGGGAAACAGAGGCTGGTGGATCTCTGAGACTATCTGGCCAGCCAACCTAGCGTAGTTGGTAAATTCCAGGCCAGTGAGAAACCTTGTTTCAAGGAAATAATTTGCTGGTTCCTGAAGAACAATTCCTTAGGCTGACTCCTGGCCTCCACACTCATGCATACTCATGTACATGCACAGAGCCATCCCCCTCTGCACAAATATATACACACACTCATGAAACACAAAATAAAGTAAAATCTAGTCACCAGACTTCACTTTTTTTTTTTTTTTTTTTTTTTTTTTGAGACAGGGTTTCTCTGTGTAGCTTTGCGCCTCTCCTGGAACTCACTTGGTAGCCCAGACTGGCCCTGAACTCACAGAGATCCACCTGGCTCTGCCTCCCGAGTGCTGGGATTAAAGGCGTGCACCACCACCGCCCGGCCAGACTTCACTTTTTTACCATACATTTTGTATTCTATATTTGAGTACTATTACTAGCTATGGCTGTTGTGTTGTGTAGTGTAATAAATTCCTAAAAATATTTCTCTTTGTAACTAAACTTTCATACACTTGAACCAATATTTTATGTTTTGTCAATCGATCCTCTTGCCCAGCCTTTGGTAATTACCTCTTCTATCTTTTTCTATGAGGACAATATTAAAATAACACACCAAATATTGTGCTACACATAAATTGCTTAGATATTAGGGTAAGAAAAAAATGTGTCTATTTTGTATCAAGTGGTAGGTCCTTACTTCATTTAATATTTCAGATTACTTTTCAGTCACAGAAAACAGTGTAGAAAGTAGAGAGTTCCTACATACATACTTTCTGTCCCCACACTACTGACAATTCCAGCACATACAACATCCTTCACAGTAGAATATTTACTACAGTTGACAATCTTATATTGGAAGATTATCACTTAATGTGAACTCATAATCTATGTATCACATTCCATGCATTTGGTCAATGTGCAATGACCTGCACTGGCCATTACAGTACTGTGCAGAAGTTTCACTGTCCTAAAAGGAGTCCTTCTCACCCTCTGCTTATCCTAACCCCCTCCCCAATCAGTGACAGCTACCATCCTTGTTTTGCCTCCAAGGTTTTTCTTTTCCAGAGTCCAGCACTGTTCAGCCTTTTCAGGTGGTTTTCTTTCTTTTAGTACCATGAATGGATATTTTCTTCACTTCTTTTCATGTTTAATCTATATTTATAGTGCCGAATAGTATTCCATTGATGTGGTACCATGTAAATAACTACTTATATATGCAAAGGCATCTTGGATGTGTCCAAGTTTTGGACACTATGAATAAAGTTACTAAACATCTGAGTGTATGTTTTTCTGTAGATGTGGTTTGCAGTTCTGAGCTCCAAGGACAAAGACTGCTAGATACTATATAAGAGGTTGTTTAGTTTTGTATGAAGCTGCCAAATTGTCTTCTTAAGTGGCCACTCCATTTTAGATTCCCGTCAGCAAAGAATGTAGCTCCCCATCCTCAGGAAGATCTTCTATTATCAATGCATTGAGTTTGTCTATTATGAAAGCATGTAATGGTATCTCATTTTAACTTAGAATGTGTTGATAATGTGAGGTTGAAAATCTTTTGTATGCTTACTTGAGTTTATATATCTTTTTAAAAAAGTATTTATTTTAATTTTATGTGTGTGTGTAGGAAAGTATATGCACCGTGTGTGCAGGTGCTTATGGAGGCCAGATGTAGGCATTGGGTCCCCTGAAACTGGAATTACATGCAGTTGTGAGACACTGGATGTGGGTACTAGGATTTGAACTCAGATCCTCTGCAATAGCGTTTCTTAGTTGAAGATCCATCTCTCCCACCTCAGAGCTTGTATATCATATTTAGTTTCAGTTGTGTGACTCCTTCTTTAAGTTTCAAATCCACACACTCATTAATAAATATGTTAGGCCGTTCTCTTGCTAACTGTCTGTCCTACAAGGGAGCTAGTGTAGTCCTTTATGATAGGCAGGAAAGGAGTCATCTCTTTTCCATTTCTAATGCTTTTGTGTGTCCTAAAATTAGAATCTGTTCAGAGCCAAGTAATGTGCCCAGATCTGATGGTTTCTTTCTCCTTAATGCACCAACACCTTCTTGCACCTGAAAAAAGCCATGATATTTAGTCAGAATGGCTGTTTGAAATTATATAGATTTTTAATAATTGAAAATTTGCATTTTTAGGAAAATATAGTCCTTCATACCATAGAATTGGCCTTTCAGGGTTTGAAATTCTCCAGGAGCAGAGCAAAAGGAGGTGAGAAGTCTGGGAAGAGCTAATGGGCAATGTGAGGGAGAGAAATCAGAAACAACGGTTTACTCATTTCCTAGGATACATTATTAGTTCTCAGAGCTGCTGGGGACCAGCCGTTTCCTATGCAAACATAATTTGTGGCTATAGAAGAGACTGCTTTTTAACCACTGACATCAACAATATGGTCAACTAGGATCTGAGAAGACGGCCTGGTGACAAGATTGGCCTTTGCAGGCAGCCACCACCTCTGTAAAACATCTGGATACTTCTCAGAGGTAGGCAGAAGAAATACTGTCCTGCCATAGTTTCACTGACTTCCTCGTCCTTTGGGAATTCTCTTTGTAGTCCTGGGCCATCAATGATTCTCATGGATATTTGGAGAATGCCAATGCAGATGGATGATGCCCTTATAAAGGTCTAGGTACTTTGCAAGAGAGCTGACAGTAGGAAAGGGAACACAATTGTTTGAAGTTAATAGAACAATTGGCCAGTAACTCTCTCCACTTTGCACCCAAGAAATGCAACCAGAGAAAGATCTCTAAAGTCAAAACCGAATAAATGAATAAGAATTCCAGATGCTAAAAATACTCCCAAGGCCTCATCTTCTTAATCAGAGATTGCTTCAGGGAAGAAGCCATTTTGCCTCCTGGACTCCAACATCAGCTGAGTGGACCTGGCACATTGGCAGCAATCAATACTATCCCGAGTCCTGCCAATTGTAGACAAAGACTGTAAAATTTAAATGTAAGTGACACGGGGGAAGCTGCCTACCTGTTGTCATGAACTAATAAAATTGTATGCTATTTAAAATCTCTACGGGGAGTGCCATAATAGAGTTGGATTTTTTTCCCGATTTCTCCAAATGCATAACTTACATGTCCAGTCTAGCTGATATAAAACACTTCAGGGGAATGGAATTAAAGCCTAATAAAACATTCCCCATTGCAATTTGCTTTATATTTAGATATTGCCCCATTCCCCCACCAATTCTAGAGTGCTTATAACTTCTCATATTTCTTCCAAGAACATAGACCCTTGCTTTTTGTTTGTGGCATTCCAGATTATAGTTATATCTTTCTCTTAGCTTTTTAAAAGTTACTAGACATACCATTTTATATTCAGTGTAAACCAGGAAATTCTGCCTAATTTTCTGCCAATGGCCACCGAATAATAGACTTCTGATTTCTGTTGATTATTAAATTGCTTCCAGGATGGATGGAAAATGTAAGCAACTGACCCTTAATGTCAATCATAAAAACTGAGTCCAAAATTCGGGGCAGTTCCATTGTTTCGCAGTGCGTTTCTGGCAGTGTGATAATAAGCAGCCTGGCTGTTTTATAGATTTGTCTCTCTCCTGAGCAAACCTAAAAGAAGGCTTGAGAGAACCTGAGTGTGGAAAAGCTGGCTTCTGCTCTTGTTTTATCTTGCTACTAGGAATTCCTTGAGTTTATATATTTGAACGGAGTTTTCAGACTGGGAGCTCTTATTAGTGAGATCGAGTGTGTCTCTCTTCTCTAACACGCAGTAAGTCATACAGAAACTGATGGGAGTGCTTCATCCTAGAAAAAAAATCACTCCTCTTTTTAATTATATTTCATATCATAAGAAACATAAAATCGTGTGAGTCTGATTTGTACAAATTAAAAATTCATCATAAATGGGTTATAGATGTAACTTGAAAGCTGTTCACTGGACCATGAAATGTGTAAGTATTTATGTTTGTTGTTTTTCCTTCACAATCAATTATTCACCATAGTTTTGCCAATGAGTATTTAACAAGCATTCTAGCATTCGGCACTAGTCATTGCGATATATTTAGCCAGGGTACACTGATGTTCTTCCCATAGGCCCTGGACTCAAGACACAACCACAGCATAGGACGCTGGAAAGGTTTCCTCTGGAATGCCACCCTCTGAATAAATTGGGAACTTTTTTATGTCAATTTCTATTCTTGTTAAGTTTTTAAAAAATTAATGAGGAAAATACTCCCTAAATCAAGGTCCTTTGCTAAATATGTAGCCAGCAGCCACCCACATAACAACTAAATGTCATCTGAACAGAAGAAACTGGCATTTGCACAGAATATATTTTGTTATTTTCATGAGATGGGACCAAACAAATGGGCTTTCTGAGAACACAGCTGCCAATGTCACCAATGTCAGCTCTGCTCCTACGTTCTTCTCTGCCAGATTTGAAAAGTCACATACACTGTAGACGGCAGTTTTGTACTGTATGCCATATAGAAAGGCTACTCAAGTGAGTCAAACATTTTTGAAAATAAACTTTAATGAAGGTTAACACTGAGAAAATAAGAGAAGTGAGGGCTGTAAGGAACGAAATGAATGTTAAATAACTAAGAAATAAAGTAAAAAAATGTAACTACAAGAAGCGCAGACTATCACATTACACTGCGACTGAACTACATTCTTATTAACCTATTGCACGAAGTAGAAGTTTTATAAAGCATGTTGTCCCCAGAGAGGCAGTTATCTACTCTTCTCTCCACGGATTCCAATGGAAGAATGATAGACGGTGACTTGGGAGATAAGTGCTTGCCTTGAAAGCACGAGAGCATAAGTCTCATCCTCAGCACTCATACAAAGAGCTGGGCAAGGTGGCAATGAGAATGGACCACCAGGATGTTGAAATCTCAGAGGTGGAGACAGTAAACCCCTGGGGCTTTCTGGTCAACTAGTCCAGCCTAATTGGCAAGCCCCAAGCCAGTAGGAGACCATGACTCAAAAAACAAGGTGGATGATGCCTAGTGAATGGCACTACAGGTTGATTTCTGGCCTGTGTGTGCAATTGCAGAGATATGTACACACAGACATGAACATGCACATGCAAAACACACTCACTACCCCAACACCAGTTCTCTAGAGGATGCTATAGCGGATTACCATAGACATTCTAATACAAGACATCATTTCCAGGGTTATGGAATTTGGCTAGCTGACATCTAAATGAGAGGATGAAGCCTAGTATTTTTCTTTTAAATTTTATTTTATACTTATTTATTTATTTATTTATTTATTTATTTATTTATTTATTTATTTATTTGTGTGTGTGTGTGTGTGTGTGTGTATTAGTGCATGCACATCTACCTTGTGGATTCCAGTGACCAAGCACCATCATCAGTCATCAGGCTGGGCAGCAAGTACCTGCTGAGACTTCTCCTCAGTCCACATCTGCATTTCTTTTCAGGATTGCTAATTTGATGTTTTTTTAGTTGGTTAATGAGACCCTCATTATTTTGGCTAAGGAAAACACAAGTAAGCCTTGGAAATGTAATAGCAACACATACTCCTAGTGCCTTTGATTACAAATTGTGTACTGGTGTACTGGTTGGTTGAGGGTTGTGGGTATGATACTAAGAAACATTCTAAACCATCATCACAAGTAGCAGTGAAATATAGGGTACCCATGGAAAAGGCAATTCAAACCTTTAAGGAACAAAAACATGAGATCTGATGTTAGTCCAAGAAAATATGAGAAGGTTAGCCCAGGTAAGACTTATGTATAAAGCAACCAACATGGCCAGAAATGAACCTGAAGTGTTGGTGATAGTCTTTACCATGAAGACATTGACAGCCAAGTTATGGGGTCTCAGTTTGTTCTGAGAGCTAGAACAGGGCTAGGAATTGCTTCAAGCGAAATGATTAGCTTTCTCTGTTCTAAGCTTGTTGGGGCTCCGTGAAGACAATGGCATAGGCCTAGGGAAAGGTCACTGCAGCAAGGCTACTTCAGGGGCTGCAGATAAGGAGGTAGTCAAGTGCTAGAGAGGAGCGGACACATTGGAGAGTGGATGGCACTACACTGGGGCAGAAAACAGCAGTGAAGTCCTTAGATGCAACTGCGTCAACAGGAACATTGGACTGAGGAAGAGTAGACTTTGGAGAGGAAGGGCGTTAGCTTTTTCTTACTGATTGGGGCTGGTCTGAGACCATTCAAGCATAGATGCTTAGGAAGCAGATGAGTGTAGAAGTCTGTGAGGGATCAGGTTGCTGAGGATGGGATTACATGATTCACTCACTTAGGGTCAGGTGGAAGAAAAGCTCAGTGTGGAATTTTCGGGAATAAAATTACACAAGATTAGGAAAGAGCACAAGGAAGTGTGAAGAAGACGCAGAATGTCTCAATGGAGAGAAGTGGGGAGCAAGAAAAGTCCACATGGACGACAGAGGCAAGTGGAGCCTGTGAGGTCACAGCATCTCATCCTGCAGGGTGCTCAGTGGGTGGGCTGGGAAGACTCATGGGACTCAGTGGTGGGAAGGTTGTTGGACAGAACAGGACCAGGGTTACAAGGAGCCTGACTGTGACAAATAGGGCAAAGGTGAGTAGTATAAAGTAGCAATAATTTTACATTTTAAAAGAAGTTAAGGATATTATCTCACATCCAGACCATGACAATCAGATAGACTGTAAATCTTGAGTAAGCTATTGCCTACTTCTTCTAGAATCTGTCCTCATTTTTTTTTCCTTCATTGAACTTATTTTCCCTCCTGCATGATCTCTCCTTGTTTTCTGAGGAAGGGTTTCCTGCTGCAGCTGCTGGCTTCTTTGTCTAGCCAGACAACCAGCCTGCCCAGGGACCCTGTCTCTGTCTTCCTGTTCTTGTTCTGGGTTATAAAGTAGGAGTGAGGTTGTACAACAGGCTGGAATTATGGGGGTTGCCAAGCCATCCTGGTTTTTAAGTGATTGCTGGGGATCCAACCTCAGGTCACCTCTTTACGGTAGTCTTGGAGGATAGCTATTTCTTATTGGTCAAAAGAACGGAATCTGTCCCTGGCCCTGGCTAGAAAAAATGGCAGCCCACTGCCTCTTTTCTTAAAGCTAGTCCAGCTAGGCCTGTCAGTCACCTGGCCAGGAGACCACACTCCAGGAAGGATGATTCAATTTAAGCCATGCTAAGGAGATGAGAAGAACAAGTTACTTTTTTAAAGGAATAGTGTCCTTTTCCTTCCCAGAAACCCTAACTTTGGTGCACTTTGACCTTATAAAGAACCTGCCACGTGGATGTGCATGGCTGCCCTTTCCTCCTTCTAAAAAAAGCTCCTTTTCCTTTCTCTCCAACACTGACAAGAGTCTACATCAGTGGTTCTCAACCTTTCTAATGTTGTTACCTTTTAATACAGTTCCTCATGCTGTGGTGACCCCCAAGCATATTTTGTTGCTACTTCGTAATTGTAATTTTGCTACTGTTATGAATAGTAATATAAATATTTGTTTTTTCTAATGGTCTTAGGTGGTCTGTGTTAAGGGGTCATTTGACCCCCCAAGGGGTTACAACCCACAGATTGAGAACTGCTGGTCTCCATGTTTTCCATGACAGCCAGGGCTTTCTCACTCATATTCTCTGAAGCTACCTGTCCCCACCACTTTCTGCCATGTGGGTGCATATAAGTGGCATGGTTTTCCTCCTCTCCTCCTCCTGCTTTTTCTCCTCCTTCTTCCCTTCCTCTTCTCTTCCTCTCTCCCCTCCTCCTCCAGTCAGCTGCCTAGATTTACAGCTTGCCTGCTCTGGAGTTTTCTTCTAAACACTACTGAAATTGTCCTTGAGCTTCCTCTGAGTCCATTCTGAAATTGTTATTAATGAAAATAATAGCTTTAAGTAAGACCCCAGTTCACCTGCTGACGTGTGGCAACCCAGATGTGACTTCCCCCAGAGTAACAATTTCCGGTAACAATGCTTCATGGAAAGTGCTCTATCCACTGAGCCGTCTTCCCAGTCACTGAACTGAATTTGTAAAGGAGGCACCTTCTGTGTTTCCTTTGGGGAGCTGCTGTGGAGGAGCAGACATGTAGGGAAGCAAATGTTTACAACCCAGTCTGCCTCACTCAATAAGACATGTAGCTAAAAGGTTACGAAATGCTAGACAGGAGACTGGTGATCCGCTGGGTTAGCAAAGAAAATTTACTTCTATATATAAAGTGTAATAAAACTTTCAGTGCTCTGTGACTGGGGAAAAATAACAGACAGAAAACATAATGAAAACCAAGATACTTCCTTTATCTAAACATGATTCATGTGTTCTTTTCAAGCTTTATTAGTCTTTAATCTATGATGCACTGGGTACCATGCAATTTCCCACAAAAAGTCCTGGCTGCCTGATTGCAGAAAGGTATTTCTGGAGTTGTTTCCAAAGACTTCAGTTGCACAGCACTGAAGTTGCTTTTTCTTTTTCTTATTTTAAAAAAAATTAACTTCAATATATTTTGATCATATTCTTCCCCAAGTCCTTCCAGATCCTTCCCCCAACCAAACTTTCTTTCTCAAAAACAATAAAATGCCCTCCAAAACAAGAAAAAATAAAATAACAATGTAAAATTAAACAGACAGACGGACACACACACACACACACACACACACACACACACACACACGCACATGCAAAACACCAAACTGTAACCAAATAAAAGCACACACAAAAAGACCTGTGTAGTCCATTATATGTTGGTCAACTATTCCTGAACATGAGGCCTGTTCTGTAGTGGATGATATACTCAGTGTCGTTCCATTGGAGAAAACTGACTTTCCCTTTCCCAGCAGGTATAAATGATATTCATTCACTCATTCATTTAAAAAAATAACAAAATAAAATATAATAAGATAAAATAAAAATTATCACATCAAAGTTGGTCAAGACAAGTGAATGGGAAGAAAAGAGCCCAAGAGAAAAGATAAGAATCAGAGACCACTTGCTCACATTCAGGAGTTCCCATAAAAAACACCAAATAGAACCCAAAATATATACACAGAAGGCCTGGTGCAGACCGCTGCAGGTCACGTGCATGCTGCTTCACTCTCTGTGAGTTCATCTGACCTTTACTCATGTTGATTTTGAGGGCCTTGTTTTCTTGATGGCTTCCATCCCCTCTGGCTCTTACACTCTGCCTCTTCTTCTACAGGGTTCCCTGAGCTCTGAAGGGAAAAATTGGATGGAGACATCCCATTTAGGGATAAGTATTTCAAGGTCTTTCATTCTATGTGTAGTGTCTGGCTGTATGTCTCTATATTTGTTTCTATCTGCTGCAAGAGGAGGCTTCTTTGACGACTGAACAAGGCACTAATCTATGAGTATAGCAGAATGCCATTAGGAGTCATTTTACCACTACAATTTTTTTTCTTTACATCAGTATTTGGTTTTACACTAGGTCCCTGGGCTATCTATTCTCTGGTTCTTGGTTATCCAAGCCGTGGTAGGTAGTTGTTCCATCTCGTGGAGTGGGTCGAATCAGTTATTAGTTGGTTATTCCCATAAGCTTTGTGCCATAAGTACCCTAGCATATCTTGCAGGTAGGATACCATTGTAGATTCCATGCTGGTTTGGTGTTTACTCTTCTCTTTGGGTATCATGAAGAGTACCTTCCTGTACCAAGGATGCTAGAACATAGGGGTGAAGGCTCTATGTAGGCATCAGCTTGACTTCTTCATACTCAACGAGTTGTGTAGGTGGTGTTATCAGCAATGGGGCCTTGCTATTGGGTTATGGAAAACAACCTATCGTCTTGGCAATAGAATAGCCTTGAACTCATTGGCACAAGAAAAGACTTCCTGAACAGAACACCATTAGTGCAGGCACTAAGACCAGCAAATAATAAATGGGACTTCATGAAATTGCAAAGCTTCTGTAAGGCAAAGTCCTTACTTTGGACAAAGTGGCAGCCTTCAGAATGAGGAAAGATTTTTACCAACTACACATTTGATAGAAGGCTAATATCCAAAATATATAAAGAACTCAGCAAACCAGATATCAAGAAAATGAATAACCCAATTAAAAATGGGGTACAGATCTAAACAGAGATCTCAATAGAGGAAACTCAAAGGACTGAGAAACACTTAAGGAATTGTTCAACATCCTTATCTATCAGGGAAATAAAAATCAAAACTACTTTGAGATTCCATCTCACACCTGGCAGAATGGCTAAGATCAATAATACAAGTGACAGCTCATGCTGGCAAGGATGTGGAGTAGAGGGACACTCATTCATTGCTGGTGGAAGTGCAAATTCACACAGCCACAATGGAAATCAGTGTGGTAGTTCCTCAGAAAGATGGGAATCTATCGACCTCAAGGCCCAGCTATACCACTCTTGGGCATATACCCAAAGGATGCTACATCCTACTGCAAAGTCACTTGCTCAACTGTGTTCATTGCTGCTCTATTCATAATAGCCAGAAATCGGACACAACCTAGATGTCTGATATAGTTAGGGTTTTTATTGCTTCAATGAAATACTGTGACCAAAAAGCAAGTAAGGGAGGTGAGGGGTTATTTGGCTTACACTTCCATATCACTGCTCATTACTGAAGGAAGTCAGGACAGGAACCCAAACTGGGCAGGAACCTGGAGGCAGGAACTGATGCAGAAGCCATGGGGGGGGTGTTGCTTACTGTCTTGCTCACTCTTACTTGCTCAGCCTTTCTTGCTCTTTTTTTAAAAAATAGAATCCTGGACCACCAGCCCAGGGATGGCACTGCCTTCCGCCAATAATCACTAATTAAGAAAATGCCTTGCAGCTGGATTTTATGGAAGCATTTTCTCAATTTAGGTTCCCTCCTTTCAGATAACTCTAGTTTGTGTGTCAAGTTGGCATAAGACTAGACAGCATAATGTCCCTCAATAGAAGGAATGGATAAAGAAAATACAGTACACTTATACAATGGAGTATTACTCAGCTATTAAGAAAATGACATCATGAAGTTTGCAGACAAATGGATGGAACAAAAAAAAAGTCATCCTGAGTGAGGTATCCCAGACCCAGAAAGATAAATCTGGTGTGTGTTGGCTTATACGTGGATATTAGATGTTAAGTCAGTGATAAAAAACCTATGATCCATAGAACCACAGAGGGTAGGGAAAGAGTGGGACTAGAACAGACCTCATTAGCAAAGGGAAATAGAATAATTATGAATGGATGGGGATGGAATTGGAGGATCAAGTGGTGGGGGAGAAGGGAAATACAGGGAGAGGCAGTTAAAATTAAGGGTCATTTGAGGGGTAGTATGGAAAGCCAATACAATAGAAAGTTCCTAATATATATATATATATATATATATATATATATATATATATATATATGAAGACGATCTAAATGAAATCAGCAAATAATGGGGGAGACAGAGTCCCAACTGTATGTCTCTTCTCACCAAACGAAGCTTCCAGTACTAGAATCAGGTTAAGCTAATTGAATTTTCTCTTAGAGTCTTGGCTGGCACCAGAGTGAATTCTTCTCGGAGAAGATACATTGTCAGATAGAAAACAGACAGAGAACGGAAACTGTTATTATCCCCACTGAGTTATCTTTCTGCTAGGCTGCCTACCCAGGTTTGTAACTGAATATATTTCAGACACTATGGGAAATAAACAGATAATTGTTTGGAGTCCTCTTAGAAATTAAGGGAATTAAACAGGAAAGAAATCCAGGAGTGGAAGAAGGGTGGGAAAGAGAAAGTGGGGGAGAGGGAGGGACAGGGGAGGGGAGAGAGAGAGAGAGAGAGAGAGAGAGAGAGAGAGAGAGAGAGAGAGAGAGAGAAGGAAGGGGGAGGAGGGATGGAGGTGAGTGAGAAAGAATGGGAAGAGAGGGGGAGGGGGAGAGGGGGAGGGAGGAGAGAGGGGGAGGGAGGAGTGATTATGTTCTGCGGCAGGTTTGTTACCCACTGGTTTTGCAAAGTTAAGCCTTTCAGTTGCTTCTCTGTAAAAAGAAGCTTCTGGAACCAGATGATGCTCTGGTATTTGAAAGAGGATTTAATTTTTATTAAGAAAATTAGAGTTTGGACTAGGTGGTATTACAGACTGAATCAATACTCACTAACAGAACTTAACTTGTCCACTGCCATGAATAATTTAGTGAGTAAGGTCTCTGCACTCATACTCATAGTCCACACTAATGACTTGGTAATTATTTCAATCGATTTTCAATGAACTGTTGACTACTTTGTTGGCATACCAATAAACAAAGACAGACTGTGTAGACTCTGTGTCTCATACTTAGATCTTACCCCTGTGTTTCTGAATGGAAATAAATGCACTGAAATAAACATCACTGTGTATGTTTTACCAGAATTACCACTGAACATATGTAGTGTCTTACAGAATCCTAATTTGGATTGTAATGAACAGAGGAAAAGATAATTATGTAGCATAAGGAATTGGGAAGCTGATAAAATTTTGGAGAATATGTAACTCATTCATGTATAGAAACTTTCAGTGTCATGAACAGATTATAGCAGTTAAGTGAACAAACTCTAATCATACAAAAATATAAATAAATCCCCTAGACCTACTGCTAAATGAAAAAAAGTTGTAAAATCATTTATGCAGATAGATGCCTTGTATATGAGGCTATGGATGTGAAAAATGATACACTCTTGAATTAACAACTACAGACATATACCCAAGCATACACGAATAAACATCCAGTTTAGAATGTTGCTATCTCAACGTCAAAAAGAAGGTGTGAAGATTGGAAATAAGAATAAATGGAATCTAGAGGCATTAATCAACTGCTTGAAGTCATAAAACAGGTTAGCACAAGTCAAAGGCTCAAGCTGCTGAGACTTTGTTAGTTAAAATCTCTTTTCAGTATACAATTAAGTTTCCTGAAATTCACCAGAGAGAAGACTCTAAAAGACCAACTTGGGTGACAGTGGTGTTATTGTGCTTGAGACAGAGTCTCACTCTGTAGCTTATGATGTCCTGGAACTGTCTATGTAACTAGGTTGGCTTTGAGCTCAAGGCAATCCTCCTGCTTCATCCTTTCCAAATGCCTGAATAAGAGGTACTAGCCACCCACACCCCCATCTGAGTTTTTGCTTTTCTTTCCCATATTAATAACTCAGCTTTTGTTAAAAACAAAATTTTAAGAAGGGAAAAATGAGTCTTTCCAGGTTACATATTGTAAATTTTGTTATTTTTTATTTATCTCAAATTTTTAGATTATTTTTACTTAATTTTATAATTTTACCTTTTCATAATTAAAATGTAATAAACATGCACATTTTTGAGTACAGCATAGTGTTTAAACACATACACATGGTATATATAGATCCAAAGGACATAATCAGCATTTCCTTCACTTTATGTCTTTACACTCACATCCTTTAAGATTTTTCTCTTCTAGATTGTTTTTCAAATTTATTTTAATGTTCCATACATTTTTCCACAAATGAGAAATTTTTCTTCTTTTTATGGTAGAGAAATATTCCTTGTGCATGTATTCCACACTTTCTTTCAGATGACACATTGCTGATCCCAATGGAAACATTTGGGACACACCACACACCAAGCACTTCCATTTCTGAAAAATGCACAGGTGAGCACCAGCCTCACTTTCCCCCATTAGTTAGTGGAGCCCTTGTTGGACATGGATTCACTCATCCAGTCAATATTTACTGTGGTGTACTGGGCACTTAAGTACCAAGTGCTCTGCTGGGTGCTTCCACATTGTGTTGAACAGGCAGCACCTTGCAGTCTGTGGTATAAGGAGAATTAAAAGCATTGATGGGAGACTCTTGAGTGTCACTTCTTGCTTTACTCTATCATCCAGGATGAGTAAAGTTATTTGCATCCATGATGAGGCCCCTTGGAAATTAGTGACTCCTCTCCAGGAATGATGGCCACTTACTGAGCATGAGAAAAGGGTTTTCAAAGAACAGGGACACCTTAGGACCCTGGGAGACACAGGCCCAAGACACAAGCACTTGTCGGGGATCTCTCTTTAACTTCTCTTCTCTCCCTATCCCCCCAGCTCAAGCCCAGCGCCTTTAGCTGCTCTGGTCTCTAGGATAGAAAATAGCCACACAATTTCTGAATTTTACATCACATAATCTAGACACTGAGATCTGCAATCCAGGTCTTAATATCAAAATCTCAAGAAAGGAAATCAGTCACTGGCCATGCTTGGGCTGTCCTCTCATTCCCTGGACTATGTGCATCCATTGGTCAATGGTACATTGGGAACAGTGGTAGATGACAGGCCAAAGGACAACATGATGGGTTACTTTGCAATATGGCAGTTCTTGGTAGGTCTCAGAAGGTATTATTAGAGAGGAAGAAATGCCTGAAAAGGAAATGGAGCCACAGGGCCAGGCTGCCATAGAAAGGTGAGTGCTGAGCTGAAGCAAGGCCATCACTGAATGCTTGCATTCCCAATACTCAGGGACAAACAATGAATTTATGGTATCACTAAATTCTTAAGGATCTTTTAAAAGGATGAACAATGTTTATATCGAGAAAAAAATAGTTTTTTTTTTTTGGCCAGATTCAGACAAAATTAGAACCAAAACATAATTAAAGAGGAGGGCACATACCTATCTGTCTTAGAAAAGTAATGTCTGAGTGAGTTGCCAAATATCCCATAAGAAATCCCCCCATGATCTACATGTACCCCTAAGCTTTGTGAGGCATGAAAATGTACACACTTCTGTAGCCAAGTTGATCTCTGATTTTTTTAAAGACTGCAACAACTCCAACAGGATGCCTTGGATAAAACACTTGCACAGCAACAGCACCTCCACCAATGAGCAGGAGCTGAAGCTGCCTCTAATCTCCAAGGCTAAGGAACGACTTGGTGCCTAAGCAGCTTACGAGTATTTTCCCTTTTCACTAGTAAAAGCTCCTCTTTGCCTTTACCTCCTCGAATAGCACATTTCACCATGGTATCCCACTCTAAATCCGGCAGTCTTGAATTGTTTCTGGAGATACTCCCTTACTCATTAGAAAGCCCCTATGTATGTGGTTTAATCAAGCGTTTTCCTGTTACAAAGCATGGCTGTGGAACATTAGTCAGTCTCAAAGGACTTGCAATGACTTGAAGGTGAGGACTCTCACTTCCTTCCAGCAAGTAAAGCAAAAGAAGGGAGCATAACTCAGCCACAGAATGAGATTCAGGCACTTGGAGCAGGCACATAGATTACCCATGGCTGGGTGACTGAGAATTAATATGGAATTTGAAAGATCACATGGATGCATGGCAAAGTGAGGGCTGGCCACATTTTCACCTGAAGGCAAGGGATGGATCAGTCACCAAGTACAAGGCCTCCTCCTTTGGAAACATGCCCCCCTACCCTCACACACAATGATTGGGCACTGATCTAATCACCATGAACTACATTTCAAAACAAAACAGGAAAGATCTAGGACACTTACTTTAGGATGTGTAGGACACTGAAGCTGCACCCTACAGGATAAGGGAAAACTCAGCCATGCAAACAGCCAAGGAAATGTGTTCCAGGAAAAAGAGCAGCGGACAGAAAGGTCCTGGATTGGCCAAGCATGGTAGTGTCCAGATGAAGGCAGCAGGGGGAAGCATCCATTTGATTTTTAAAAAGCTGGCTACACTGAGTCAAACCAGGGGAAGCAGTTTAAATGAGTCTTTTTAACAAAACCAACTTTAGTCCCTGGAAACGACAACTGATAATCAAGCCAACGCCCTTCCATGTTGACAGCGGCTTTGCTGTGGTTCCGGCAAACAACGAAAAAGACATACAATTTCACAGCATCGCTATCAGGATTCACAGTTGGCAAAAACCATACTCTTTCATCAGAGAGACTCAGGAGAATAGAATGATATGAATCCAGTCTAGAAGGAAAACTTTGGAGGCTAAAACTAAGAGAAAGAGTTTGAAAGAGGAAGCAAAATGGACTGTCCAGAGTTCACATGAAGCACAGAGACTGTGTGAAAACTGAATCAGCTTCAGAGAGAAAACATCGAGGTGACGGTCCTCTACCTCATACATCAGAAGGTTATCTTTTGCTTTCATACTAAAAAACATTGGAGAATTAACAAGCAACTGATATCTGTTGAGCTTTGGGAAAGAAAATGTCTCTATCTTGCTTTGGCTATCTTGATGTGAAATGCAGGGCTTGAATAGAACTTGATATACAGAAAATTACATCACTATTTATAAGGAACATGGTCAACGTGTACTTGGGACCAGAGTTCTACAGACCCAGACAGTGAACATTGTTTTCTTTTGAAATAGCTTTCACTATATCGTTCACACTAGTCTTGAACTCATTATTTCGGCAAGGCCAACCTCAAACTTACGATCCTGCTGCCTGAGCCTCCAGAGTGCTGGGAAGATTAGGTTTGTAGTCCCACTTCCCTATCAGTGTCATAGTTAGTTTTCGTCAGCCTGACACAAACCTAGACATACTCGGGAAGAGGGACTCCTTCATCTGAAGAGCTGCCTCCCCCAGATTGTCTGCCATGGTATGGTATGTCTGTGGAACATTTATGTTTTCCCAGTTGATAATTGATGGACTGCAACCTGTAAGCCTAATAAAGCCTTTCCTCCCTTTTTTCCAACAGAAAGCAAACTAAAACAGTTAGTTTGTTAGTTTACTCCCTTGTGTAATGCTGCTGGGGTTGACTGATGTCCTCATACATGTTTAACATATGCTGTCACCACTCAGCCTAAATCCCTTCCAGGCAACAATTATCTATATGAATCTTTTTGTAGATATTAATGATAACATATAGCAAAATAATTGATCTTGGGTTCTAATAATGCTGAACTCTTAAATTAAGTACAGATATCAATACTTTTTTGTTGTTGTTGTTCTTTTGTTTTGTTTTCTTTGAGACAAGGTTTCTCTGTGTAGTTTTGGTGCCAGTCCTGGATCTCACTCTGTAGACTAGGCTGGCCTTGAACTCACAGAGATCCGCCTACCTCTGCCTCCCAAGTACTGGGATTAAAGGTGTGTGCCACTAATGCCAAGCCAGATATCAATACTTGTTTGGTGCAAATCAAGAAAATAAGTGGTAGAAAGTTGAGAAAATATGTGTGTTTAAAAATATAGAAGATATAAAATCAGAGTTAGTGTCTTTACAACAGACATATTAAAGAGCATCAGTAAGAAGCTAAAATGATTGGTCTTGAATAAAAATGCTTAGAGGTTGTTGACATAATTGATGTCCTCAGAAATTTCTTCAAAAAGGTTGAAGCTAAACTTCATAGTGGAGTATTTCAGAAAAAGAAATAATGAAAGTTATCCAATGAGATTCAACTTGAGATCACCTGCTTTGAATTGAAAAAATTATGTGTTACCACTTCAGTACTTGAAAGTGAATCTTATACATGTATGTCTCAGGCAAGTCACACACGCTTACTGTAGAAGGAACATAGACAAATGTTATGACTTCTGAGAGTGATCTGAATCATCTCTTTCATGAAATGGTTTCAACATTTGAGGCTTAGCTCTCTATGAAAAAGATCAGACTGTGTGATAGAGGGGTCAAAGACTCAGGAAGAATGAGACAGCATAGGTCAGAGGGCAAGTTTTACTAATTAACACTGTGAACTCACAAAGGATGCTGCTATAAACCAATGGATGCCTTGGGAGTGTGGAACTTGGTCCCTAGGAATACTGAAACAAGTCTAAGGGAACATTTGGCTAGGGTGTTGGCAAACCAACATAAATATTATTTATTCACCTCCATGGCTAGGCAGTGGAGCATCTGTCACACGCTGGCTCTATGCTGTTGGAAGGGTGTGCGGGAGTAAATGAGCCAGGGTGACTGATCTGCAGAGTGATCAAAGAAAATGAAATTATAGCTGAGCTCTGAAGGTGAGGTATGGGAGGTAGGACACAGGTCCCAGTTCTGAAGCTCTGAGTGTGGAGTCAGCAAGAGGACTGATCTGGCCGATTTACCAAGCTCTTGGATTCCACAGGCTAGGAAGTTCAAGTTTAGGCAGCTAAAAGTAGTGAGAATTTTTTTTTTCCTACTGAAGAACCTTTAGACCCTTTCTCTTTGTCCCGACTTATTATTTTGTCCTGCCATGGAGGGCCCTTTTGCTTTTTGTCACAGTAGATTGTCCTTGTGTACCAACGTGTTGGCTGGGCACAGGGTCGCTTTTTTCCTGTACTATCTATGGGGCCAGTATCCTCGAGGAAAGGGATTTTTTTCCCTGGGTCACTGTAATATCCTTGCATTCACCACATTGTTTGGTACCAGCAGCTGTGAAGTCCTCAGGCCATACTGCTGAGTGAATGTATGCCTAACCTCCCCAGGGCTTGTGGAGGCTGGAGATGCAGCCAGGCAGTGACCCTGCCTGCACCCACCCTGTCACCCCCCTTCCAACTTCCACATGAACAAACCAGTCTGGCCTGACATTGAATAGATTCTCCCAACCATTCTCGCCAGAGCCAGAGCTGAGGATTTTATTTTACTTTTTAATTTTTTCTTAATCAGTTAAGGTACAATGTTGGGCGGCATCCAGCTTCCTGAGCTGTAACTGAGTCTTAATTATACTGCTCAGAACAGGCAAGGCTGTGGATGCCCAGCCTCATTCTACTAAGGAGAACAGGCTGCAGCCATGAACTTCTGCTTGCCAGGTACCATGCTGAGTGTCTAGCAAACACTGGTTTCTCTGAGTTTCAGTGAAGCTTGGGTCTCTCATCTTCCTACAAAGGCAAGGTACATTGGATTGACGTCTTACCTTATGGCCCCATTTGTCCTTAATTTATTTCTTCCAACAGTTCTTCTTCTGAACAGCGTAGATTAAGTTTTCACCCACTTTATTACTAATTATGTGGGAAATGTTATCTCCATTTTATAGATGACAAAGCTGAGTCTCAGAAAGGCTAAGGAATGTGTTCCAGTCACAGTTAAAGAGAAGGGCATGAGTCAGACAGCTGAACTCCTCAAAACCTTTCTGAATGGAAAACTTGTGCTCTTAAGTACAAAAATGTTTTAATATCAAAACTCTTAATAATGTCAACAAAGCACACAAATGGATGTTTTCAATTAGGTATTAAAAATGGGGCTGTGGGAATGGCCGAGTGGATAAAACACTAGCTGCACAAACATGAAGACGGAGTTAAGACCCTCAGACCCCCACAGTTAGTGGCTGAACTGTGATCCCAGCATTCCAGAGGTAAAGTAGGGATGACTTAGGCAAGCTGGCTAACTAGACTAGCCGGATCAGGAACTCCAAGCTCAGCATGAACCTGGCCCGTGACAGAGGAGGACATCTCTGTTCAAGCTCTGGCCTTCACATGTATGCACATACCACACACATGAGCCCTCACACACACTTGTACCCACATGCATGTATATGCACACACATGCACACTACACATACATACACACTTGCAAATTAACTGTTTAAAGAAAGGAAAACATGGGTACTATAAGGCAGTCTATCATCTGTTGATGAGACAAGTTTTCATTTCTCTGTCATCCAATTTCCCCTTCATTTCCAAAAGACTGTGTCTTGTGTCTTCATCATCCTCTACCAGCATGTCAGAGCATTTGAAAAGATTTAGTTTGGGATCCTAAAGTATTTGATTTCCTTAGAAGAAAGCCCAGGAAACCCAAGGGAGCATAGAAATCAGTCTATAGCCTCCACTCCAAAGGCCTCAAGCCAGAGTGTGCGGAGAAGCTAGGCGTCCTCTGATATAGTTGAAGTGAAACCTAAACACCTGCTTCGCCTGTGGGAGCTTGAGGAGCTGAAGTCAGCTCCTCTTAGAAGGTGTGTGTGTGTGTGTGTGTGTGTGTGTGTGTGTGTGTGAGAGAGAGAGAGAGAGAGAGAGAGAGAGAGAGAGAGAGAGAGAGAGAGAGAGAGAGTTAAAGTGTCCAAAAGACAGATTTTTTTTTAAAGTTTTATCTTGCCATCAAAGTATGTATTCAGATTTTTTTAGGTTTAAAAAGTGATTGTCATTGAGTTTTAAATACCTGACTTTCCCAGTGTTATTAAAAATGGATACCAAATGCGTAGGTACCTACCTATGTGGAAAGCTACAGACTATATGGGGACTGCTGTAGTATGAGGACCTCCCCACACAGGTCTTCATGAAGATTCTAGCTTGTAGCAGAGTTCATGAATATATGCCTTCTGAGTTGCTTCATTTACTAGTATCAAGGATTTTAAAGCATTTTACTGATGCTGTTGCATTTGTTACACACGCATCTAATTACTCTTAAGGACTCCTAAGAGACAGCAAGACCTGTGTAGGGGTCTCACTGCTGTAACTCATTACTTCATAATGATAGGCAACTTCCCTCACTTTGTCTGGTAACTGGGGTAGTAGAAATCTTCCCTTTCCCAAAAGTATACAGGTGTGATCCTCACAGTGACACATCCTGGCTTCAAGTCTGGGCTTTCTTTCCCTCCATACATATGCTTTGAAATGATAGCCTTTGGATAAGTGGTTCATATTCTAGAGTCTCAGTTCCTTCAGCAATCACCCATCTACTCAGATATCATAAGGACTGGAGAAAGTTTATATTAAATATGATACTTTTTAAGCTCTTAACTAAATAAGGGCTTTGAACACATGTGAGATGCTTTATTTTTTTAATTAATTAGTGTGTGCGTGCATGCGTGTGTGTGTGTGTGTGTGTGTATACTTGGCATAGCACATATGTAGAGGTCAGAAAACAACACTATAGAGTTGGTTCTCTCCTTCCTTCCATCTTTACCTGGATTCTGGGCATTGAACACAGGTCGCCTGGCTTATATGGCAAGAATCTACACCCACTGAACGGTCTTGTAGACTGTTATCACATGACTTGACCATCTCTTAGTACATCTTGTTCTTCCTGACAGACTAAGGCACATTTCTCTCGTACAGTAGTCTTTATATATGAATATGTTTTCCTTTGTGTACTAGAGACTGGTAAACCTCTCCTAAAGTTGTAGGCAATCGTGATGTTTGCAAACAGCTAAGAAGGAGATATTTCAACTTTTCCTCCTCTGCTGCATTCCAGTCCATAGTCCCAATCCAGTCTTGCATTCAGGACCCACCTCTATGGGCCGCCTCGTGCAAGGGAACTGACATTAGGAGTTCGTTTTCAGAGAGATTAGCCTACATTCTTTATCACATGTGGCTTCATTAAATATTGTAAGTACTTACACAAAATTATTCAGTAATATAGTATCTCACAGTCATAGTTTGTACACATCAGGGAATTAAGAATACAAGTTGGGAATACAACATAGAAAACAATTATAGACAACCTCTTTAACATAGGCCACTGTACAAATTAAACAGATCCAAACCGTTGGCAAAGGAAAACCAAGGAAGGTATTTAAAAATGGAAATCACCTTTAAACTTGTCACACTGGTGACTCCACGATCTTTTCAAGATTGTTTAGCAGATACTTCAAGGGTTTATATATATATATATATATATATATATATATATATATATATATATATATATTATCTTTAAGTAAGTCACAATTGGAAACAATTAAGAAATCACTGTACTTATACTTTATTTTTCTTAATAGTCATAAACCAAAGTCTGTTTCTCCCAAAAGAAAACAGTGAATTTCATTAACAGTCAAATGTATACATTTCTGAGAGGTTCTCTGACATTTCCCTTAATACTATGATTTCAATTATATATAACCATTTTAACAGTCACTGCATACCTTCTAGGTGCAGACATTTTAACCTAAATGAAGAATATAAAGGATGAACCTAGTGGTGGTCAGGAAAACGTGGTCTATGGACCAAATCTGCCTAGCATCTGTTTTGTAAAGTGTTATTGAAACACGAGTTCATCTATTGTTCACTCGGTATCAATGGTCACTTTTGTCCTCTATTGTCAGTGCTGAGTAGTTATGATAGAAATATTATGGCCTGCCAAGTGAAAAACATCTGCTATTAGTACTTAAGTTGTATCACTGGGTGTGGTAGCTCATGCCTTTAATTCCAGCACTCGAGAGGCAGAGGTTGGCAGATCTCTGCGAGTTTGAGGCCAGCCTGGTCTACAGAGTGAGTTCTAGGACAGGCAGGGCTGTTACACAGAGATACCCTGTCTCAGAGAAAAAAAAGTTGTTTCAGCCTCCACTTAACAGCAAATTTATAAAAAATTTTCAGGTTGATGTTGAGAATCAACATAAAAAAATTAGGAATTAAAAAAGATTCCCATATATTTTGCTCCTATTTAGGGTTGGTGCAGATTGGTGGGCAGATCAAAGAGGGAATATGTTTTAAACTTCTATAGGTAGTTTGCAAAAAAGGCATTGATGCTGTGCTAACGGGACCAGGATGCTCCCCTTGGATATGACACAAACTGCTGTAAGCCCAACCAAAGGGCCACTGTAGTGTAAAATATTTAAAACATTTATTCCTTTTGAGATCTGGGCATTTGAGTTGTCAATGTTGAAACCTTTCTGGCTTATCATCTATCTGTCACCATCACAACTTACTTGATACCGAGGGGCCATTGTGGTTATCATTTAGGGAAAACATAGGGTCTACATGTTACCTGTGTGCTGTTCTTCAATCCAGACTTGCAGATACATGAAGAGCAGAAGCCCTGCTGCCCCAAACAGCAGGACAGAAAGGAAGACTTGTTTGGGGTTCATGACCACTTCAGATGGCTGTGTTTCTCTTCATGTCCAAATGCCAAGGCTACATGGCTTATTTCTCCATGGAGTTTCAATCTTTTCTTGATCTCTTGGGGCCCATTCCTCAAAGTAACCTAGAATTCCAAACAATTCACATTGTACATGTCTAGATTTGTATTCAAATATGGCAAAAAAAAAGCATGCATATGAACAGCACTGAAGTCTCTAATACGTGATAATTCACTGAAAGAGGAGCCCTGTAGTAAATCCTCGTGGGAAGGAACTTGGTGTCCTATCTGTGGAATACCGTATACTCTTATCCTACCCATACTAAAGCACAACATTACATTTAATCAAGTGAAAAGTTAAGCTGTTTCATGTTGTGAAGAGTCAAGTGAAGGTTTGAGTTACTTCAACATGATTGTAAGGAGAAGAAGGAAAATAAAATGGGTTGCAAAAGAATGGAGAATTAGGTTTAGGACAGTCTTGTAGGATTTGGGAAAACCCTTCATATCTTTAGTATCAAGGACAGCAGGATGCTCAAACTACCTGGGGAAAAAGGATGTAGCATCCTCAGGAAACCATGCACCTCCTCTGGTGTACTTCAATGAGTCTCTAGGCTATTTGACCTTCCCCCAACACTGTGTAAATGTTATGTGAATGTCTGTAGCACTCGATTCTCAAGGGAATTATGCATGGGAAAGGGTTTCAGGTTTAGTTCTGATGCTGTTATTTGTTTTTGAATATTTTCATATGTAGTTGGTTGGATCTGTGGATGAAGTATGCACATGTTCAGTACAGATACCTGTTTTGGCCAAATATTTTCAATCACACATTTGATGAATGCATAGATTAGGAGAACTGATGGTATATAAAATTCAAAACTGGAAAGTTTAATCTAGCATTTCCCATTTAGGTAAAATAACATATTTATGAAATTTAAATGGGGAATTTACAATCTTCGTGGGGCATAAAAAATACAAAAGGCTTGAGTCTAAAAATCCCCTCCCATAAGAACGCAATTACCAAAATTTATTAGAAAGCATAAAAATCCACCTTGGCAATGAAAGATTGCTTAAATATAAAACAAAAGAAAACCAATCCAAATTAGCTTTTTCTTTGAATAAACATTTAATTTAGTCTTATTTTTCTTCTATGTCACATCCACTTCTGAGAATCTAATGGAAATGTGAACATTCTCCTTAGAAAAATATAAACACTGCATCAGATGCTGGTGTTTGTGTGACTTTCTTGAAATTCAAGTGAGGATTATATCTCCCACTGAACCATACCAAGCAGCATGGGGCCTTCCCTGGTTAACAGCCCGGCAAATGGGGTCACTGCCAGGACTGTATCTATGACATGCAGAGAGCCTTGTTGGCCACACACCACATTTCCTCTCTGGAAGAGTTGCATAAATATTTCTTCAAGATGAAGACATTGTACAACTGCTGTGTCTATAACTCATCTCTTATCCCAAATATGACTCAAAATCTTTGAGGAGAGTCTTTGAGGGAGCATACTGATGTATCTTAGTGAAAGGCTGTATTGGTTAGCTTTTTGTTGATGTGATAAAACATCCCAATGAAGAGTTACTTTGGGAGGGAAGCGTTTGTTTCATCCTACATTTGACAGTCTGATGTTGAAGGAAGCCAGGAAAGGAGCTCAAGGAGGGCTCTGCGGGTGGGGGGTGAGGGAGCCACTGCTGAGGAATGCTGCTTACTGGCTTGCTTTCCTCTGTGGCTCCCTCACCTTGCATTCTTTCCCCCACCCTTTCACATTTTTTATTAAAATATCATCACATCATTTCCCCATTCCCTTTCCTTAGTCCAGTTTCCCCCATGTCCCTCAAATTCCTGACCTCTTTTTCTTTGTCATTATTACATATTTATATGCATAAATATTTAAATATAGCCTGCTGAGCCGATTTACCCTTTTAGTCCTTTGGAAGTGTGCCTTTCAATCCTGTTGCTGTCACAAAGTTGTGGGTAAATTCCTAGCATTCCTTTTCCTTGGCAACACAGAGACTGTGCACATTGACTGGCACCCTCCCAGTACCCTGTTGTCAGCTCCTGAAGCTACCTTTCTAGTTTCTAGTATGTCAGCTCAATGGAATCATCAGTGTTTTGCTGTTTTGGTTAAAGGTTTATTCATTTTTATTTTACATGTCTAAGTGTTTGTCTACATATACATCTGTGCATCATGTACATGTCTGGTGCACACAGAGGCCAGAAGAAGGCTTAGGTCACCTGGAATTTGGAGTTAAAGACAATTGTTTGCCTCCACGTGCATGCAAGGAGCCAAACCCAGGTCCTTTGCAAGAATAGCAAGTGCTACTTACCCCTGAACTATCTCTCCAGCCTCAATATGGAACTCTCTCTTTTCCTTCCTTCCTTCCTTCCTTCCTTCCTTCCTTCCTTCCTTCCTTTCTTCCTTCCTTCCTCTCTCCCTCTCTTCCTCTCTCCCTCCCTCTTTCCCTCCCTCTCTCTCTCCCTCCCTCCCTCCCTCCCTCCCCCCTCTTCCTCTCTCCTCCCCTCTCTCTCTTTCATGATAGGTTTGTGTCACTTAGCACAATGCTTCCAAGGTTTGTTGAGATTATAGTTTGTGCCAAAGTTTCCTTCTAGTTTAAAGACAAATAGCATTTTATAATTTGTGTTAGCACAACTGATTTACCCACGCATTTGTCCATGGACACTCAGGTGGTGTCCACCACATAGCTGTTGTGAATAACACTGCTGTGAACAGGATGCACATGTATCTTGTTCAGAGCCTCCTTCCAGCACTAACCACACTACTTCTCAGCACATTTCCAGAAATTCCACTTCTGGATCACATGATAATTCTGGTGTAAGCTTTGAGGAAGCCATGGCGGCTGTTCCACTTTCTGTTCCTATTATCAATGTGCTAGTTTAAGTTTTCTTTTTTGGTTTAGCTTTTTGTTTTGTTTTTATTTTTTGTTGTTGTTTCTAGTTAGTGTCTCACTATGTAGATCAGGCTGGCTTTGAAGTCATGATCTTCCAGCCTCAGTCACCCAAGTACTGGGATTACAGGTGTGTACTACCATGTCCTGCTCATGGTCTTTATATTCTTGCCTGTTCATCTGTCTTCAATTTTTACTTGTTTTTATTAATTGTCAAGCTAATGAATGTGAGGTAGTATGGACTTAACTTTCATTTTCTTTTCTTTTTTTGGTTGTTCGAGACAGGATTTCTCTATGTAGCTTTGCGCCTTTCCTGGAACTTACACTGTAGGCCAGGCTGGCCTCGAACTCACAAAGATCCGCCTGCCTCTGCCTCCCAAGTGCTGGGATTAAAGGCGTGTGCCATGACTGCCTGGCAACTTTTATTTTCTTAATGAGTAAGGATTTTGAGCATTTGTGTGTGCTTCTTGACCATTTGTATAAAGAAATGTCTATAAAAATTCTCTGTCCATTTATTTTATTTGTTTCAATGACTCCTTCTCCTCATCAACCACTTGCATTCTGACACACTCCAGGATTGCCTGCCCTGGAGTGGAACCACCAACAGTGGTCTGGGTCCTCCTACATCAACTACTAATGAAGAAAATGCCGTATAGACACACCCACAGGCCAATTTGATGGAGGTCCTCAACTGGAGTTCTTTCTTCCCAGGTAACCCTAGCCTATGTCAAGTTAAAAGTTAAAAGCTGCTATGAGTAAGTGCAGGGCCAGTTAAATGATAGTATTTAGGTATTTTTGCTCTTTCTCTTTCTCTTCTTTTTCTTCTAATAGTATTTTGTTATGAAGCCCAGGCTAGCTTCAAACTCTGGTTTCTCTTGTGTCTACCTTCCAAGTACTGAGATTGGAGTTGGGTATCACCACATGCAGCTTAGTCAGCCATCCTTAGGAAACCAGTTTTCACACAGAACTTGGCTTCAGAGACAGTATGAAGTCAGAGTTTGTGGGGGATGTATAAAGTATTTAGAATGATCATTTGATTAGAAAAAACTACAACCCAATACTCAAAAGCATTGGTGCACAAGCAGAAAAATATCATCACAAGCACTCATTTTCTTTACATTTTAATTGTAATGTGGAGGGGGACAGAATAAAACAGCCACAGTTATTAGCACCTCAGGTCACTTATTCAAATCAGCTTTTCTCAGTCCCCTAAGGAAGTGGCAACTCTTAGTGATTTTGTTAGAGCTTGGGGAGATTTTCAGTGTTTTGATCATGGCAGAAAAACAGCTTTTAAAGATGTCGAAAATCTGCTGATTTTGATGGGTGATCTTTTGCACCTATATTGAATGAAAAACAAATACATATGGGTGTTTCAGCCCTCTGCAGCAAAGAACAACTGCCAAGGGAAACTATGAAAAGAAGCTAGCTTTCTCATCCTTGATAACCGCAGTTAAACAATGAACTGACATATTTCCTGGGTATATAAGAAGATTGAGATAGGAGGAAAACAGTTAAACAAAATCTAGTACTAACAAAAAAATAGTTGTTTACAAGAAGAAATAGACTTTTACAATCTGTCTACAAAATTAAAATTTATCTCAGAAGAGGAAAGATAGAAAACTTAGAAATCACAGTGGTGTCACAAACCTTCGGAATGGTGGGTGTGCCAGCCCACAGAAGCACTCCTTGGGGGTTTGCAGAGGAAAATTATTACCTACCATGCTGGA
Source organism: Peromyscus eremicus (assembly GCF_949786415.1). Taxonomy (NCBI): domain Eukaryota; kingdom Metazoa; phylum Chordata; class Mammalia; order Rodentia; family Cricetidae; genus Peromyscus; species Peromyscus eremicus. The sequence continues at coordinate 6,341,449 of NC_081435.1, forward strand.
AATAGATTAAGAATTTGCCCTGATTTTTTCCGGAGGTGTTGCTATCGTCTCTCATATCCTCCTGGGTGAGGGAGGAGGCAGAAGAGCCATAATTGTTATTATGGCAGATGTGGGGAGGACGGAGTGATTAAAGCCACAAGGCAGAAAGGCAATCTGGTGTGAAACGGAGAGATCCGTTTGTTTTTCCTCCATCTCAGTCCATTAACCCAACGTTGGCATGAGGAAACGGCTCTCATTAAACACAGGTGAGGTGGGAAGAGCAACTGTTTTGCTTTAAGCCAACTTGAAGGTCAGTCGAGATGGGAACATGCACCTATTTGGAGATCATATATCTACCTCCAAGCCTGCGGGGGGAAAAGTGTAGTCTGTTGGAAAGTGACATTACGGAGAGTTGTACTGGTTTATGTGCGAGCATTCAGTGATATTCCTACAGCTTAAAGTTTCCTAGGCTCTGCATAGTCCCTTCTATTTCCACTCATGGACACAATACCTTCAATTCAATTATACTTACCAACTTGTTGCTTTGAACTTAACTCGGAGGAGAGATAACAGGAAAAAAGCTATGGCTGTATTTTACAGTGTGTTAGTAAATCCATAGTTCTAACTTGAGTGGTGACATGAGGAATGTTATAGTTTTCATGTCTATCACTTGTAGTTTTCTTAGACCATTGACATTTCCACAATTATGAAAAGAAGTGCATATATAATCACTTCATGCTGTTATGATCCCAATACATGAAGTTTATTCTTTTAAAACATGGAGGCCATCAATGAAAGTATTTTGTAACTTAAGAATAGTAAAAAACATTATTAATTAGAGGTGATTTATATATAAGAAAATTAGAAGGTGCTAAGCTTGGCAGAAGTTCATGATTTTAGCAAGAAAGCAGTGGTATTTGGGCAAAGTTAGTGTTAGGACTAAATTATACATGCAGTATGGTGTAGAAGGAACCCAGAACCCAGGTGCTTTTCTCCCGATCTAACCTAACGTTGGAACCCAGCAGGCATCTTATGGATAAGATGTCTCCTCATCTTATCCATAATGGCTGGATCATTCCTTTCTTTCCAGTCCCCTGTGTAAGCAGACACCACCAATGAAGGACCACATCCATTAACTCCCACCTTTTCCATTGTCTGTGCCTGCCCACACATCTGGGCTCAGTCTCTGCAGAACCAGTGCCCTCGCTCCCCCTCTATCTTCTCCAGATTCCTGCGAAGGATGACTCCACCAACCCAGCCTTAACCTACGTACTCAGAGACTCCTTCCTCTTGCCTCCTCCAGAGTTGCCTGTTATCCCTAGACAGGCTTCCAGTTAGACATTCAGGTCTGTATCTCAGACCAAAACTCCCTGGAGGTGGAAATGATGTTGCAAGGCAGAGCTTATAAAAAGATTACATTTTAAAAATTTTCTACCTTGTATTTTGTTACTGTTTTGATTTTTACCATTCTGCTGGCCATTTGAGTTTCTTGTTCATATCTCCTCCTTACTTTTCTAATTTTGTTGGTTTGTTTGTTTTTTTGTGGTCCTGGGAATTGAACCTGGGACTTGGCACACCGGAGACAAGCATTCTTTCACTGAGTCCCACCTCCAGCAACTTCTATTTTCACACTTGTTTGTCTGTTTTTATAAGATTTTAGCTAGTAATTACTTGTTTATATTGGCATAACAAAACCTTTCTGTTTGTGACTTTTTCTGCCTTGCATATAGAGCTGAGCTTAACTATTATTAGGTTGGTGTTCTTGACCAAGCGTGAGATTGGCACCATGGAAGAACAGAGCCCAGAGATAGCTGAGTTTTAGTTTCTAGTTTGTTTTGTCTCCTTCTTTCCCTAAACCTTGCACATTGGGAACCCCACAGCTCCAGGGGAAACTAATATTAGTGCCACTAGTTGCTTCTTCAATCATGTCTTTCTTCTTCTTCTTCTTCTTCTTCTTCTTCTTCCTCTTCTTCTTCCTCTTCCTCTTCTTCTTCCTCCTTGTCCTTTTTCTCCTTCTCCTTCTTCTTAATCTTCATCTTCATTTTGAGGTAGCTGGGTACTTCCCTCCTTACCTCCAGCTGACGCCACACAAAGGCAATGAAGTCCCAGGTCTGTCAGCAGCTTCCACACTTACAGCCTAAAAGGCCCATGATTTCTGTCCATTTCATAGATGTTTATTTGCTTCTGTTCCTGTTTTTTTTTTTTTCTTCGAGACAGGGTTTCTCTGTGTAGCTTTGCGCCTTTCCTGGAACTCACTCTGTAGTCCAGGCTGGCCTCGAACTCACAGAGATCCGCCTGGCTCTGCCTCCCAAGTGCTGGGATTAAAGGCGTGCGCCACCACCGCCCGGCTCTGTTCCTGGTTTTGAGTCTGATTATACCCTCATGTTTTCTCCTTTTCAAATTCCATTCATCATTGTTTTGTTATGAGACTAGTCTAGGAGAGTAAAATATAAGCACACATCCCACTCTTTCCCAGAAATCTTCATGTCATTTTTCAGCTCTAATTTACTTTCTCTATAAAATCAGGGTAACAGCATCTATTCTATGTATCACATAACATTAGAAAATACTAAGTAAACAGAATGTTATGGTGTTTCAGAAAAGTATACAATCAGCATGAAGCTTACCCTAAGACATTTTAGTAACATTGCTTAAGGTTTTTCATTTGGTAAGCATGGTAAATGTGCTAAAACAAAACAAAACAAAACAAAAACATTGTGAAAGTCTATTGCTGCTATCAGCCATATTGAGGTTAAGCTGTGATATGTTTCTAATAATATTCAGTTCATTGTGGACAGTTTATAATTAAGGGGATGGAAATTGAAATCATGGTCATTGAATAGATCCTTGTGTTGATAACCAAAACCAGCAAATATTGAATGGATAACTTCATTAAATGAAGGATGTGACCTTAATGAACATTTTTAGATGAGATTTGGTGTAGTTTGTATTGATACCAGGTAGGCTTAATTTACTATTAAAAACAATCTTTTATACATATCTAGGGATTGAACCCACATACTCCTACACACTAAGCATGTATACCACTTAGTGATACTCCCTTTCATTTATTAATTTATTATTTATCCCTTTATTGAGGATCTTAGAGGCTGGATAATGCTGTTTTGGTCCATTTTTCTAACATGAAATTCTGTAAGCATTTTTATGTTTTCACTAAATCCTTTCTCCCTTGACAAGTGTTATTTTAAAATAGCTAGAAGTCATAAAAGTAGTAGATGCCTATGTGCTCTGTCTCCAGCTTCTCCAATGATAACATCTTACATATGCATAGCATCATTACCAAAATGGAGAAGTTAGGAGCGTTACTTTTGGCAGTTCCCCAAAGAGGTCCATCCTGTATTTACAGAAGCTGGTAAACACACTAATTCCATGGTAATAAATAATTTTGATCACAAAATAAATGTGAGTTGCCAATCAGATAACCTTAAATAAAATATCCTTCTTGGTGGCCTGGTTGAACTCCATCTCATCGAAAATATCCTGAACAGTGGAAGAGGGAAAAAGAAGAGGCGGGCTCAGTCAGGCCCTGAGAGAAGGACTAGATGGACCTGTGTTAACACTGGAAGTGGAAGCAGGGAACTATGTTGGCTCTAGATGCAGAAAACACAAAGAAACAAACTGGACAGGAAATGGTCCAGCTGACACCTTGGTTTTAGCCTGCTTCTGACTTCTACAGAACTATATGATTTGTGTTGTTTCAAGGCACTGAATTTATTATAATTTTTGTGGTAGAAACAACAGCAAAACTAGCTGAATACAATACCATTAAAATACCAGTTTGAAAGAAGACAGATGGTAAGATTGCGATAGATGGGTGGAATAGCACTGAGAGTTTTCAAGTATTTTTCAGATGGTTTCTCAAGTTTTGTGTTTTATGGCTTATTGTGCGATTGCTCAAGCACTCAGTGTGTTCCATCCTCCATTCCTTCACTAGACACTAATTTGTAGGTGTTTCTTTATTCATATTGTTCCTGTGATTTCCCATACAATTTATTTAACAGGTTCCTTCTACTTTTAGCTGTGGTAATTAAGATTTAATTATATAAAGTCTTTAACAAGACAAGGCTTTATATTCTTTGTTTTAGAGGGAAAAGTTTTGAATTCTTACATTCTATTATTTAATATAGAGGTTTTACTTTTTAAGCAATATAACCTTTCTTTAAAGACTGCATAAGGCTAAATCCAAATGCCCTTGGAAGCATTTGTTTGTATTAGATGAGGCGAAACACTCAACGGGGTTATTGCTAAATGAACCATTCATTTTGTGCTTCAATTTTACTTGGTATCCCCAACCTGGTCTAAAGATTTTTAGAGCTTCGAGTATTTTATAATGTTAAGTATACGGGAAATAAAACCACTGTGAGGTTTTACATTTCTTTACGTGAAACTGTAAGATTGTGTTATGCATATTCAAATGTCAGTCAAGATTCCTCAAGACCACCACTGACTTCATTGTGTAGAATCACAAAAATCCCACTAACCAACATGCAAGGCAAATACAGAATCCATTCTAGTTTACTAAGGGCACACATGATGACATGGGTTCTTGCAGTTCCAGACTTTGGCCTCAGGAGAATGAGAAATGGCACTTTGGGTGGCCATCAGTAAAATAACCTGATAGGATTATCAACACGGGATATGCCAAAGCAACTAAGAGAAAACTATGGATTGTTAAGGGAGTTAGAAAGCTGAATGTAGTGATCTTGTTTTGTTGTTAATATAGTTACCTCAGAAAAGGTGAATAAAAAATGGCTTACCCTGCAAGCTTGAGATCCACAGTGGCCTGAGAAACAAAAATTACAAGTAGAAAGTAGAGTTGAAGAATACAGAAGTGACTATTGTGTTGCTACTCTACGTAGAAGTTCCATAGCTTACAATGGCTCATTCCCACCCCAGCTCCATGAATGGGCATGGAAGAGTATAATCTTGGCAGTGTGTGCCTATGTTCCTTGTAAAAATAGTTGGCTCAAAAATGGCCTATACATTCGTCTCCTGTGAAATTGAGGCCAGACTAGCCTACATGAGAACCTGTCTCAAGAAGCCAAAAACCAAAACACAAAACAGTAGCAATATGTTCTCCCCTGGTCTTGGAAGCTGGAAGTCGGAAATCAAGGTAGATTCAGAGCTACACCCACTGAGATGCAAAGGGGAGAATGCTTGTCAGGCTCCTGGGCTTCTGGCAACTCCAGGCATCATCTGGCTTCTTAGATCCGGCCTCTGCTTTGGCTTCACATGGCCCTTTCCTCTGTGTGTGTTTTCTCTTCTCTTTCAGAGATGCAGCAATATGCATACCGTTGGATTTAAAGTCCACCCAGATACTGCAGCATTATTTCACCTCGATATTTTTAAGCTAATTACAGCAGCAGAGGCCCTTTCCTTAGATAAGGTCCTGGGTGTTAGAATATGGGCATACCTTTGAGGGTCGTCAGTCAACACTTTACTCCACCTGACTCTTGTTTTCCCCAGTCACAGTGAGCATATTACAGGGCATCTACTCAAAGTGAAAAGCCGGGACTTGATGATGATGGAAAATGACATTTTCAGTCTTACTGAATATGAATAGAAAGGCTTACGTAGTTCTGGCTGTACTGGAAGCCCTCTGGCTGCCCTGATGAAGGCCGGGCTCAACACAGGCTAGCACAGAGGAAGGCCGGGCTCAACACAGGCTAGCACAGAGGAAGGCCGGGCTCAACACAGGTTACCATGGAGAAAGGCCAGGCTGAGAAGTCTGGGGAAGAACAGAGGAGTAATTCTGCCTGGACTCTGCCTGTGCTTCTCTGCCTCTGAACTTGTTAATTAGGAGAGCCAATACTTCCCCTTTATTTCTCCATCTATTACAAAGCAATTGCCAGTGGAGTGAGGAAACTAAGGGATAAATTATAGGTAGCATACAGCAGTTTTGTCAGGATAATCAGAAGTAGATGGAAATAAATATGCTAACATTTCTTGAGCAGTTATTACACACAAGGAAGGCACTGCTCTGAACATTTCATATTGATAGTTTCATTCCCAGGACAACCTTGTTTCCTTGCCAGACAAGGTCTACATGGCAGAGCCATTAACAACATTGTTTGTACAGTGTTCCTGGAGAGATGAGGTCAGAGCGACAGGCAGAGACAGACCCTCGAAGGCATTGCTGTCCAAAGGGCGGTGGTAGCCGTGTCCTGCAGACATCATGAGCTAATGAAAGGTTTGAAGGAAGTAGAATGATTGGGTTTGCTTTCGAGATGATCACTGAGAGCCGATGTAAAGACTACACTGAGGGGAGAAAAGGCCACAGACATCTGGGTAGAGATGAGGTAGAAACCCAGCAGGAAGGCTGGACTAGGTTACATTCAAGTCCTCATGCCCTCAGGTGCTTTCACTTATGTGTTTCTTTGTCCTTCATTATTGTCCGTGATTTACCATGGTAGCCACTGATGCAAATCATTGGGTCTGACCACTTGGGTTCAAATCCTAATTTGAACACTAACCAACTTTTCAACACTGGCCAGTATAAAACCTCCATGTGCTCCAGTTTCTTCATATCTACATTGTAAACAATGAAAACTACCTGTCACATGAGGTTGATGTAAAAGCGATTAAATTCAAGAAAACATTTAGAAGGATTCTTGCCCATAGAAACCATCCACAACATCACAATATTGATAGCTTTATATCCTATGAGCCAAGCACAGAAGCAGCTGTTTCATAGATAGTTGTTGGTAAAGATTTGTTGAAAGACGGACTATTCTTACTTTAAAAGGCACTCTGGTTTACTGAGAGGTTTGTTCTTTCAATCATATTGATTTAATCCAGTCAATAAATATCCATTAGTCCACAGTATAAATAAAACTCTGTGCTGGGGAAAACCAAGGCAAATACGGTTTTATCTCTGATCATTATAAGAGAATATTTTAATTTCTCTGCTCATATTTTGTCCAAGTTGATTCTAGTAGAGCTTTCTAGAACAGCTCATAACAAATCTGTTCCCTCCTTTACATGACAGACTTTCCAATTACTGAAAACAATTATTTTGTCTGCCCTCAATCTGTTTTACTCCAGGATAAACAATAAATATACACAATTCCTTCAGCCATTCCTTATGAGACACGGTTTAGAAGGCTTCAATCAATTTAATCATCCCTCCAGACACATTTGAGTTTGCTAATGCCTTCCTTTAAATGCAGGGCTCAGAATAAGATACAATAATCCAAGCAGGATTGAATGAACAAACTGGGCTATAAGAATCAGTACCATGAAAAATGACGGCTGAACTTGAGTGCATCTGTAGAGGAAATAGGAGAGTAGAACAGGTTACAGGTTAGAGCCCAAAGCCCATTTCCTTCAGCTTAGATAACAGGGAAATGAAAACCTAATGGGAATCCTAAAGGATTGTGAGGGATGAAACACAAAGAATTGTGATTTTTAAAAAAGATTTACTATTATTTAATTATGTGTGTATGCATACATGCATATACACAAGTGCATGTGGCATCAGCAGAGGCTAGGCATTGGATCCCCCACTATAGCAGGAATTACAGGAGGTTATGAGCTGTCTGATATGGGTGCTGGGAACTGAACTTGGGTCCTCTGCAAGATCAATATGTTTTTTTTTTAACTTCTGAGCCATCTCTCCAACCCAGTATACTATTTTGTGTAGATATTCTTTTCAAGTTATCTTAAATCATTCTTAATCATATGGTCAACTAGATGCTGTTTTCTCTTCCAGTTTCTAAGGCTTAGGTTTCCTTTCAGTAGTTTTATGAGTGCTGACCATCACAATGTGGACAGAAATAATGTTGGGGGATTCCTAGCCTGTGCCTGATTTTACAAACATTACAAAGAATGTCTCTAGCAATTTTCACTTGGAACAAATGTTTGATTTAGGTATAAAAAAAAGAATTGTGATCAAGAAACTAAGGCAAGAAAGACATCATTCATTACCATATGGTATTTATTAAATAAATAGACATTTAGTATAACCTAAAACTGTGAAGATGGGATTAAACAGAGCAGAAATAATGATTAACTATGGCTAGACCTAGAAGAGAAATCAACATCAAAAATATAAGATCAGAAAATGTGCCTTGGTTAGTACGGAAAGTATTTCAGTAAGGGGACTGAGCTTGAGTCCTCTGGAAGAGCAGCAGGTTACTCCTAACTGTAGAGCCGTCTCTCTGGCCCCACAGGAAAGGCTTAAAGATCATAGGATTAAACTTTCCAAAATCAAAGGAAGCAGAACCCAGCGGCATTCAGAAGGTAACAGCATCGGGTTCTTAGGAAGCTGTCCCTGTCTGTCTGCCGCCTTCTGCTGTGAAAAGACCCATTCAGGTAAAAGCGTGAGTTACAGCCTGCCATGAAATGGGTCAAGCTGGGGCTGGAATGGCGATTTGACAGCAAAATAACACCATCTACACTTACTTAATGTCAAATATTGAGTATTATTTCAATGAGACAAATTACTGGAATAAATATTTGGCACTAAAAGTCTTGTATTTCTCTAAATTCAGAAGAAAGTTCTCTGTATATGTTTTCAAATAAATTCTTGAACAGTGACTCAATAAAGCTTAAGTACAATTGTTATTGATTGTCATCTAAATAAAACATGTTTTATGTGGTCTTATCTGTATACAATATTATTTTTTTTAAATTTCCTCATCTGCTGATTTCAGAAACAACAAAATTCTGGAAGAGGTATTATGTTTATAGAGATGTTGGCTGACTTATACCATATATGGTAGGTACTTACTTCTGTTAATGTTTAGATACACAGTATATCTTTGGGAGATTCTTTATTCTTCTTTACAGATTATCTAGATATTGCATTGACTGTTATTATATAATGTCTCTTATAAAAATGGTAATACTGCTTTCTATACAATAGTAAAACACTAGGACTAACATAAAACGCTATGAAACTCAAGTATGTGTATATTCTAGTATGAATATGATTTCTCTCTTACACGTGGTAAAGTGTGTGAGCCACGCACTCAAGAGTGGAACAGTCACATGCAGATATTGATTAAGTAAGTTCAATGTGCACCCATTGTTTTTCCTCTTGCTTTGTATGTTAAACCACATGTACTTATCTTACCCATTTCATCAGCAAAGATATTCTAGGAATCTTGACTTTAAAATGGATAAATGAAATTACAAAAGTCTTACACACTGGCAAAAATCATACAGTAAAAAATGTTTGGGATATTCTAATAGCACAGCACAAAATAGTGATCATGTTAAAATGTCAAAGACATTTTCTAAGGTGGTTAGTGGAATATACACAGAAGCTTTCAATGATGATAGCAAACAGAAAGAAAGTAGTACAGAAAGATGAAAACCTACATTCCAGGGAGAAGCAGAAATGTTCAAAACCATATAAAGTGAGCAAAGTCCTGAGGAACAGAGAATGCTTTAAAGTTCATAAACGCAAACGCAAAGTTTTCAATGTTATTCATGCATTAATTTAGTTAATTCAGTTCAGTAGCCAGTGAAGAGTCTGTAGTCAAATGAGGACAGGCCGACCACTTCCTTTTGTTTCCCTTCCCTCCTCAAATACCTCTAAAACAAAAATCAAGAAATTAGGGGGAAAAAGAGTTACAGAGACATAGATAAGGGAGGGAGAGATGCTTCTAAGAGAGATAATCACACATTTTAGAACGCGGATTGCTGGCGGAGGAGTGATAACTAACTTAAAAGGCTGTAAAATGTAAGCCACATGCTTCGAGAGATAATGAGGAGATGCAAGATGCTGCCTGCAATAAAACCCAGAAACTGTGCACTGGGCTTCTCAGGACCCTGTATTTAACAGAAAGAAATCAGATATCAATAAAAAGCTCTTGTAAATGAAAAATGAAACCAAATGGAAAAGAAAAGTCATCAGAAAGGTTAGGAGATAAAGGGAATTCTCAGCAAATAGAGTAAAGGGACAAACAGGTGTAAATGGACAAACAGATGTAAATGTCAAATGAAGAGAACAAAGAAATGAGACTGAGCTCACAGAGTCAGTGTCTAACAACAGGACTTCCAGATAGTGAGGGCTGAGAAGGGAAAAGGAGGGATTGTTAGTTATATCCCGCAATGAACCTGTAGAGAAGTGATGGTCATGGGTCTCCCAATTTACAGAGGCCATTCTCAGACTTAACACAATTGATGACAAATGAATATATCAAGGGGGCATGAGCTTGCTAATTCAGAACACTGGGAAAAGGGAAATCTCACATTGCAGAGGAGAAGGATCAGAATGGCAGCCGTGACATCCGTTAACAACAGCAGCGTCTGAACCTAGACCAAGGTGGTGAAACAGAGATGCATTCGAAATTCTCAAGGAAAAGTGTGCATCATTATATGTTAAATGTTAGCACGTCTTATCAAACTCTCCATCAAGAGCATATGCAAAATAATTGCTTTTAGACAAGTTTTCAGAAAAATTGCCTTCCTATAATCTTCATGACAGCCTCAAAATGCAAAAGGGCTAAGAGTGTCAGAAGAAATAGGATGCAGGGATAGGGGAGAGGGCAAAAAGAGTTGCTGATGGTATGATGGTTGGTATTACTTGACCAAATTTAGAATTGCCAGACAAGGGAGTCTTGGTGAGGACTGTCTAGATCAAGTTGGTCCGTGAGCATGCCTATGAGGAATTTTTTTGTAGTTGAGTTGAGGCAAAAAGTCTTCGCCCACTGTGGGCAGAACCATTCCCTGAATCTCGGTCCTGGGCTGTGTGAGTTGAGAAGGGAAGCTGAGTAGTAAGCATGTATGCACTCACGTCTCTCTGCTCTTGACCATGGATGTGATGTGGCAGCTGTTTGACGTTCCTGCCTCCTTGACTTCCCCACAGTGATGGACTGTGACCTGGAACCGTGAGGGTGTTTCATCACCGCTGGAGAAAGGAAACGAGGGCATCTGTGAGGATGACTGCTCTGGGTGGGCTGGGAGGATCTGCCTTTCACACTGAGAAGACCAGAGATCAGAGAGGCTGCTTGGAATACAACTGGCCGTGTGCTGCTATTTTTCCTGAACACCTAGATAGAATACTTAGTTAATGATGAAGAGTTCTCTGGAGTCGATGATAAAGACTTAGAATCTTAAGAAAGTGTAGGACATTTCTAAATTCAGGGAGGGGGGAGATTGCTGTACTTATATTAGGCACCTAAGATACCAACTTGATACAGGCATTAGCATCTCCTGACAAACACAGGACACTTTAGCTTGACAATGGTATGTGTGTACTCATTTCTTGCTATTATTCTTTAAGTTGCCTTTACATCATTTTATTTGTGTATTAAGTAAAATATTTGATGTCAAAAATAGTGACTAGAGCTCAGAGACATGAGTTTATGCTGAGGCAAAGATTTTGTATTCCTCTGTGACACATGATGAAACTGCAAAATGTGGAAGAGTGAGAAAATTACTAAATTTTGAATTAACCAAGAAAAGCATCACAATATAAGCCAGTGATCATAAAACATGCCTGCCAAATTCTCTAAAATCTGGATAAAAACAAGATAAGATAATAATTGACAAATTCATTATTGAGCCTTTAGTTGAACATGAATTATTTTTAACAGAAACAAGAAAAGAGGATTGAGATATCTACTCCCTGGGTGCTCCCCTGGGGGCTATCAATGTGGCAGAGCAAGGGACTGGTAGGCTGTGAAAGAATTCACCTTTAGAGTAGGCAACAAAGAGAAAGTTTATTAATGCAGTGGAAGGGCCACCTGGGTGGGTACTTATAAGACCAATGTCTGCTTTGGGACATGAAGTTCTGTAAAATTCATATGGTAGTTCTAAAGGTCTATCCAGTGAGACTGGATCAATGAGAGCTTAGACATAAGTGGACTGTAGGAAAGTCTATATTTTCCCGTTGAAACTCAGCGTAACTGGGGCTGTGTGGTTGAGAACATAACATCTGTATCAACCATTTTTATTGGCTATTAGGTTGGTATCCCTGTTAAGGGTGCTGTAGGGGGAAATAACAAAAAGGGATGACCTGTAACTCACAACACAGTTACAGATTTCTGAATGTCTCAACGAGAGCCAGTGACAAGCTGGGGCAGGGTGCTTTAAACAAGACAGGTAGTGGAGCTGCAGGCAGGGCGGTGCCCCACCCCTATTGCTTACTGTCATTGGTTTAAGAGTGGAAATGGCAGGTCAGTCAGAGACATGGGACAGGCACTGTGAGGGGTAGAGAGAGAAAAGAAGGATAAGCACACAAACTTGGAGAAAGTAGAATGTGTGGCATGTCATCCCAGAATAAACTCCCTGACCGTGGAATCGAGCTGGTCCCAGAACCGACACCTGAGTTCTGGTTTTCTTTAAGCAGGAAAATATGAGATTGACATACTAACACAAACATAACCAAAATATAAAATGAAGAAAGGGAGTGAGTGGACCCTATATCTTGATTTTATTGCTTAAGATATAATGCAGCTGGCCTTAGGTGGGTAACACAGCTGACCTTAGGTGGGAGCAGTGTACAGTCCCATGAAGTGTCATGAGGTTTCGGGGCTTATGGAGTGTAGCTGCTCTGTGCTTATTTCACTGTGGATGCTTTTTCTAAGCAGTGAACCCACCACAAAGGCAAAATCCAATTGTTCTGTAATTTCCGTATGTAATGATGAGAGGAATGCCAAGGTCAAGATCAAGGATTTATATTTACTTCTGATAACTGAGGTTTTGAGTGTAGTCTAGCTTACTGTTAGTGACAGATTCACAGTGCTACTTTGCAAATTCTCCTGTGGCTGCATAGTTTAATATGTGTACAAACAGCAAAGCACATTTCCCACTGCTTGGTTTATTCAAACTTTCTGAGACTTTAGGTACAATGACCTATTAAATATCATGAATGAAAAATAGCCACACACTTGGTCTAGAAGTCTGCATTCTGTTTGCAGGCAATTCAAATACACTTATAACATCTAGAATTATTTCCCCAGGCATGATCATTTACATGGATTTATTATCAAAAGTTTCCATTTGTGCAAAGTCTTATTATCATATGTGTATATGCAATAACTTAGAGTACAAATAGCTTCTAGCTAATAATTACCTACACAAATTGTTTGCAGAGCTGTTTTCTTTTAATAGCAAATTCTATATGGAAGTCCGCCTTCCTATAGCTATAAATTCAAACAACTTTTAACTTATTCATGGTCTTGGAACTTCAAAAAAATGAAATAAAATATTAACAGTTTAATAAGGCCACTAAATTCAATTTCATCCAGTTCTCTTAAGTCTTAGAATTCTCTCAGTAGCACTATGGGTATCATTTATTTTACTACAGATATAAATATGAGCAGAGGGAGGAGAATGGGGCATGAGAACAAAGCAACCATTACCTTTGTTTGAAGATCAAGACTCCATGAAAACAGACTCCTGCCTTATGACAATTTGTTGCTCTTTTGCCCTTATCAGAATAATATCAGCTTTAGACTGTTCACTGATATTTGAGTTCATAAAGCTTGAAAATCAGCTATGCATTTTTAGTATGAAGATCTTTATGGTGAAATTAAAGCAATATGGGTTGTGCATATCAAGGGAACAGTTCTCACATATCTTTCAGAAACCTTTTCTCTTTGTTACTATTATAATAATTTATGAATTATGCTATGAAACAGCACAAAACAGCTACCAATAGTCTTATAACTCATTTATTATGATGCATACTGAGATGTAAGTTGTGTGCCATGACATACGATGGATGATGGATGCTTTCATTCATACAGGACCACTCCATTTGCTCTGATTATATGAAGACCCCATGTAAAGGAGCCCTAAATGTTACATTAGCACTAAGCAGTATTCCTCGAGAGTCCAGAACAGGAATATATTATAAACTTTAACAGTAGGAGGAAGCATTTACATAATTATTTTAAAACTGACATTTTTTTCTCAAGAAGTAAATTAATTTCAAATTATATATTCATGTGCATACACACACACACACACACACACACACACACACACACACACAAACGTATATAACTTAGTTTGATGTTGAACTGGTCCTCAAGTTTTTGTTGAGTAAATGGAAAGTTTTTTGTAATTATTATATTTGGTTTATTTTGCGTGTGGTGTGCATGTGTACGCATAATGGAGCACGTGTCACAGCCTGCATTCAGAGGTCAGAGGACACCTTTTGGGAATAAGTTCGACTTTTCCACTTTCTGGGTCCTGGGGGCTGAACTCAGGTCATCTGGCCAAACGGCAGTCGCCTTTAACCACTGAGCCCTCTCTCTGACTTGAGTGCCTTGGTGAACTGATGTTATTGGTGTTAAGTATCTTTTCAGACACCTAATCACTAACAGCCGTGCCAGCTCTTTTAGCAACATGCCCGGAGAATCTCACTGGATCTTTCGTCCCATAGAGTCCTGGCCAAATGTGAATGGTCTCCATGCTGCGTTCTCCTATGTTGCACATATTAGAGTCATCACTGATCCAATACTTTGTTTTATAGATAAGCACCCATGTTTAGGAAGGATATGTAAGAAGAAGAAGAACAACAACAAAACCATTTTCCCACCGAAACCTCATTTCCATTCAGTATTTCTCAGGCTAAAGTGTTCGAAAGTATAACTGGAATATGGGAACTATTACTTTATATAATACCTTTTGATATTGTCACCATGCGTGGTCTCCTACTTCGACTAAAACATTGCCTAAAATGTATAATTTTAACACTTTTTCCTGTTATTCTTTTAAAATTTTCTTTTGGAGACAGTTTCTTACTAACCTCCAACTAGTAAAAGGCCTGTTATCTCTTAATGTTTACATATCAGTTATGAAATTATTACAGAATGTTGAATGAAGATATCCAATACTTTCAGAAATGTTACTAATTGGCTAAAGCACTTCTGCACACAACAGCTCACTGCACTATGTGAAAATAATCTTACTTGTAATAGTTGGCTGAGAACTGCAGAGTATTTCTCCCTGTTTGTATTTTGACAGATATCTAAAGCATAAACTTAGCCATAATACGAGGAATACCATGCAAGTTGTACCTACATTCAATAATTGTTTCCATTTTGCCATATTAGGTTATTTCTTTTCCCCACTTTTTAAAAACAATGGCTTGTCACTTTAAAGCAAGTGGAAGAGACCAAATTATTTCACCTCCAAATACATCTAGTTTTTAGAATGCCTCCAAAAGACATATTCTCCTATACATTCTTCCTAATGTCACTCAACAAATTTCATAGAGGTGCAATACTGTTATAGGTCCCATAGCTCAAGTTCACACCCCTCAATTATCTCTCTATTCTTCATTAAAACTTTTCTCTAAATCCAGAGTCTAATCAAGAAGGATGGCATAGAGTCAACCACCAGGTCCCTTTTAATTCTGTATTCTCCTCCAGGCTTCTTATTTTTTAAAAGTGGCATTCACATTTTTTAAGTACTGGGTTGTACTGGCGAACACCTATGAATTTGAGTTTGTCTGAGTATTTGTGATAACTGGATCCTGGTTAACCTTTGTGTTTTGACATTATTCTGAAGAAGAGTTTGCTCTACCACTGAAGATAACAGGTTTGACCACATGGTTAAGTTGATAGCTGTCTGAAGGAACTTTCTCCTTTGTGATCAAGAGGGCAGCTGAGGGGCTGTCTGAAATAGTGGGATATTCTGTTCCAGGAAACCATTCACCCAACAATGGAACACTTGTTAATATTGTTGCAATAGTGGTTACAAAAGTTGTTTCTTTAATTCTATTGTTCAATGACCTGCTGTATGACTCAGTAAAACGGAGATTGCTCACTCTACCTTTCCCCCATCTGCCCATGCTCACACTGCGGGCTCCTGGATTTTTTTCTTAAGTAATGTACTCTGATTCTTGATACATATTATAACTTTTCATGCTCAGAAGATCCCAGATTTACCCAATGAGGGCCCATTATGTCTGGCTCTTATGTCCCTTTGATGTCCTGTCATCAGTTTTGAGCAATTTCTTTCTCAAGTGACTCCCGAAACACTGAGAGTGAAGAGAGATAGAAGAAGAGTGTGCTACTTGGGGAGGTTATAAAGGAAATGAGTGAGGCCTCTTAGATCACAAGCATTTTCTATTTTTTAGTAGCTTATGGAGGTGGTATACGTGTGTTTTGATGTGCAGTGTGGTGGTTTGACTAAGAATAGCCCCCATAAGCTCATATATTTGAATATATCAGGGAGTGGCACTACCGGAGAAAGATTGGGAGTGTGGCCTTGTGGGCGTAGGTGTGGCCTTGTTGGAGGAAGTGTGTCACTGGGGTGGACTTTGGGGTTTCAAAAGACCAAGCCATGCCCAGTGTCTCTTTCTTCCTGCTGCCTTCAGATCTGGATGTAGAAGTCTCAGCTACCATGTCTGCCTGTGGGCCACCATGCTACCTACCCTGAGTATTATTAAACCTCTGAAACTGTAAGCAAGCCCCAATTAAATGCTTTCCTTTATGAGTCACTATGGTCATGGTGTCTCATAATAGTAATAGAACACTGGCTGGCTAAGACATGTGATATATGTGCAAGAATGGCCACTTACAGGGATAAATAAATGAATCCCCAGTCAGTACTTATTCAGCAAGTATTTGCTTTATCTAATTCTGAGGCAAGTACTCTATTATATTACTTTCCTAGGAATACAACAAGCATCAAATTAGATGATTCCATACCTTAGTGGCTAATAAGTCACTCTAGTGAATGGGATACTGAAGGATATGGATACATAACTATTGAATATTTATGCATACAAATGTATGTATTTATGTGTTTGTTGTAAGTGTACCTGATGAGGGATTTGGCTCACTCAGCTGGCATGTGACTTGCTATATTGAAAACCTTAACTAATAATGAATCAGGCACTCTCTGGGCATGGTGCTCAGATTGTGTGGGGATGAGAAAGAGGCTGGTGAGCTGGAACAAGTAGAAGCCAGTCAGACAGCTGGGGCAGAGGGTGATTTGTGAAGAGATGGGACTACAAGAGTTTACCTTGCTGGACTTTAAGGAATCAGTTTTGATCTTTGCCATGAACAAAGCAGTGGTGCTCTTTGTAAGTGATGTGCACAGTCAGAGAAGTGAGAACTATCTTTGCACTGGGGAGAGTTTTGTCTGTCCCTGATTGGGGGTGTGGCAATTCCAGATCATGTCTGAAACCTTGGCTGATCTTCTGCAATCTATGTGACGAGTGACAGCTTCGATTTCAGTGGTGACCGAGGCATGTTTGGGGTGTACTGTGGGAGCAAATCTCAAGAAGATGAACTTGATGGTGGCTGGGGGAGACTGTCAAGGCTGGAACCCAGATTTGGAGTTTCGGAGGTTTGTGTGGAGGGCAGAAGGGAAGATGTCCCATGTTTGATTTGGGAAACTTATAGAGGCTTTCTGAGCTATGCTTATGGGTTCCAGAGTATTCTATATTAAGTATACACTGACAATTCATGAAATTCTTGTTGAACAGCACTTGATATCTGTGTGTGTGGAAAAACCCCCAAAGAGCCAAATTTCTGAGGTTCTAAACTGATGATCTTTGGCACTTGGGAGCTAAGTGATGTCCAAGCTCATTTCTTCTCTGAATGCTGCTGTAATTTCCCAATCTTCAACTTTGAAAAAAAAATAACTCTGCCAGAGTTTTCATCAAGTGATACATATATAGGCTCAAGTTATGAAGTGTTATGTAAGTACAGATGGCTACTTCACTATTTGATAATTATGCACTATTTGATAATTATGCATCTTGGGCTCCAGATACACCAAGCAGGGAAAGCCACATCAGTTCTTTCGCTGCCTCCAGCCTTACAGAGCTGGTCACAGAGCAGTAGTCCCTGACGATAAACGTTCCTAGCTGAGAAAAAGTGAAAATGGTACAAGGAAGAACCTCACAGGGTAGAGGCAGTGCACTTTCAGTCCAAATGTGTCATTAATAAGTAAGCTTTATTGTTTTTTAATTTTATTATAGGAGTGCTTTGCCTACATGTATTTCTTCATTCCAGATGTGTGCCTGCCGTCACATAGGTGCTGGGAATCGAACCCAGGTCCTCTGAGGAGTACCAACTGTTTTTCTTTCTTTTCTTGTTTGATTTTTTTGAGATAGGGTTTTTCTGTGTAGCCCTGGCTGTCTTGGAACTTGCAGGCCCTCAAACTCACAGAGTTCCACCTGACTTTGCCTCCCAAGTGCTGGGCATATGTGGTGATATTTTATTTGCATGTTAATAAATAAAGTTTGCCTGGAGATCAAAGGAAATAGCAAGCCATTTTAAGTAAACACAAAAGCCAGGCAATGGTAGCACATGCCCTTAATCTGATCACTTGGCAGGCAGGGTCTCTGTGTGTTCAAGGCCACACTAGGGAACAGAGCCAAGCGTGGTGACACATGCCTTTAATCCCAGTACCAACCATAGAGACCTGGAGGTCTGTACAGACAGGCAGTGAGGTAGCTGGACTAAGAGTCAATGAGAGGGCAGAACAGCAAGGCAATAAAAGCCTGAGTAGACAGGAAGTCGTAGCATTTTTGGAAGCTGCAGTGCTGGTGAGGTAAGGTTGGTTGATGGCTCTCACTATGTCCCTGATCTCTAAGGCTTTCATCTCTATATTTGGATCCATGTTTTTTATTTAATAAGTCTGCTTGGAAATTCGGCTACAGGAATAAAGGCACGTGCCACCATGCCTGGCTAAGTACCAAGGGGTTTTAACCGCTGAACCATCTCTCCAGATCCTGTCTTGTTTTTAGTATTAGAGAAATTGATATTTGCAAAAATAAATAAATTGCCTACATTTTGACTTTCTATTTAAAGAATCCTGTGAGGAAACCCAAATGTATTTAGAAATATGTTTCTAAACTTCAGTACCTTTATTTTCATTTTGAACTTAACTTTTAAGGTAAAGAACTAAGACCATTTTGTGTAAGACTTCACAAATGATGTTTACTTAAAACAAGCCGACCCTACTTTAATTTTTTTCTGGAGTCAAAATGAAGAAAGAAAATGACAGAAATGATGCTGGACTGAGTGGACTTAGGGGCTTCCTGGTCGTAAAACTATTGGAAGAGTATCACATTCTTGGATGAACAGTCTCTCCCTCTCTCTCTCTCTCTCTCTCTCTCTCTCTCTCTCTCTCTCTCTCTCTCTCTCTCTTTCTCTCTCTCTCTCTCTTTCTTGTTTTCCCATTTTCACTAACATCAGCAGAAGATTCTAAAATGTCCTCACCATGCAGGACAGGCATTTTCTTTTTCTTAATTTACGTTCCATAGAGTTCAGCCGAGAGTAACACTGCATTTCTATAGGAAACGGGGGTCTTGTGAATGCAGTGATGGGCTGCCTTGTGTCTGTTCATTCTGGCAAAGGTTGTTCTCTTAAATCACAAAATTAAGAGAAGAGGAGAGGAAGGAGGGCTGACTTTCATAATCCTTGCCTTTATTCCACCCACTACCCCCACACACACACAAAAAAACCCAGAACGAGAAATGGCAGATATCCTAATAAATTTCACTGCCTCTGTAGGTCTTCCTGGAATGACTGAAGGACCTCTTCCACTTAGCACCCCACAATCCCACAGAGCAACTCCATCCTTCTTCAACTCCCACTGTACTGCTGTACCCACATTAGAAACTGTAACAAAAATAGAGCAGAGCCAGGGGTCAATCTGATGCTGAACTGAGCCATTCAATTGACTAAGAATCAATCTTCCAGTACCAATGAACTATACACGGCAAAACAGCCATAGGGCAAACTGTGTTCTGTACCATGGCTGCATCTCTTTTGTAGAAGCTGCCTATCAGATGGGGAACCCATGGCCTTCAGTGCAGTGAATCTAGGGCTCTGTTAGAGCAATTGGTTACCCACGCACACAGAGAGACACATCATGACCTCCATCCAAGAGTTTCTGTTTTATAGAGAGTAAGATATACAATGTTCTGAAAGACACAGCAAAGTGGGAGTATCTATGGAAACAAATACCTTATAATGTGGTCATTTAGTCAAAGTTGCTTGCTTACATCTAATATTGAAATGACATTCCATATTAACTCCTCATTCTCGCAAGTAGATTTATATATGGTCATAGAGAAAGACTATTAGAAGTAAGAACATTTGAAGTTTATTCCTTGCTTGTATCTGTGATCTTACGTAACTGTATATTACATGTATGTCTACACACACCTACACACACACACACACACACACACACACACACACACATCTTCAATACCCCTTAAATACTATATTTTTGCAAAGAGAAGATAAGTTGGTATGCTTTTAGGGTATAAACATTGCAAAGATTAAATATCTGAAGCAGACAATGAAATTCTATAATCTCCCAACTCCTATATTCTAGCATGGACACATTTATTTCAAGCAGTATAACAAAATTCTAATTCAATAGTTTATTTCAGTTAGCAATAGATTTTGGCCTCTGCTATAAGCATTCTTCAAAGTATTATATATTATGTGTGACTTCTAATATCGGACTAGTGCAATTTCTTGTTTGCATAAGCATATTTTAAGAACATTAAAAAATTCAACTTTAATAACATTTCTTTCCTGTTTCTACTTTCTAAAATTATATACACATATAAACAAATATGATATAAATACATATACATAGAATTTGTGTATAAATAAATATATATTGTTCATATTTAATATATATTTCATATATATATGAAAGCCCTAAATGCTCTCTAGAGATATGCATTTAAACAAGGATAATGCTTGAGAAAATGAAAATATTGGTCCATTTATACGCTAGTAGTCACCACTCAAAGTTAAATACAAATAAGTAGATTCCTAAGAAAAGTAAGTACCAGAGGAGAATTTTTATAAATGTATCACAGAAGCAAAATCAGAACACAAGCCTGAGTTAGAAGACAATGATGTCCATGGCTCTGATACATTGAGGTCAGGACACCAGTGAGTGAGTGAGTGGGTTGATCCCACTTAACGGAAGTGTAAACACACAGGGGCAGCATGGGAAATATCTCAGCCTATATAACAACCCTGTTTCTCTAGCTCTATGGCCCTCATCAGGGCCAGTGTCAGCCCTTGGGAATATTTTAGGAAGGAGTGTGTACTCTCAGAGGAGTCAAGGTTTGAGGCAGGTGAGCAGTGGCTTCTGCTTTTCAGTAGGAGGTCATGGGGGCTGACAGAATACAGTTCCCCAGATACTTCAAACAATTGCACATGTATCTCTGAACTGCACTTCTGAATATCAGATCATAGAATGGTGTCTGCCATAACTAAGAATTTGCTAAGAAGTTCAACCAAAGCCTAACAATTAATAGGAAGGTTGCTAGAGTATAGAGCCACTTTGTGTACTCTGTCTCCTGACTGAGCACAAAGAGTATAACATAACAGAAATGAAAAGAAACAACCGAGCTAAATCAATTGTTTTCATTTCAGCCGAGTTTTATTTGTCACAAGCACCATGGAGGTAAATGGCAGAGCCCCTTGAAGTAGAGTTTATATCACTAAGTAACGCAGTGAAAATGCTCTGGGGAGCTCTCAGAGTTATGGAGGCAACGGGTTAAGAACGTTCACTCTCTTATTTGCAAAAACAAGTCCAGATTGATTTTTTTCGGTCCCAACTGTCAGTATTTGACTTGGCGAATATTCCCTATCTGACAATAACAACTACTTCCTTCTTCCTGCTCCACGCAGGTAAGTCTGCTCATGGTTAATCTACCTTTAGTTCAGTCTACCTCATTGGCTCATCTTCCTGGCTTTCTTACACTTCATTTCATCTAGTATTTATTTGTCTTAAATTCGGGTTTATTATGTGCGTATCTATAATAGCGCACATGCACGTACACAGCTCTGGCTCCACTCTGTGTCCTACTGAAGTCATCTCCAAGCAGCATAGAGAAACACAAATCACAAATCACTGTTGTCCTTGGGTCCCTTTCCAATATTGATACTTTCACTAACTGTATTATTGCAAATTACACTTTAGAATATTAATAAAGTAACACAAAAATCTTTGTTTTTATAGGAAGGGAGACTGAGTACTGAGGACCATGTCTGATGCTGTGACTGCCTGGTGTTTGACAGAAAACAGCCAATCAGACCTCTGCATTCATCAACACCTCTGCACCATTTCACTTCATAACCACTGCCGACCAATGATACCGTCGCAGCCAGAGAGCATTAACACCCGTCCATAACTTTGCAATTTACTGTGACTGGCCTGGAAAGAGTCAGAGTAGGTGTCTCATTTCTGCTCAGCTACTCACTACCAGTGTGGCCTTCAACTCACCATGATCCCTCTGGGCCACCATCATTTCCTTAACTATTAAATTAAAATAAATTATTTTTAAAGTCTATCCAGCTCTGTGAAAAATGTATAATTTGCATTCTAATACATCCACATTGACCAGGAGAAATCAATTCCCATAATAAATTTATTATAAAATATATCCTGTAGGTTTCAATTTTTACGTTTCTAACACAGTATTTCCCTTAAAATACTCATTCTAGTCTGGTCTTTAAAAAATGGCATGCCTTATAAAACCGGACATGTATCCTTCCACGTTTAGCAGTAAGCACCTTTATTCTGAGGACATAGCCTCCATTCTGAAGGCTCCATCTCTTCTATTGTCATTCTCTCCACGTTTATAAAAGCCACAATTTGGCTGTGAATTCTTGCAATAAAAATGATCTTATCTGCTTTTCCAATCATATAGTTTTGGCATTTCTAACCTTTGACACAGCAGTTTCCTGATTGTTTTGAGTTCACAGGGTCGGCGACTCCACACAGTCTATATGCAACTAAACACTGACTATAAACAAGGCATTTACTGCAACTGCTGTGTGTGAATCAGCTTCTTGTTCAAGAAACTATTTCATCCACAACCAATTTTGCCCTAGAGCTTTTGGAAAACACAATAGAAATCTGTTAAATTGGCAGTCTTGCTGAACTTCAACTATTTTATCTAACTGGGTCCACGTAACAGTGGACACTTGAAAGCGGCCCATTGATGAAATGTGGTTTTGATTTGGAACATAGGTACAGAGATCAAACGGCAAAATCCCTTATTCAGATGGCTTTTTGCTGCTGCTGCTGCTTCTGCAAATTCCTCCACAAGGCTTAGAGATGTCACTCAACACCACACTCAGGTGTGGGCTTTAGGAAAGCACTGAAAAATTCAACTTTGTGAGGCCTATAAATTAATGTGTGTGTGTCTGTTTAGCTTCCATAAACACTCATTATGATTTTTAAAAACATATTCCCAGCCTCTGTTAGTTGTGAAGTGAGACTCAAGTTCTCCCATTTTGACTGAACCACTTTTCCCTGGGGGCTGAGGGGATGGCTCAGTGGTCCAAGCACTTGGGGTGCAAGCACTGAGTTCCAGTACTCAAGGAAAAACTGGGAGTGGAAGTCCCTGCCTGTAATCCCAGCTTTGGGATGTGAGGACAGACAGTTAGTTCCAGATAGAACCAGTCAGTGAGCTCCAGGTTCAATGATTAGCTCAGAAAACAAGGTAGGGAGCAATAGAGGAGGGCACCAGTGTTACCTCTGGCCTCTGTGCATTCACCTCCACACTTATATGCACACATACATACAACACACACACACACACACATACACTGAAACAAACAAACAAACAAACAAACAACAACAACAACAACAACAAAACCCTTTCTCATCTTTCCAGGAATATATCCAACACTTAACATGTCCATTACATGACATACAATACAATCTTGATTATCTTGCTGTGAATTATACATAATTCACTGGAAAGTTTTTGTTCCAGATTTGGTTATTTCTGTCACCCGGCTTGTTCCTGGGCAAGGTGCCCACCTACCCTACCTCCTTAGAAACTGGTTTTGGTGTTTGAGGCATGTAAGCTCATTTTGAAAATTAACCTAAACAAAAACAAAATTAGAAAGGCAACTTGCCCACAGTAACAATGGGAATCTGTTTCAAGCCAACCACGTAACATATTCTAAAGACAAACACAAATGACTTTTTAAATAACCATGATTTTAGATTATCTTTTCCTGTATTCTTCTCATTAAAATGAATAATTCAGAGTACCTACTATAGATGGTAAAACAGCTTCCCCTCAATAATTCATTTTTAGTACACCAAAAAATAAGAGGTAACACATTCTTATGTAAGAAACAAAGATTTAAATTAGACCATATTTTTAAGGGCAGCTTTATGTTCAGAATTATCTATAGTTTGGGTTTATTATCTTCAGTGCACTGCTCCTTCTAAGCTAAAACCTTAAGATCTTCAAAATAAGCATAGTCCATAGTCTATGGGAACAAGAAGCCCTGTCCTGGGCTTTCATTATTCCTCAGGTATTTAATATTTGCAATCTGAGCAAAATCATCATTACCTTTTTCCTAAAAATCATGAAACTAATTCGGAGTACTGCATCTAGATCTGACTTAAAGCAATATTTCTACCATTTTGTCAATCCTGAGGATTAATTTTGAGTGATAAATAATCCCAAAGGTTTGGAGGGATAGGACAACTACTGAAGTGTATGAGCATGTACACACACACACACACACACACACACACACACACACACACACATAACCATACGGCTTTGAACTGACAGTTTTTATTTTCTAAGTCTTATAAATAAACATGGGGCTGATGAGGTGACTTACAGTAAAATTTGATTCTGTGCAAAAAGTAGTCCACAGTGGTGCAACCTTGTACTCTCAGGACTAGAAGAGTGCAGACAGACAGATACAGGGCTCACTGGCAGGTCAGCTAAGCCTAACAGAGAGCCCTGAGCCAATGAGAGACCTAGTCTCAAAAAACACAGTAGATGGAACCTCAGGAGGAACAAGCTCAAAGAATGGTCTCTAGCTTCCACTTGCATGTGTATACATGCACACACACTCTCACACACAAGGTGCACCTGCACACACATGAGCACACACATATACACAAAACACTTTCTAATATTTGAGTTATAGAACAATTGGGAATTGAATGGGGAAGGGATTCAAAAGCCTCAAATCTCTCTCAAATGATAACATGTACAAAACAGAGATTGTTGGTCCATATGACAATTCCATGCATGATGATTCATTCAGATAAAAAACAAAAATGTAAATTACTCTATCCATAAGTCAGCTTTTGTAAACTACCCTATGTCATTCACGCATGCTAATATTCTATAGCTGTGTGTGTGTGTGTGTGTGTGTGTGTGTGTGTGTGTGTGTGTGTTGGCAGTGTGGTGGATGGAATAAGAATGGCCCTATAGGATCATATGTTTAATACTTGGTCCCAGGTGGAGGAAACTGTTTGGGAAGGGTTAGGATGTGTGGACTTGTAAAAGAAGGTGTATCGCTCAGGGCTGGCTTTGATGTTTTAGTAGACTGGTCCCATTCCCAGTAAGCTCTCTGCTTCCTGCTTCTGGATCAAAGTGTGAACTTTCAACTAGCTGTTCTCACTGTCAGCCCTTTGCTCCGTCATCACGGACTCTAACCCTCTAAAACAATAAGCTCAACTAAATGCTTTCTTTTATAAGTTGCTTTATCACAGCAATAGAAAAGTAAGTGGCATAGGGGTTGAGTGTGTGTTGTGTATGCATAAGGGGAAGGTCAGGGGATAGCTAGATGGAGTCTGTTCTCTCCTGCATATAGGTCCTGGTAAATGACCTTAAGGTCATCAAGCTTGGCAGAAAGCTCCCTTACCCACAATGAGCAGTTCCTCTTTCCTTGTGTCCATTTAGTTAAATGTCTGGAATATTACATTAGTTTTCTATTTTGTAATTTTTCTCCAGGAAGATGGTACATCCAGGAGGCAATCACAATCACTCTTAGAAACCAAGGCATGTTTCACTTATGTCTTCAGAGCAAATGATGCCCATTGTAACCATGAAGGAACTCATATCACCAGGAGGATCCTATAGGTTGATTAATGTCCAACTTCTCTAGTAGCAAAAGATGGGAGTACAAACAAACAGTTAGACTCTCCTGGAGTATATGCTAGTCTTGTCATATGACCCAAGACTTTTGATTTCTTCCTTGGTTGAAACCAAAGGCTTATTGGAGAAAAGTAGCAGCCTGACAACTTGGGTCAAACTTGATACCAGTGTCAGCTTTGGGGATGCTCATGCAAAGGTGTGAAATGAGTAAGTGTGCCTGAACACCCTTGAGAACATACTATTGCACTGTAAGGGAATGGGAGAGAACAGATGGTTGGGGATGATTTAAAATACGCATTTTTGGACTGTCACCAAGCCCCTATATCACACAATATGATGTTCAGTCAGTAAATACCAAATCTATATGCAAGGTACTCATTTCTGAAGGAAGCTACCATCCCCATGGAGATGATAAAAAGCAAATGAGATAATAAAAAAATTCTTCTCATTTTTTTCTACGTGTTTGATAGGTACTGTTTCTTATTGAATGTATTCAATCAAAATGTTTCCCATTTGATGTTAGTTTAGTTTTCCCCTCAATTCCTAACCAACTCCAAGTGTCCAGGTATCTTGTTTGAAAGCTTTGGGTAGAATTACAAATTTGTCCCATCTTAAATTCATCTTGACTTGATCGCTTCATCTAATAAGCAATAGTAAAATCTGATAGTTGGGTACTTTTGCCCGTGGAAAACAATGATGTTCTTCTTATCCTCAATTTGGTAGACAGGCATATGGTGTTATGATTACACCCGGGAAGTGGCAGGTGGCAGGGCCATTGAATCAGGGAGACAGAGAGACATTAAATATGGTCACACTGTGCTTTGTGTGAGTATACAAGAAGTCCATGTTCTTTAAGCCAGCAGGAACAGGAATAGTAATACATTGCATATAGTAAATAAAATTGCATAGAGCTAGAATAATGTAATGTTTGGGGTTAAAGAAGAAAAATAGATACTGATTAATCACACTATCTTAATCACCAGAAAGGAAAAACAAACAAAAACAAAAACCAAAGAACAAAACCCCTTGAATAGGGGAATTTCCTACTAAACACCCACAAGGTTTTGGTTTGGACCCCTTAGTACTACGGGGTGGGAGGGTCGCTCATAGAAACACACTCTGTGCCTTTTCCATACACCCCTTTCAAAACCTTGGGACTGATTCAGGCACAACTGTGGGAGGATTGGGGGCGGCCGACTGGGATCTGAGGACCAGGGAACTTAGTGGGAAACAACCCCTGTCAGGCATCAAACATAAGTAGCACTTAGTCTTTCTGTAGAAACATGCTGGCGGGCAGGATGTTCAAAGCAGGCAGAAGAGAGGTGGGGAATGGCGCGAAGGGACCCCCACCACAGTGATGGAAACGCTACACTCCTCCTCCCTTCCCTGCTTCACACCTGAGGCTCACTGTGCCCTCTCCACCCCTCTACTCAGTCACCACCAGCCCCGTCTTGGAAACTTCCCTCCCACCTGGCCCGCAGTCTCTGCAGAGTCGCTCAGAGTTTGGGGCCAGTGCAAAGGTGTCACCGGGGCAGGGACGCTCATCTTCCAACCAAACAAGCCTGAGACTGGACAGACCGGCGCTAGGAAACTCAACACTCTCTCCTCGGGTGTCCTGTTTCCAAGCTCTACCTGTGCCCACGCGGGTGTGGCAACAGAACCCTGGAGTTCACGATGCCCCTCTGGGGCCCGGGGGGGGGGGTGGGTGGGGTGGACAGGAGTCCAGCTCCAGGTAGCTACTAAGTTACCCCTGAGTGCTTGCACGCCCCTTCCTCTTCTCGCCCCTTGCACGTCCAACAAAGTAAATTGAAGTGGTCTGCAATGCCCCAAGATGCCACCCTCAGCCCCAGGGGTGATAAAGCCACAAAGGTACCATGCAGGTCTCACCCACCCAGAGCCGCGCCCACCGCGGTGCCCAGAGGTGCCCCGACTCCGGGTACCGCGCATCCCCTAGCCCCAGTGCGGGTTACCTCGGCATCCGTCCCCGGCGTTTTCCAGGGACCGCTCGGGCAGAGCGGGCTGAGGAAGAAACTTGCCCGCGCTCCGGGGCAAACTCTCCGGGACGTCTCGGCGGCGCTCGGTGCAGGAACGGAGCACCAGGGGAGCAGAGCAGCGCGGGGCCCCGCAGATCGCTGAGCCGGGCGGGCTGGGGCTGCGGCGCCGCCTACGAGCCCGCCCGCTCCCGCCGCCGCCAGCCGCGCCCCCGCCGCCCCGCAGCTCCGCCTCCCGCCTTTTATCTCCTCCTCTCTATCCCCGCAGGCTCCCGCTCACTTGAGTCCCCCTGTCGCCGACCCCAGGTGCGTCCCGTGGCTTAAGTGACTTCAGGCTCCCCAGCGACAGAAGCCCTTGCCTTGTCCTTTCCGAATGCACCTTTGCTCTTCTCCAGGTTGGTTCCTTCTGTCCTTAGGGCTTCGACAAACAGTCCTGAAGGACAAGTCAATAGGTTATCTCAAAACACTGACTGCAAAGTCTTCAGGATGTCTCTGGTTTGAGCAGGGGTGTGTTTGCTTGCCTCTGTGTTCATGAGCAGCGCAGTCAAAGTGCTTTTAAGTACAGGATGTGCTTTGAGGGACTTCAGCAGCGAGTTTGTGTGAAGTTGTCATTGGGAATATCTGAGACCCAGTCGCTCTCGGGCCATGCCTGTCAAACTCAGACAAGCTGGAGCTGGCAGCTTGTGAAGCGCTTTGGAAGGAACAAGACTACGGTAATTTTTTTTTTTTAATCATTAAGAGTAAAACATATTGAGGTTTAAAAAATAGCTCCAAATATTATGCTAGCAATTATGTTGACCAAACTAGGGCAAAATAAAAGCAAGTGAACCCGTGATTGCTTCGTTTGCATTCGAAGTTTCTAAAATTAACAGGGGGAAAAAAGGAAAAAGAAAAAGCCAACTTTCTTTTCAAGCATTAAGTAGTGAAACTGTCCTGCACACTGAATGATAATGTTGCTCACACTGTTTGCCTCTGCTCTGTCTGGAGATTGTTGCTAATGGTGGTGGGTGAACTTTGGTGCACTTGGCAGTGTTACAGCACTGGCCTTGGGACTACAGTTCCTTTTTTATTCCTAGTTTAATTTGCTCTCGCAATACGCATACTTTTACTCATTTAGAAAACTACAGAGAAACACATACCATGGCATTTGCCATTTATGTGAGCTGCTCCATGATGTTGCACACATTTACGTTGTAAAACAGACATCTACAGCTTCATCATGTTAGGAAACAGAAACTCTCCATCCATCAGATGACGCTCCCTCTTCACTCCCTCCTGTCCCTATTAGGGACCCTTGTACTTTCTGATCCTTTGGATTTGGTTGCTTTAGACTTCTGGTAGGATTAGTATTCCTAATACATAAAGAGCTCCTGCCATTCAACAACAAAGAGTCAGATAACCTGACGGCGAAGTGGGTAACGTGGCCAAAGAGACATCTGAACTGCATCTTTGTGCCTTGGCTTCCTGCCAGCACTCAGGGAAGCCCTTCTCCAGCAGAGTGACTTTTCAGGGCCCAGTTTGTGCTCACAGAGCTATACTTCATTGGCATTTCCTGTGAGAAATCAGTGATTGTTCCTGAATAAACTGACTGGAACCTGCGTGTCCCACTGTGTCCATGGACCCTTGAAGTTGTCACCATCCAGGGATCAGCTTCTGATTAAACTTGCTCGCAGTAGACGAAGCGTTTGAACTCTGACATTTTCTAGCTTTCATAATCTATTTCATTCAATTACCTGACACCCAGAACAACAAATACTTAGAACAAATATAAACTGTCTTCCCTTCATGGAACTGTGTCCAAAATCCTGAGAAATGTTTTTGAATGGATGAATTGAGTTGAAAGCTGAATTCTGTTACTATCCAGGTTATCTCAGTCAAATGCCAAGCATCAGTGTCCAGTGAAGTGTGGGAAATGTACACAATGCAGATACATAAGAAATTCAGTCACACCTAAAGTGAAGTTTCAAATACACTTAGGTGTGGCGGTGCACACCTATAATTCCAGCACAGAAAGCCAGTCCAAGAAACACTGTAGAAGTCAGTGGAAGGAAGTGGAGACCAGATCTCTGAAGCTCACTGGGCCAGCCAATTAGTGTGTGCCTGCTTCAGTGAGAGGCCCCATCTTAGAGCAACTGAGGAAGACAACTTGATGTGGATGTCTGGTCTCCAAAAGCACACACGCACAGTCCCACAGGAAGGCTTACACACCACACACACACACACACACACACACACACTTAGATGCACGCGGGCACGCACGCACACTTAAGCTATGAGTATAGCACCATTAAGGGATGGCTCTTGTTACTTGTGGTTTATGTCTTCAGACCATGTAAGTGTTAATGATGAGTTGGCCTAATGAGTAGCCAAAGTTAGAAGTCAGCAGAATGCATTTCGAACACTATACTTGGTCATGTGGGCACCACATGTACCTCTGCACTGTGTTATTTACAGCTCCTACTGTTTTATGGAGGGAAGGCAGAGATGTATTGACCTGGAAACAGTTATTTTTACAGGAGTCAACAGAGCATAGTTGGCTAGCTGCAGCCATTTCCTTTATCTTGTCTTGCTCTTATTCTTCGGGTCAGAAAGAAAACAAGACAAAAGATGATAAAAAGCTTTCTGCTCATTCACGATCAAGAGAACATAACTGTTCTACTGAGGCAGAACAAGAGCGGCAGAAGTCTTGCAACAGAAGATGTGGCCTTTTCTAGATGTTTCTAGAGAAAAATTAAGATACACAAATTGAAAAGAAAGGGAGATTTAAAAATGTTTCTAGGACATATTTTTCCTTGATAATATGAAACGGAGAGAGTAAAGACCTGGGCATTTGTTTCTTTATTCATCCCTTTTTGGAGATTGTGAATGCATGTCTATACACTAATGCAGTATGCATAAGTGTGTGTGCACATGTGTGTGGGTGTATGTGGCAGTGTGCACACTTGCAGAAGCCAGAAGAAGACTGCAGGCATCTTGCTCTGTCTTCCTCCATCTTTCCCCTTTGTAGCAGGGTCTCTTATGGATCTTGGAGCCAGGCTGGTGGCCAAGAAGCTTCAGTGATCTTCCTGTTTCTGTCCTTCCACAATCCTGGGTCACAGGTAAACGTGTTCATACCCAGCTTTTGACATGGGTTCCTGGAGTCTGAACTCAGGTCCTCGCGCTCACAAAGCAAACACTCCTCCCCATGGCGCCATCTCTGTACTCTCTAGAACTGTATCTTTCCACATGAAATTGGTCAAACCACCGTGTAGCTCCGCACTGTATCTGCAGGTGTGAAGTCAGTGAACTTCATGGCACTAAATGACCTTTGAACTTTGAAACTCCTGTAATGTCTGCTCAAGGTCATTTACCTTGGTAAACCCCCTCAGACAATCATCTCCTTCAATAGCATATCTATTCACATAGTGACATCCAGTGTGAATTTTAATCAGAAAGTAAAATTTGAATGGGGACTTTTCTTCAGTACAAGAAACTCAAAAACTATGCCTATTGCTGAGGAACATAAGCCAAGTGATCTGAAATTGTCTGTGGTATGCAGAAAGGGGTATCATACAAAGTACTAGGCAAACTTGCTCTCTGCAACTTAAGAATGCATTTTAAGCTCAAAAACAAAAAGGACAAAGGGTAAGGCATTGCACCATAAGAGAGTTATTTAGAAATACAATGACTTATTCCCACAATAACAAGTATAGTATAACAATTTTATAATTTTTGGAAGATAGAAATTATTACGTACTATGGAAATAAAGAAAAAATATGTCTGCTTTAGCTTGTTTTAGAATCGCATTCTTCTCTTAAAGATTAAGATATGGAGGACTGGATGTATGATGTATGGCTTGTATATATATAAATATGAATACTAAAGCATAAATTAAGCATCAGAAGAATATTGAAGAAAGAGAGCAGGCCATGAGAAAAATCAATTATGCAAAGAAATAGGATTCATAGTATATGAGGAAGAACCCTCATCTTTAAGCAACTGAGCACTTTAAATTATGAATAATCACATCGGTCAAAGAGAAAACTGTAAGATAATTATTAGTAAACAGCAATGAAACAAGATGTACTGCCCTTGTCTTTGTGTGTTAGCTCCCTAAATGAGGGAGTCAGTCACAGCAAGTTAGAATAGTCAGTACCCAACAGTCTCAGCAAACAGAGCAGCTCAATAAATATGTATTGATTGGTTGATTGAATAAAAACTGCTTGCAGTTATTTTAGGAAAATCAAAGTCACTTGGAAAGTTATGTGTCTATTTTTTTTTAAACTAAGCATGTTTGAGTTTTCTCTTAAAAATGAAGTAAAAATTTTACGAAAGGTAATGTTGTCATGTAACAAAACTTAAGTTATAAATAGACAAAATCTTGGCCTGCACTGTGCTGCTGTATAAAAAAATTGCATTCTAAATGTTAATTGGTTGAAATATACTAAAGTTGAACCATTATGTTCTCAATGGTCTGGAATAGGAAAAAATGTGAGCAGTTTATAAAAATGCAACTAATATAAACTAAAATTGGATGCAAAACTTCCTTTCCAATATATGTTGAGATTTTTTATGTAGCCAATCAAATAAATTGATAAATGACTTCAAGACTTCAAGTCAAGATAAAATTAATTTGAAATACTCTACATTGATGAGAGCCCTCCAATACCATAAGTTTCTATACTATCACATCAAGGGAGAATTAATGACAGGCCATTTTTTTCTGCCAAATATTTTGTCAGTTAATTGATCGAGTATATCACATCTAGTATCATTATTATTTGTTGGTGCCTTGGTTACAAAAATTAGTAAACCATGCTCCCTTTTAAATGATGATAACTGATTAGTTCAAATCATTTATTAATAAATTTAGAAAAGGTATGATTTCAGGAGAAAGATACACAGAGGGAGAGAAAGACAGAGAAAGAGACAGGGCAAAGGAAGGGATTTGATTTTCTGGGAGTAAGTAAAGAAAACAGACCAAAACAGCTTTGTAATATTTTTCAGGGGTACAGTTGTGGTATATGTTTGTGTGTGTGTGTGTGTGTGTGTGTGTGTGTGTGTGTGTGTGTGTGTATGTGTGTGTGTGTATACACAAAAGAGAGAGCAAGCCAGCCCTGCCCCTCCAAAAAAAAATGATGAAATTGAGAGAGGTTGTCAATGGTGTGTCTGAAGACAAAATATAGCACTGGAGAGCACAGAGTAATTCTACACCCTCCCCTCCCATGCAGTGAAATATTCCCTTGCCCAGCACTGGGAGTGCCTGAGATATATTGTTCACTTCACCAAATCTAATATCATTTCAGCCTATAGAGGCACGGACCATGGTGATCCTCCTAACCTTCTTGAGAAAGGGATTCCATCGGCTGCTCATTCAGTATGTGTTATCAAAGACGAGTCTCCTTAAGTGATGGAAAACAAGGAGTTTTGCAAACTAATGCATAAATAAAAAGTAATGTAAAAGTCACAAAACCTCATACTTGGTAGGCTCACACAACTAACATATAAAATCAGGAACGTGTAGCAGATGTTAATTCTAGCATTCATCCTTAATGCAAGTGGGACACAGGACCAGCTCAGTTTAGTATCATTAATTAAGCATGTGATGTTTATTTGTTTATAGCTCAATTTATGTCAGCATACTGTTATTCTTCCTCACATCTGCATATTTTTCCATTTTCCATTTCTCTTTCTATTGCAATAAAAAGAGAATTTTAGAAATTCTCCCTAATATTTAGAAAAGAGGAAAAGAAAATTAATAACCGTTAGATATTTACCTTCCTGCTTTGTGCTTGTGAGAGGTAATGAGAGTAGGTTTAAATGGGGAGGCTGCCTGGTGTCACAGGGGAAAAAGGATGCTATTCTTGGCTTATATTTATAAAACCAACTTGAACTTTAAATATTGAAGGGAAGTAAATGAGCTTGATAATCTCTCACTCAAGTTCCTCCCGCATTCCTTCCCCTTCCCCTCTCCTCCCCTCCCCTTCTTCCCTCCCCATTCTCAGTTCTCTGCCTTTGCTGCTCCCCTTCCCTTCTGTCTTGCCCCTCTCCAGTTCTCCCTGCTTCCCAGGCCCCACTGCTCCCTCACCTTCCATTCTCTGCTCCTGCACTGTTCTTATGAGGGGCTTGCAAGTGTTGCTCAGACTGTCCTCACACTCCTGGAGAACCTTGCCGCCTCTCTCTCAGGAGCTGTCTCTCAAGACACATGCTAACAAACGGGTCTCAAATTGGACAATCCCTTGAGGCAACCATCACAGAACTTGTGTCTAGTTTGATTCTTAGACTAAATCCTGGCTAGGTGGTAGGATATCACCTTTGCCTCCACAGGTCTCACCTTCTTCTTCTCGCCCATTCCCTCTGCTTTATGAGCATTTCAATATTTGATATATAATGTCAATTTTATTTTGTAAAAGTTCTTAGGTAAAGGCATTCCTGTGTCACAGGTACACATTTATAAGGTGGGAATTTTGATGAGGAGGGGTCACACACTTTATAAACTTTCACAATGTCACAGCTAATAGATCTTCTAAGTTTTCTCTCATTTTGATCAGAGAGACGGTAAAAGGAGGTTGCACATCTGTATCTAGACTCATCTGAGCAATGTGTCAGGTCATTTCTCCCTCATTCAGTGTCCACAAGCTACAGAGCTGCTCTATGATTTTTTTTTTTGAGCCACTGATAAAAGCAAAGGAATAAAACACCCAAATGGCATGGTTCGTACAGTGTTGGTAGCCCTGGTTTGAAGGTGCAAAGAGCATCTCAGCCCAGTTCACCTGAGACCGTTGCAAGCTGACTGAGGGCTTTATTGGAGAGGCGGCGTCTAGAAAGGCAACACTTCCCTAAAACCACAATGTGCCTGTTTCTCATTTTATGTCTACATGGCGAACATCAGGAATTAAAACAGGAAAATGCCAAGAACTCTTCCATAGCCATGTGTAAACTTTTAAGTAACTCATTAAAGGTGATAAAATGGTATTGCTTTTCATCATAAAAAAATTATCGTGGATGTGTTGAACATCACTGACTCTCATAGAATAATTGAAAACAAGGAAATAGTCTCACGAGT
This sequence comes from Peromyscus eremicus, assembly GCF_949786415.1. NCBI lineage: Eukaryota > Metazoa > Chordata > Mammalia > Rodentia > Cricetidae > Peromyscus > Peromyscus eremicus. Next base: position 6,376,317 of record NC_081435.1, read on the forward strand.
GATGAAAAAGCATGAAGTTCAGGAGGCAAAGAAAAGGCCCAGAGTGTCTTCTTCCCACCTCCCCTGAGCGTTCCCATAGCTTGGCTATGAATGAGAAGGAGTAAATATTTACAGATCTCATTGCCTGCTGCATATAGTCTCTCATCTAGACAGTAAATGTGGACCCTGCTAAACATTGCTTTTCAGTTTAAATTGTAGCTGCATGAGCAAAATTATTTTTGCAAAACAATTTTTTCCAGCATATATTTCTTGTCTGCAGGAAAATAAAATAGAGGACTAAACAAGACTTTTTCAACTATCAAAATGCAAAATGCTAACAGTGCTTATTTATGAGAACAGAACTATGCCAGCCAGGTTAGAAACCTGTAGGTTTATTATTATATTTAATTTACAGATTAAAACATAAAAGCTAAGTGCACGCCTTTAATCCCAGCACTTGGGAGGCAGAGGCAAGTGAACCTCTGTGAGTTCAAGGTCAGCCTGGTCTATAGAGCAAGTTCCAGGACAGCCAGGGCTACACAGAGAAACCCTGTCTCAAACAAACAAACACAAACAAACAAATGAAAACCAAAAACCAAAACAAAATAAAAATCCCCATAAAGTATGAAAATCCTAGGGAAATCCTACCATGTGTTTTTCTTTGTCCTGGGTTCCATAATCTCAGAGAATTATGGACATGGAAATAGAATTGGAGCAAAGCCATGCATTTATATTAAACACCAACAGTGCCTGGCATGCTATAGGTAAAGAGCAGATAACTTACCAACAAGATTGAATTTAATGTAAGTTCCATGAGGAAGACTAAATAATCAATCTAACATTATTTTCATCATCTTCAAGATGAAAAAAATGGAAAAGATTTAAAGGACCTGGGTAGCCTAACAGGGAAGCACAAGCATCACATAAGACACACATACAAGGATGTATATGCATTCCCCCACACATACGTGTATGTGTAAGCACACCTCCCCTATAGATGTTGAAACCTTCATTCATTTGTTTAACAAATGTGTAGCAACATCTTGCAGGATTATGGTGGTCTCTGAGGGTTCCTGCAGAGACAAGAAAAATAAGGTCCTGCCTGTATTCATGAAGATGGCTCAATGGATAAGAACACTGGCTGCTCTTCCAGAGGACCCAGGTTCAGTTCCCACCACCCACATGGCAGTTCACAACCATCTGTAACTCCAGCTCCAGGGGATTTCGCACCTCTAACCTCTCCTGACACCTGCCCTCATGTGTACATACCCACATGTAGACACATACCCCTATGCATAAACACAAATAATAAAATAAATATTTTAAAAGGTTATACTTAAGACTGCAAAGATCATTAAAAATTTGCAAGAATATTAAACAAGAGAATTAGTAATCAAGATAAGCAAAGACCAAAATTCTCTTTGAAGAAAATAAGCAGGATTGGACAATGGTCACTGTGAGAAGGTGAAACCTGAGTCTTGAGTTCAGGAAGAAGGTCTGTTTCAGCTCAGCCTTTCAGAATGAAAAGGAACTGAGTCAGAAGCTTCAGGATCAGCTTCAGACAGCGTGATCATCTTGTGCAAAAGCTTGGATTTTAAAAAATTTGGTATGGAAGGAAATTTGAAAATAAATTATGTCAACTGACTGAGAAAGATCACAGTGAGGTTAAAAGTTGGGGAATTGGGGGAACCATGAGACATTCACACTTGTGGAGTCGGGGCTGCCGTGGGGTTTATGTAGGGTGAGTCAGATTCACGTTTCTTTTTCTTTTTTTCTTTTGAGGATTTGTGTGTCTACCATAAGTGTTTGTGGTGTCTCTTGTACACAGAAGCATGCATTCTCCTGCTCCGTATGGAGCCCTTAGGAGGATGCTAGATGTCCTGCTCTGTCACTCTGCACATTCTTCCCTTGAGACAGGCTCTGGTGCTGATGCTGGATCTAGGCTTCTCCCCATTTGCTTGGAATTCTACTCAGAATGTATTAACTCCCTTCATTGTTTAAAAATTGCCAACTGTTTATCTGAGCTGGAACACACGTGAGGCCCCATGCTCATCTCCAGCACTGCAGAAAATTGAGATAGCTTTCTCTCATTCTTGGAATCTGCTGGCACTGTGCAGACCTAGGTGGCCATATTGAAACACAGACCTATTCAGACAGCTGTCCCTGGTGTCCTGGCCTTCTGGATTTTAGTTAGCTTCCCATGAGAGGGACCTTGGAGCAGGAGGTCAGAGAATGGGAGAAGAGAGGAAATCCTTATCTGTCTGTCTATCTATCTATCTATCTATCTATCTATCTATCTATCTATCTCTTCTTACTTCTCAAAGTTGTCTGGTGGGCGTAAGACATGCTTCTAAATTCATATCAGCAGCTGGCTGACAGCTCTGGGGCCCAGGATTTCTTCCTCTTATCCCAGGTCCGATGGTATCAACTCCACTCTTTACTCGTGTTCTACATGGTCTCCGAGTGATTTCCTTACAGTCCACTTGCATCTCTGTAAACAACATACTTACCATGATGGTTCCAGTGTCCCCAGTGTTATTGCCATCTGGCATGGTATCCTCCACCTGGCAAGAAGAAGTTGTAAAGATAAGCTTTTCAGAGGAAGGCATACAGACATTTGCATTTCGGTGGGGGAGATTCCTGTCACTTGTTTATTTAATCATTCCTTCCATGCCTTATTAAATATTCTCTTCAGCATGTGTCTTTCTCTGGGCATCATGCATAGTGCTGCAGACAGTGTTACAGTGCGTCCCCGGGTCTGTTGGAGGGCAGTAAAAGACAGGTGGTCAGTCACGTTCTTTGAGGAAATGCCTCAAGATGTAGGGAGGGGAGTTAACTTTGGGATAGTGGGTCAGCCAATGGAAGAATAACCTTCTAGAAGTGAAAATAAACTCTAGACTTGAAGAGTGGGGACAGGAGCGGTGGGAAGTGAGGGGGGAAATTCTACTCAGGTCCTGCAGTGAGAAAGGATGTGGTGTATTTGGAGAAAGAAACCATCTCAGCATGGCTAAAGCTTAGAATGTGATGGTGTGAGTAATGGGAAGTTACAAATGTTAGCAGGATTCTCTCGTGCTGTTTTAAGGCTGTAAATTTTATTTCAAAAGCAATGGGGGAGGGGAAGGAAATAGACCGTGGAATTGCACTTCCAAAAATCTCATGCTGCATGCAAGGCTGGAGACAGGGAAATGAGGGGACATTTGCACTCATGTAGCCAAGGGATGATAGTGACATGAGCTAATATCTGAGCTGTGGGAGTGGGAAACAGGGAGAGGATGAAGTGGAATCTAAGAAAACTAGCTGCTGGCAGGATAGGTCCCGTGTATCAAATGTAACCTCAAATACATGTGGCTCTGCTTAACAACGTGAAGGTGAACTTCAACCTCATAGCCTTTCAAGATGTTTAGTCGGGCAGCCCAATTGCAGAAACAGCCCTTGTTCAGAGCTTTCACGGAAGACTAGCCTTCCCGTCCTCACAGTCATTTGAACGGGGTCCACCAGAAGGGTGTGCTGGGAAGAAATATTTGCTAAATGAATGAATTAATCAGCCGTCTCTTTTTAAAAGCTAAGTTTGTAGTATAGCCGTAATGATAATAAATTTCTATTATGAGTTTTTCACTTTATCTTCCTGGGCAAAGAGTAGCCTTGAGCAAGAATAAGATCAAGTAACTTAATGCTTAGAAAATAAAAAAAATAAAATATTTACTCTCGGGTTGAGAAGGATATGCCAGTAATAAATTTCAAAAGCCTCTTCAGAATTTCTCTTTTTAAAAAATTAAAAACGATTGCAAATACTGTTTTTATGATTCCAAGCAAGAAGATATATCTTCCTTTATCTATTTTTTAGGCAGTCCAGCATGCTATGTATTTGGAGTAAGATACTGTGCTATCCTCAGCACAAAGAAGTAGAATGTCCTTTTTAGAAAAAAAAAGGGGGGGGACACCATTTGTTAATTTACTGGTTTTTTTTCCCCACTGATTATGATTTTTTTTCTCTTGAAATAAGTTATTCCAGTTTCCCGGGCATATTCAAAGCAGAGTTATTATGAGCACCATGGTCATCAGAAAACTTTAAATATAAAGCAGGGATTTGGAGAAACAAAAGTACGTGGGCCAGCGATGTGGATCCCTTAGTAAGAGCATCTGATAACAAGCCGGAGGATATGAGTTCAATCTCTGGGACCTGCACATGGAAGGGAGAGAACTGACTATTATAAGTTGTCCTCCAAGAGGCACATGCACACTATGGCATTGCACACATGAATGCACTTGGGCACACACAAAATAAATACAGCTGTAGTGGAAACAGTGAAAATGTAAAAATGTTTGAGCTTTGGCAATGGTAAATACTTAAACAAATCCACAAGTAATTAAACATAATTGGAGTCATACGTTTATTTTGATTAAATGAATCTACATCATTAAGTTATTAGTCTTACACCAATCTCAATGGGAACAGAGTTCTACTACGGACTAGATGTAGATTAGATGGAGCTGGCCCTCTGAATTTCTGCTATCGCTTAGGTGTAGCTTCTGTGTGATGATATATGGCTTCATCTGATTTTAATGTCCCAGGGTTTGTGAGTGGTTATCACACATTCCTCTGCATTTTCTTTTCTCTCCAAAGCTCACCCTAAGTTGCCTGCTTTTCCCCTTATGTTCTTTTTTTTTTTTTTGGTTTTTCGAGACAGGGTTTCTCTGTGTAGCTTTGCGCCTTTTCCTGGAACTCACTTGGTAGCCCAGGCTGGCCTCGAACTCACAGAGATCCGCCTGGCTCTGCCTCCCGAGTGCTGGGATTAAAGGCGTGAGCCACCACCGCCCGGCTTCCCCTTATGTTCTTAAAGAGTTTTAATCAGAGAATGACACTGTGTGTTTCTGGTGACATTTTTCTTCTTACATTTTTACCATGAAATGTACCAGTGAGACATTGGAACTAGAAATCTCTCCCATGTACTGGAAAAAATTAAAACCTTTATTTTTCTGGATTCTCACCTTTATATTTTTCCATTACTTTTTTACTTCTAATAGTTACATCTTAGTAGTACTAACTCTTTATTGTCTTAATTTTGAATAACAATTTTTCCTTACATAGTCTCTCACCTCTATTGATATCTAAAATATTTCTCACTGAATTTAACAGTGTCAATAGTAAATGGTATCGTTTCTTGAATTAAATTATTGTTTACACCTTTATTATATGACTACAATAAAATGTATATGTAACAAAAATTATAATCAATATTTGATATATTTTAGGAAAGAAAATAAGTAGCTTAAAAATTATTCGATATTTTCTATATACACGTATGTGAATGGAATATGGTAATATAATTGCTTATTCTAGGGACAATTTTTATACATATAATCGGGGAAATTGGGTGATATTTTATGTTATCATAATAGAGAAATGATTTTACTTCATTTAAAAATGAAGTCTTGGGCTAAGGTGAGGCCTAGTGGTTAAGTCATTGACCATACAAGAGTGAAGGTTCATGTTTAGATATTCAGAACCCACTTACATGTTGAATAAACTTAGGGGTCATCTTATAATTCCAGCCTATGAAAGCAGAAATAGGGGCACCCATAGCAAGCTGGCTAGGTAGACTAGCCATAACTATCAGGGAACTCTGGGTTTGATTGAGAGACACGGCCTCATTGAATAAGGTAGCAAATTGATGGACCATGGTTTCTGATATTAACATTGGGACTACACACCCACTTACTTCCACACACATACACATATTCCCCCACACATGCAGACATGCATATACACATGCATATTATACACGATATGATACTGCATAAAGAAATAAAAATAGTGTTTGGGTATCACTATAAAAGCTATAAGGCCTTCTGTAAATGCTGTGGAGTGAGGTCTGCTGTGTGGAGTTACATCTAAGTGCTTTCCACTGCACATAGAATTTAATTCTGACTCAAATTTTTGGCAATATTTAAAAAAAAATAAAATATAAAAGAAACTACAGAATGTGCATGATGAATGGATAGGCAAGAAATATTCAAAACTTGTTTGGTTGCTCTACTCACTGTCACATCAGCATCATCTGTTTAACTACTGACAAGTTGGTTTGAAGCCCAAGTATGGCAGGATTGGTTATCTAACCAGTGACTCTGTAAGCTAAAGTCAAGGTGTTCAACAGGACTCATTCTCATCTGAAGCTCAGAGTCCATTCCTAGATGTAGAATTCAGCTCCCTGTGTAGATGTAACCAACCGTCTTATTAAATAAGAAACACAGAACCAATGCAAAGAAGAAAGCCAAGAGATCAGAGCTAAGAGTCTTACCCGCCTACTGCAGCTAGCCTCTTCAGCCAAGAGACCTCTCCGAAAAAGAGACCTACTTCCTGTCTGTTTGTTTTTAGATAGACTTTTGGTTCTGCCTTCTCATTGGTTGTAAACCCAACCACATGACTGCCTCATCGTCACTGCCTGTCTGTACAGACCTCCAGGTCTTCTATGGTTGGTATTGAGATTAAAGGCGTGTGTCTCCAATGCTGGCTGTATCCTTGACCACACAGAGATCTACCTAGCTCTGCCTACCAAGTGTTGGGATTAAAGGCGTGCACCACCACTGCCTAGCTTTTGCTATGGCTCTAACAGCTCTGACCCTTGGGCAACTTTATTTATTAACATACAATTAAAATCATATTTCAGTACAAATAAAATATCACCATATTCCTGTCCTTATAGGACTGAGACCCACATTATCTTTCTAGCTGTCATTTGGGGGAGACTTGGTTCTAATGACTAGGTGCATTCCTGCCCCGAAGGTTCTCTCCAGCTCCAAAGGCAGCCAGCACCTAATATTTCCCATCCTGACTCTTTCCCCCACTTCATATCCATGTGACATCCTCCCCACCCCCACCTCACTGACTTCTGGACCCACATTTGAAGGGCATAGGGAAACTACCAGTTTAGGCCTGCCCAGGTAGCTCCCTATAGGCAGGTCAGTGGAATTTGGAGTTTATTACATCTTCTGAATTCCTTCCACAGCAGCAGTACCTCAGTGTTTCATTTTATGACCTAGAAATGGCAATCTGGGTACACATGGGCTGAAAATTCTATGAGCTTGCTCAGGAGTCTGCCCTTAGAAAGAAATGCACGTGTCTCGGAAAACTGAATTGAAAATGTCCAGATGAATATTTAAGTGACAAAGGTAGCTGGTTATTGTTTTCAACTATTCCATATTCCACAAAACTGCTTGTATTTTTGAGAAGGGTGATGTGATCAAACCAGCAGCTGTGGAGAGAGAACTTCAAAGCAACAGAGAAAGGCAGGGATGAAAAGACAAAGTCCAGAGGATGTCTTTTTTTTTCCTCTCTGCCCAAAGCAGGGAGCCTGGGGTGGTCTATAAAACCCTGCCGAGGTTCAGGCAGGCTGTAGGAACGTTAAGGGTACTTTTTGGACCTGGATTTGAAAAAAATGAGGCTTGACAGTAGGAGCATGGAGGTACATGCGTGACTAAGATTCAGAACAGAGCCATCCAGCTTTGGGACACTTCAGAAATTTAGCCTGTGAATGATTGTCTTGTCACTTAGATGATACGTCTTAATCAAACCCAATCCTGACTGTTACAGATCTTTAGGGGAATGGATCAATGACAGAATGTGATTAAACATCTCTTAAGTAGATGAAGATAGCGTCAACAGAAAGACCATCATCATCTTGCAGTGAGTGGAATTTCAAATTGCTGGAATCCCAAAGATTAAGATTTTGGATGTGTGGCATAGCCTTAGCGGTATTTTAATAAGGTATACTAAAGAAAAAACTTAGAACCTATTTACGTAACTTCTTTCTTGGTATGCATGAATGACACTAGGCATGTGGCTCTGAACTGACATATGAAGTATACCAGCTTTGGATAAGTATCTGCATTTAGTTTGCTTTATTTAGGGGATTTTGTTGGTATGTAAGGGCCGTTGGGGATTTTATTTCTCTTTGCAAAATATGAGATGTGGATCCCTAGATCCTAGTACTGTGTGAGTATCACCAGAGATGGTGCTGGAGCTGTGATACACTCCAGCCTTCACTCTTGTGTCCCAGAAGAGAGTTCTGACTAAGAGAGGGGAGTACGCAACACAGCAAGAGGAGGTTCTCACACTGCCTGGTTTTGGTTATTGTTCAATTTAAAAATTGAGCAACCATCAGATCATGAATTAGACAGGGTTCTGTACATAAATACGACCAAAAACGCATATATATGCATACACATATGTATATAGATACATATATATACACACTATGGATTGGGATTCACCAGATAAGCCCACCCAATAGAGGTTGAGTACCCCACCTCAGGTCATTTGCCTGCTGAGAGGCTGAGAATTCAGTCTCTGCTTAGCTCAGGAGTCTGGCTAGCACAAAAGCTGTTGTCGGGTGCTGAAAGCCTGAAGATTCCTGCAGAGTGCTGGTCTTCAGAGGAAGCTGGGGTCCATGGCAGCAGAGGAGGGCAGCAGCAGGACAGACATTCTTAGCAACCTCAAGTGGAAGCAGGCAGTTTTGCCATCTCTCAGACCTCCATATCTAGGCTACCATTTGGAAGCATCTGTCAATTAATTCTTTCTTGAAACATGCTCAGAAAATCTGCCCAGACACATGCTTCTTAGTTGACTCTGGATATCATCACGGATGGGACAAGATGGCAGGATGAAGCTGCTGTGGTCCTAGTGACATACTAGGACACCTTGGTACACCTCCATCTTCCCCTGGGACAGAATGAGTGTCTCTACTTTCTTTTAGCCAACAAGTCTAAAATCCAGCAATCCCAAAACTGTCACATCCCTCAAAAGACAATTGTCAACAGGTTGTCAGATCATTTTAGCTGCACCTTTGAATTCCAATTTTTATACCACTTGATTCAGGCATTGTTGTTGTTTGCTTGTTTGTTGTTTGTTTGTTTTGTTTTGTTTTTGAGACAAGGTCTCACTCTTGTAGCCCAGGCTGGTCTCAAACCCACTATGCATGCATGGGCAGGTTTCAACTCATGACATACCTCTTGGTTCTGCCTTTCAAGCATTGGGTTCATAGGCATGCCTGGCTCTAGGACCTACCTTTTTATCCACGTTTATTTGAATCTGTGAGCCTCCACCATCAGATTTTTCTCTATATGCAAAAGACACTCTGGCAGAGCTGTGGCAGAATATGGGTTCAAAGAAACACTATGAGCCAAACCCAAATGTCTAGAAGTTTGGTAGGAGGCGGCTCTGAAGAGATGGAGGAGGGGGATACAGGTCGATGGCACCAGGAGTGAGCTCCAGAGAGGTATTTGTGAGGAGGTACGATGAAAATGATGCATACATACTTTATAGACCAAATGTAGAGTTAGACGGTGCCTCTCATCATGGCATACTTGAAATAGCATTACAGTTGTGGGTCTTTTCCTGAGTTTTCATTTACTTTAGTGCATCTAGAGTTGGTAAGAGAGTACACTTGTAAAAGCCAGAATGCACCTGCTGTTATTTCAAGAAGAAATACAGCTACTCCAACACAGTCAGGGAGGAAGCTAGGAAAGCAATAAGGAACTCTGTGTTGTTTTCAGAGGGCTGATCAGTAACAATGGAAGGAATAAGAGGGATAGATTTTCACACTCATTCTTTCCGTGTCCAGGGAACTCCATGCTTGGATGCTCAATGCACTCATCTATAATACACAGGTATCAATCTCACAAGTAATTGAACCTCCAGCTTGGGTTCATCAGAATGTTGTCCTTTCTGGGCCCCTGTTGAATGCCTGGATATAACTTTTTATACTTTCTCTCTCCTCTTTCTCCTCATTCATCACCACTGTGTTTTACTCATGAATTGTAGGCATACTGCCTTTGTTTCCTGACCCACCCTTTCTTCTTCATAGATTAATGTCATTGATTAAGCTTGACAACTTCTCGTACACACCAGTCCTGACCGCGAATGACAGACATGCTCTTAGACACCAGCTAATTTGCTCCTTGCATTTCCTCACTGCATGGCACAGTGTATCCTGTGTCTAGTTCGCCATTGTCTCTCATGTTCTGCCTCTGGTCCCATGTTCAGTTTAGTTGGGGAGCAAACTGCACGATCCATGATTCAGGATGAATGCCTAACAACCGTTTGTTTTAATGTGTTCATAACATACAAAGCAAGTATCTCATGCAAGATAAATGCTCTCTGTCCTCAAAAAGCCATGGCATCACTTACCCCAGAGATGTGGTGAGAGAGGACAGTACTAATGACAACAAGTCAGTCTCCCTTTCTGCTTCTCTCTGCCTCGAGCTGGATTTTAGAGTACCCCTCTGTCTATGCTGATATTGTCTTCATTTAGGAAAAAAACATAGAGTAGTGCAAAGGATAAAGTTAGAATCACCTTCAGCTCAAAACTCCAAAAACTGTAGCCTCATCAATTGTCTGAGAAAGATCTGTTACAGAAATTGCCATAGCATGAGACAGGTAAACAAGAGCTGTCTCAGGGAGTGCCTCCATTAGCTTCCAGCTCGACCTTTTACTTAATTCTTCCGGGTATTGTTAGAGCCCAGACATACTTTCCAAAACATGCTTCCAGCTTGGAAGAAGTGAGGTATGTCTCTGAGGGGTGAACAGAAATCCATACTTGTCCTGATCAGCCTTTGGTTCGTCCTTTTAAGAAGCTAAGTTTTCTGATGCCATGAATGTTGAATGGGAGTCCTTAGGTCATATCCAGGAAAAACTCAAGTTCTCTTGTTTCTCTTCAATGCAGTTGTGCAAGCTATTGTTATCTGAAAAAAGGTAACCTCAACTGAGAAAATGTCTCCATAAGACCCAGCTGTTAAGTAACTGTCTTAATTAGTGATTGACAGGGGAGGGCCCAGCCCATTGTGGGTAGTACCATCCCTGGGCTGGTGTTCTAGGTTCTATAAGGAAACAGGCTGAGCAAGCCATGGGGAACAAACCAGTTAGCAGCACCCCTCCATGGCCTCTGCATCAGCTCCTGCCTCCAGGGTCCTGCCCTGTGTGAGTTCCTGGCCTAACTCATTCCATGGTGAACAGCAGTGTGGAAGTCTAAGCCAAATAAACCCTCTCCTCTCCAACTTAGTTTTTGGTCATTTTGTTTCATCACAGCATTAGAAACCCCGACTAAAAAAAGTTGTTACCAGGGATTTGAGGTATTGCTGTGACAGGCCTAACCATGTGTTTGTTCAGAGGAATATGGAACACTTTGGATTTTGGACTAGAAAAGCAGTTGTACTTTTAAGTGGGGCTTAATGGACAATCCTAGGAGGAGCAGAAACAGTGGTGCTGAGGGTAATTTGAACTGTGGGGACCTGGCTCAAGAGTTTTCAGGGGAGGAGAATATTAGTGTGTAGCCTAGAGATCGTTCTTGAGATATTTTGGTAAAGAATGTGGCTGCTTTCTGCCCTTGTCCAAAAAAATCTGTGTGAAGCTAAAAAACTGTTTTTTATTAACAGTTTTGGCAGAGGAAATCTCAAAACATCCTAGCATCAACTGTATTGCTTGGTTATTAGTGACCACACTTATGCAGATTTATAAAGCAAATGAGCAAGCTGAGCAAGGAAAAACACAAAACGTACAGTTTGAGGAGAAAAGGAGCACCAGGAATAAACGGAGGGTGACCTCAGGGCAAGACTGCACCCAGCAAAGCTTTCAATTTGTGAGAAGGAATCAAAGAAAAGCTTATGACCTGGCATGGTGGCTCACACCTTGAATCTCAGCATTTGGGATACAGAGGCAGTCAGATTTCTGAGCTTAATCTGGTCTACAGAGTGAGTTCTAGGACAGCCAAGCTTAAGCAGTAAAGGAAACCATCAAAACCAGAAAGCTGATGTAGAGGTAATTGAACAAGAGGGTCACGTTCCAGCTCCACCAAGCAGCAGGACTTGGCAATTTCAGTTATGTCCTTCTGGCTTTGAAGTTAAGGATACAAGAAAGGGGTTATGGAATTTTCCCCGGCTACTAAGGCCAGGCATGTGTCAGGGCTGTCCTTGCATGAAGGCCCAGAGAGGCCATAATGCAAAGCTGTGAAAGCGAAGTCTGGATTGCTGAGGAGAGCTGCTGACCAGATCAAAAGAAGAAATTGTGTTGCAGTCAACAAAGCTGAAAGGAGATGAAGATCTGAACAGTGCTTTGACATCAGGCATGGAGATGCAGAGTTTGGAGTTTGCCCAGATATTTTTTTGGTCTTGTCTTAGTCCAATATTTCCTCACTATGTTTTATTTACTCCAATTTGGAATGGTAATGTATATCTTGTGGCATTACATGTTGGAAGTATGTAATTTGCTTTTTCTTTTTGATTTTATAGGGGATTATAGTTAAGAAAGTCCCATGAGAATCAGAGACTTTGAACTGAGGACTTGTGTTGAGATTGTGATAGACTATGAAAACTTTTGAAGTTGGAACAAATGCATTTTGCATTGTGATATGGCTACAAGCCTATGGGGGGCTAGGGAATGGAATGTGATAGTTTGAATGAAATGGCCCCATAGTCATAGGGAGTGGCATTATTTGAAAGCGTGTGTCACTGGCTTTGAGGTTTCAGAAGTTCAAGTCAGGCCCAGTGACTCACTCTCTCTTCCTCCTGCCTGCTGATTCAGCCATCCAGATGAGAACTCTTGGTTTCTTTTCCAGCACCATGTCTGCCTGCATGCTGCCATGCTTCCTGCCATGATGATAATAGACTAAACCTCTGAACTTATAAGTCAGCCCTAATTAAGTGTTTTCTTTTGTAATAGTTGCTGTGTTCATGGTGTCTCTTCACAGCAATGGAAACCATAACTAAGACAAGAATTGGTACCAGAAGTTGGGTATTACTGTGACAGACCTGACCATGTTTTGCAGAGGATTGTGAAAGGACTTTGGAACTTTAGGCTAGAAAAGCCATTGAGTGTTGGGAGCTCAGTGGGATGTTCTTGAGGAGCTTTAAGATAAGAATGTGGAGAGCAATTGTAAACTATGGAGGCCTGGCTTATAAAATTTCAGAGTGAAATTCAAAGACTATCAGGACCATTTGCTATTTTGAATTAAGATTCTGTCATTCTGGTCAGTGTGGGGCTGCCGAGTCAACCACGATTAACAAAAGACTAGCACCATTGAAGTGAATGAAACTTTTATGTAACTGGGACACTTGATGCTGGATTCCTGGAGCTAAGAAATTAGCAGTGATTAAGAAGAAACCAGCATCATTGAGGTAAAATCTTCGGAAGACTGTTTCCTCAGGGTCAGCACACAGAAGCGGTGTTCCAGAACTGGCTGAGGTTGTATCTTATGCTGGCAGCCAAACTTGGTGTGAGAGTCACCCAGGCAGTACTGGTTTTGATAGCAGCTGAGGCTTGGCACTGTAAGAAGCCAAGAAAGGCCATTGGTGAAGGTGTTGCCTCAGTGACAGTTGAAAGCCCAGGATTGAAGGGTTCATGCAGAGAAGTTGAGGTTTGGGTTTTATAGACAGCAGGCTGAGCAAGGCAGGGGAAACAAGCCAGTAAGCAGCTCCCCTCCATGGCCTCTGCATCAGCTCCTGTCTCCAGGGTCCTGCCCTGCTTAAGTTCCTGTCCTAACTTCCTTTGATGATGAAAAGTTATATGGAAGAGTAAGTCAAATAAACCGTTTCCTCCTCAACTTGCTTTTAGGTCATGGTGTTTCATTGTAGCAATAGATATCCTAACTAAGACAGCAGTCAAAGCCTTTTGTTTGCAGAGCAAAAGGAGAGGAAAATTAAAAGTTGAGAAATATGTATATATATAAAACAATATGCATATATAAACAATATGTATATATATAAAATATATATATATAAACAATATGTATATATAAACAATATGTATATTCATAAGCAATATGTATATATAAACAATATGTATATATAAACACATAATAGTAATCAAATGAAAATAGAAAGCTTAATATTTCACATATATTTTAATTGTTTGTGTGTGTGTATGTGTGTGCGCGTGCGCAGCAACCAGAGCTGAATCAGTGTCAGTCTCTTGTATTTTGAGGCATGGTCTCTTGTTTACCTGGAACTTGCTGCTTCAGAACACACCCTCACTAGGCCTGGCTCTTTATTTCTGTCTTAGGATTAGCACACAGGTCCTCATGCTTTCAGGACAAGCACTTTAGCCCTTTATGGACTGAACTGTCTCCCCAACCCATACTTGATGGATACATTATAATCATGGACAATGTGTGTGTTTAGCTTTAAGGTAGGGCCACAGAATAGAATGATGGACCATTACGGTGCCTTGTGCGTAGAAATCTGAAGACAAACAATGAAGAGGAACATTTGCTTATGAAGTAATAAAAGCACAGTGGGAGAGAAGGAGGAAAGGGAAACGAAGTAAGGCAGGCTTGTATTTCTGCTCTCTCTGTCACTGTGATCTATCTATTGACCACAATCTGTGACTGACAAAGCCTGGCATGTGTATAACGTGCCAGAATGAATGCCGCTGGGCTCTGATAATCCACTGAACAGTATTGATCATCTTTCAGCCTTTTGCAGGCCTTTTCCCTTTGAATAAACAAACTGAATTATAATTTTTAGCTGTGTACCTTCCCGTCTACCCAAGTCAATGCTTTTTAATTAGAATATTTACCCCACCTTTAGAAATGATATTTTATACGTGGATAGCCCCAACTATTCTCACCATACTAGGTTCGACATTCTAAATAGATTGATTTATCTTATATTGCTATTTTGTAATATCAGATAGAATAGTTGGAAAATTCTGCTAAAGCATGTCTTTGTATTTTACTTTTTATTAACTTGGAAAAAATTTAAAGCTCTTTTTCTTATATCTGTATTTTTTAATTTTTTTTTTTCTGGACCCATCACACACTGGTTTTCTGATTAGAAAAAAGTAAAGGAAAAAGTTTAGTGTTGTCTCTATTTTTCAATATAAGCAATAAGATAATGACTCAAGGGAGAGCTGCAAGTCAGGTGGAGGTTATCTGTGGGGAATGAGACTTGCCAAGCAAAGGGAGAAAACACAGTAGAAAGGAGAGTTCATTGGTCATTGCGTTCAGTGGCTCCTAAGTCATAGCAACCACCCCAAAGAGCCATGGACATTACATTACATCCTTCCCTTCCCTTCTGCCTACATGTCAGTATGGATAAGGATGGCAAAGCCACATATTTCCCAAAAGTGGCTCAGTACACTGTGGTCAGGAACTTATGAGATGGATGGAACAAAATGATCTATCCTTGAGTGAGCTCCAGAGAACACATAAATGTTTAAAAGGTTATGGCCTCTGACCAGGCAAACATGTCTCTACTCTTCCATAACCTAAGTCATAGTGGCTATCTTAGTCTATCCATGCTGCTGTAACAAAATGTATTAGACTGTACAATTTACTAAGAATATAATTTCATTTCTTACTTATCTGGATGTTGGCAAGTCCAAGAATGTGTCTTGCAGGGCTGTTGTCTGTATCCAAGATGGTATCTTTTTTTCTGTGAGTTCACATGGAGCAAGATAGAAAGGCAAAGTGTTCTCCCTTTAACCCCAAGTCCTTTCATAAGGGAGCTAATCCTATTCACCAGGGCAGAATCCTCAATTCCCAAGGCCTTACTTCTTAATACTATTGCTCAGAAGTTCAAATTTCAATGCAAATCTTGGAATGGAAACCATCTTTCACACTGCTACAGTAACTAAACACGGAGTCTCTAATTCTTAAGGCAGAAGGTTTCATTCAAGATAGTAGCATAAATTCAAATGTGAAATGAGCAGCAGACTGCTAGAACTTCTGGGTTTTGTAATACTTGGTGGTAGTACCTGCTGTCCCCTCACACTGCATCCTGGAGACTGTCAAATCATCCTAAGTTTTGCATAGGACCCATCTGAGGAGTTCTGGAATTACTTGCGCAATCAGCTTCCTCTGTGCACTTTTAGTTCTAAGAAGTGACTTGTTACGGTGCATTTCAGTAAGAGGCATACATCTACTTATCAGGGTTATAGACAAGCATGAGGAACCAGGCCTCTTTCTTTCTTTTGGCTGTGGCTGTTGCTGGCTGATCTCAAAACTCTTAGAGGCAGAACGACACAGGTTCAGAAAGGTACAGTTTGCTAATTCACTGACTCCATGATCGGAAAAGGGGACAGTCTCAAGCGCCATGTTATACGTTAGACAAGGCTGTGCATCTTAAGGCAATAGGGACTTAAGGCAATAAGGACTTTGGGAAGGAGGAAGCCCTGACTTTTGAGAGAGGAAAAAAAGAGATTTAAAACCTGTTCACTGGTTTAGGTCAAATGGTGTGGTGCCCGTTTTTGTCTTTTTTTTCTATGCTGGTGTCCCTTTCTGCAAATTTATATATTAAAAACTGCTTCATTTTCACTGGTCTCTAGAATTTGTTATTGTCTTATTTCCAATGCAATGAATACATTTTAAAAGAAGCCAGCTGCCTACCTATGGTAGCTAGGGACCCGTCTGCCTGACTTGCAGGATCCTTACAAAACTGTTTACTGCTGTCTAAGGGGAGACAGGAACAAAGCTGAGGCCTGTTTCCCCAAGGGCCATTAGACTTTTGACCTCTGTGTGGTCCTGCCTTGAATTTGTAACCTGTCTAGAAAAATAAAGATAATCTAAAGAGACACTTGTGTTTCCCAATCTCACTGTCAGGCTATTAGAACAATGGGCCCCAAGGGAATGGGAGTTCCCCGAGAAACTCCTGCTGGGGAAGGACTGGGCACCAGCTAGTAGGGAGCTAGTCTCCCAGGAAGAGGTTTCAAACAGTTTTAACAACAAACAGGAAGAGGCTGAAACCCAGTCTGTGGTGGACAGGACCCCACCCTGATGGGGACTGATTAGACGTGCATAACCTTTGCCCTCTGTTTAAACTTTGATCTCACTTCAGAACCAGAAAGACAGACTTCAGTCATTAGATCTCTTATTGGTCCTTCCTCCCAACCACATTGAATAAAGGCCCCCCTTTTTTTTCTTTCTGCCTTTCACTAAAACCCAACAACAGAAGACAAAATATTGCTTTGTGGGGCAGTAAGATGTGAGTAAAGGCTCTTGCTGTCTGCTGTCAAGCCTGAGGACCAGAATTTGATCCCTGGCATCTACATGGTGAAAGGAGAGAACCAATGCATGGAAGTCTCTGACCTCTACATGTGTGCCGTAGCATGAGTGCCGAATGCCTTCCTCCCTCACTGCATACATACATACATACATACATACATACATACATACATACATACATACATAAATGTAATTGAAAACATTTAACAGAGACTATTCATTTGTGTGACAACTTTCCCAGAAATAATTGGAAACATTCTTGCAAACGGCTTTACTCTTCTATTATATGAAGATAGTGTGAGACCAAAATGAGCCATCTTAGAAATAAGACCAAAATGCTTTCACCCTAAAATTAAGGCCTAAGATTTCTCTTTTTGGGAATAGGCCATTAGTTACTGAAACCAGTCAGTCCAGATTCCAGAAACCAGGAAGTATAAAAGTACAGAGTCACAAGGTAGTCACGAGGTAATGCCTGCCAGACTATGGAATGTCCTCTCCCTGGTTTCCAGGGTAACTGACCATAAAAATGCCCCCACCTGAGGGCAGCCAATGAGAAATGGTGGCGGGCAACCACTCCCTTAGAAGTAATTTCTAGAAGTCCCTAGAAGCGAGCCAATCAGAATTGTACCCATACTAGCACCCCTAAAAGATGTAACCTTGTGATTTTTCCCTTTAAAAAACTGAGCTTGCAGACAGGCGGGCACTTCCTCCAGCCTCCACTACTCAACACTTCTCTCACCTCCTAATTGCACAGACACAAGGGCTTCGAGGGGACATCTTAGACCCAAACTATAGCAGAGGTTGTATGTGCATGTAGACACATCTCCTTATTTTCTTCTCCACCGACAGAACCAGAGGCTTACACACTGTTACAGCAGCAAACACCATAGAACTTTTTTTTGCAGGATTTGTGCCTGTTGACAGCAGTATAAACCATAGCTGATTTGAATGATCCCAGTGTTACTGAAGTTTTATTACCATAAAGTGATTAAGGAGTTTTA
Organism: Peromyscus eremicus; assembly: GCF_949786415.1. Taxonomy (NCBI): domain Eukaryota; kingdom Metazoa; phylum Chordata; class Mammalia; order Rodentia; family Cricetidae; genus Peromyscus; species Peromyscus eremicus. The sequence continues at coordinate 6,394,288 of NC_081435.1, forward strand.
GCACTATGCTCAGGTTCTTTCCTTACTGGAAGAATGTAACTATGTTAACATCAAAACCAAAAGAGCAATTGACAAAGAAGAAATAAATCTTACTCATGCATGAACTTTTAGGTCAATGGTAAAATTGCATTATATTACTTATAGGGGAAAATTGTATTTGTAATTCCAGAAACAAATCAATATGATTTTTTAAAAGTCTGCTTCAGAAAATAAACTTTAAACATGGGTACCAGGAGCAGGTTGAATTTTTCAGGATCATTGTCATACTGATATTATTAATATTTTCATAACCCAGTATATCACCAAAAACAAAAATAGAAAGAAAGTGCATGGGTGTTTTCAGATTCATATTGAAGTTGCGTAAACTATTTTGCTGTGACATACCTGACATCTTGGCTTCTAAAAATGCCAGTGTCGCCAAGCATAAATCTGTCCACCAGCAAAGAGCTAATTATTACATCAAAGGGGCAGCTTTCCATGCCTGTGCTGTGAACTTGATTATCGAGGGAAAGCCAAGGCCAGACGTCTAGTGTTTGTTGGTTGTATTTGATTTTCAAGCTTTGTTCATTGCTATGCTTAGCACTCTCGGGCTGCTGTAGCCGAGAAGATAAAATCCTTTAATACTCTATTTAGAACTATAGGAGACAAAGCTTGATCAATACTTTTTATGAATCTCTAAACTATTACAGCACAGCATGTTCCCAAAGACTTTTCCCCCGGTGACATGGCTATATTATTTTGAGGCCAGAGGCCCAAGCAATATTGAAATCCTGCTTGAATTCATCTTCTTCAGACCATAAAAGTGACAAGAATCCCGAAGATTTACATTTTTTATGCTATAGATTAATCAATCTTTCAGGTAGAAAGAGAAATTTTGGTGTGTGTGTTATAGACTATCTTTTCAGCCTGGGGAAAGTGTAAGAAATTAATTTCCCCTTTCCAGCAGAAAATGATGGCCAGGACAACTTGCCTAAATCAAAGAAGATGCCATTAAAGTTTCTTCTGTGTCACATGCTTTTTGATAGACTGACAATGAGATCAATAGTGTCATGAAGAAAAATCTCCGAATGTGTGTTTGTAGAAGAGAATCCTTTGACATACACCAAATAACTGGTAAGGTTTTCACTGCTGTTGTTAAATTCAAACTCATGTGCTGATTAGTAAAATAAACAAACAAACAACACCCGGAGAGATGCTTCAGTCAGTAAAGAGCTTGCTGTACATGCTTGAGAACTGAGTTCAAACCCAGAATCCACGCAAGACAAACAACAAATAAACAAACAAAAAACACAGCTTGGCATGGTTGTTCAGGCTTGTAACCGCTATGCTATGGGGAAACTGAGACAGGAAAACCCGTGGGCTGTCGGGAAAGCCCATCTGGCTAAATTTGTATGCTTCAGGTTCAATAGCAGATTTTATTTCAGAACAGCAGGTGGATAGTGACTGAAGAAGGCACAGGGATTGGCCTCTGGCTCCCACAAGCACCTGCACATGTGTGTATACCTACACATATTCTAACAGGTACTCATACATACAAGAAGTCGTGTTTATTTAGTGTTGTTAGCAGTTGTAATATTCATTTTTGGTATTCTTTGAAATGTGAGGTTTCACATACATGATTTTATTCCACAAAACTATTACTGGATTTCCCACATGGGCTACTATTGTTTCTAAGAAATCAGTGAGGACATTTTCCATATCAACCCCTTAAAATATACTCATTTTCACCCAATGACCTTATCAAATATTAATGCACAGTAGCAATTAAACTGTTTTAATCTTTGCTTTGGACAGTTCTTTAGCACAAAAACACCATTGATGATTTCACCGTGCCACTGAGTATTTTATATACTAACAGTATTTTCTAGAGTGTGAATTCTGCTCTACCAACTTAAATAAGTTAAGATTTATTTGCAAAAAGGAAGGATAATGGAATTTTCATTTAAATATTTAAGTAGTTTTAATTTATGAAGATACTTTGCAGTACATGTCCATGTCCACTAAAATTAAAAATGCATACAGCTTTTAGTACAAGAATTCAACTTCTTGTAATTTACTTTATAGATCTACTCAGACATTAGGACTCTAAACAATCTGTCTCCCCTAATCTTTATAATAATAAATGATGGAGAATGACCAACCTTAATAAGTTCCTTAAATACATCACGTGCCACATATTTTGGGTTATCAGGTGGCTGGCATATCAATATTCTAATATGGAATAGTAATAAAAAAATCGTTGAGTTTAAGAAACATGATAGAGAATAACGTATCTTTCCTCTTTCCATATGGATGTAAAGAAGAGAGGAGGAAGTGCTAGGGAAATAGCTCATTTGGTAACATGCCTCCTGTGCAAGTGTGAGGATGCAAGTTCAATTCCTGGCACCCGCATAATATAAACCGAGTGTGGCGCTAAACCCTTGTCTCTATGGGACTCATTGGAATGCCAACCTAGCTGAATTAGCAGACCACAGGTCTCAACGAGAGAGTCTTTCTCACAAAATCAAGTTGACTAGCTCCTAAGGAACAATGCCTGGGGTACTCTGCTCTTCAGCCTACAGTAACGGAGCCTAATGCTTCCCAGTCTCAGGAGCAGCCATCAACCAGTCACTGGGGCCGGGGTAGAATCCTCATCTCAGTTCCCTCTCCTGGGGAAGAGGAAACCAATCCATACTGCTCGAGATGGCAACTGGCTTGAGAATGATCCTTAATTTTCTGCCTTCCATTTCTTCTCACATGTCCTCACACATTACTACTGCTTCCTGAGGTCACCTCCAAGACAAGCTACTGCTCTAATCCTCATCACAGAGCTTGCCTGGCGGGGGGAGATTGAAACAGTGGCTTCTGAAAGCTGGGCACTGAGGTGACAGCCTCATCATTATGTCAATGTCACTGTGGAATGAGACAGAGCTTCAGAAACAACCTCGACTTCTGAAATGGTTCTTCCCCGTGAGACCCAAAGGGGCAATGCTGAAGAAGCACATCTCCACATCTGTTGGCAGATTTCCAAGTACGAATGACGTACTACAGGACGTTCCAGGTTAGCATCTAGTATCTCAAGACTTGCAGAATGATGATGTGCTATCGTGCATGTACACGGAACTTAACTTGGATGCGCGTACCCAATTTATGAGGAAGGAGTTATAAGAAAATGCACACGACTGTAACACTCACCTGTCCTTCTGTATCAATCACCAAGAGTCGGGGGGAAAAGAAGATACAAATTGGTCCCTCAGGGTGCTGTTTCCCCTCTTTCTCACTTGTACTTGTCCCTTCCTATGTGTCCTGGAGCACATCTCAAATGAATCATGCACACTACATGCTTGCACTCGCTCTTTGCTTCCAGGAAAACCAAATTAAGCCGTATGTGCAGTAACTGCACATGTGTGTTTGTTGGTTTGTTAGCATCTCCACTTTCTTTCCTGATCATGCCTGCCTTGTTTCTCTCTAGCTGCTGGTTGAGGATAGTAGACACATTTGTTTATAGTCAGCATGCATCAACATTTCCCAGACACCAGTTCTCACAAGCAGGCAACAGAGTTTGTTCAATCAACTTTGGACTTTAAACCTCACTGACTTTGAGCCTAGCCTTATTTATTCTTAGTAACTTGAGCTCTTCCTTACTTCTGCATTAAAAGAATACATCACAGGAGGTTAGGAAGGCTTTACGCTTTACTGGTGGTACAGATAGTGTTGGATTTGAGAATTACTGACTTATTTTACACACAAACATTCTGAAACAAGTCTTGTTTTCTTTACTCTGGGAATATAGTCAGTATTTTGTGGGGCTTTGGAGAAATTATTTAAAGCACACATTCTGTGACTTGCAGATAATGAATTCTAACAAATTCTCATTTTACTCTTGCTGTCCACTCTATCTCTGACAGTAAATGCCCTGTTCTAATTTTCAAAACATTGGTAGCATAGAATGGAAGGAACATTTATGAGGACTGAATAAGTGAAGTAAGTGTTGTGGCTTATCTGCAGGAAGGGAGTTAATTTTCACCCCCTTTCTGTGGGATGCTATTTCTATTTCCTTCAGTAGTCAGCTTTCCCAAAAGAACTCTAGGAAGGCATCACTAGGAGGAAGAAAGATGTGCTCTTGCAGCGGCCTGCTCTTCCAGCCATCAGTTTTTTGGGGTAGCACTTCTCGCACGTCATCCTCACCGCTCATAATGGCTTCCTCTTTTTAACTGATTTGGTGCAGTGTAGATGGTGTCTACTTGTTCACCCAAGAAGGTGTTTAGGCAAGCTAATCTCCCACCAGCAGGCAATCCTAGCTTCAGACTTTCCTGTTAGCCAATGAGAGTTAAAGAAGGGAGTCATGGAAAGGAGGCTGCTTTTCCTCACAGAGTCTGCTTTCTTGAGCTGCGTCCTCTAGGAGAATGGCGTTGGTTACAGAATTCCTACATAGTATGGAGTAGAGCTTAGCAGGCCTAGGTCAGTTGGTGTAGCTCATCTATTGCTGGCAATAAGGTGGCCCAAGGGCTGTGAGAACTTATGTGCCATCATGATATTGGTCAAAGTCTGCCCTGAGCATCACAGGTTGGCCACACAGCACACTGTATAGTCTCACTCCCTTCGTGTTGGTGGGGTTGAGAGGGAACTGGGACATGCTGCAGCTGCCCTGTGTCCCCTATTGGAGACACAGTGACTACCCTAGAAGAACTCTACATTAAAAAAGTCAAAGTATGAGGCTGGGGTTCAGTTGGCAGAGTACCTGTCGCTGGGTTCAGTCTCCAGCACTACATAAACTGGTTGTCATGACTGATCTGAAATCCAAGTACTTGGGAGGTAGCGGCAGGAGAACCAGACATGGAAAGTCATTCCCCAATACAGAGTGAGTTTAAGGACAGCCCAGAACACGTGCGATTCTGTTTCAAAAACAGAAAGGTCACAGTGTGGTTTCTACTGAATGTTTCTCACTTTCTTACCATTTTCAAAAAACAAATATTGTCAACCAGAAATCAGAGACCACACATATGAAATGGATTGGGAATTCACCTGCCATCATATCCTTTTTATAACCTCCACAGCCTTAGCAATTCTCTTACTATTTGGCACTTAACTGATGGGGTGTTGGGGTTAGAATGTAGAACAATGGTATTACAATTTTAGATCAAGAATGTAACCATATTCCTTAAATATGGGTGTGTAGATAACTAACATAAAAATTAAAACAATTTCCTTAGAACCTAGAGAGCCATCTTGCTTCTGGATAAAGCATAATGGCAAGACAGAGAAGCAAACCTGCCTGTTGTTGACAACTGCTGGGCAGTTCCAGCAGCTGTTGGTCCTTTTCTTCTTGCTATTAGGGACCAGCTGTTTCCTAAATTTGGGGCTATTTTCTTTTAACTCTCTTCAATACTACTGTGCTCTCTACTTGAGAATAACTAGAAGAGAAGATTTTGAATGTTTTCATCTCAAAGACAGAACACATGCTTCAGGTACTGGATATGTATTCCAGTTGCCCTAGTCTGACCACTACACAATGCGTACAAATTCAAAGCATCACTTTGTACTCCTTTCATGAATGAATTTAATAGCTGTGGATCAAAAACGAAAAAAGAGAGAGTCAGACCTCTTAGAACAAATTTATGCTTCCTTTTATTTTTTATCCCTGAAAGGTCTCAGGTACATGGGATAGTATTTACATCTTAGTTGTTTTTAGAAGAACCATGAAACTATGAAATAGATTTGGGCACAATGGTGAGAGTAGACGTCGTTACGGATAATGGAGGAATTTCTTCCTTTGCTTTCTCCGTTATTAGGTACATTATAATTCACCCAGTACAAAAATCTCACAATGTCACTCTCAAACATTCCTGCAGTGTTCTTCACAGGCTGCAGCAGGGATTAAGCTATGGCAAATATATATGTAGCCATAATGGCTTCCCTTCATGGACAAACAACCAGATGAGGTTTTCATATCATAATAGTACTGAGTCCTGTTTTTAATTAAATCTGCTTAGGAATGGTGAAGACCAAAAATGCTTACAAAGTGAGGGGCATTTTGAAGAATGATCTATTTTTAATGATTATGAATAATGTTATTGATAAAATAGAATGAAATTATTAGGAAACCTTATTCCTATGAATACTGTTGTTTAGTATTTAGAATGCTTTTTGTTCTTAATTAAATTTATTCATTTATTTTACATCCCAATCACAGTTTCTCCTCTCTCTTCTGTTCCCATTTCTTCCTCCTCCCCATCAATCCACTCCTCTTCTGCTTCTGTTCAGAAAGGGACAGGCCTCCTGTGGGTGTCAACAAATCACGGCATATCAAGTTGAGGTAGGATCTAAGCGCTCCTCTTGTATTAAGGATGGGCAAGGCAACCCAGCATGAGAAATAGGCTATTGAAAACAAGCCAAAGCCTTAGGGACAGACCCTGCTTCCACTGCTAGGAGTCCCACAAGTAGATCAAGCCCCACAACTGTCACATGTACATAGAGGGCCTAGGTCAGTCCTATGCAGGCTCTCTGCTGTAAGTCCAGAGTCTGTAAGCTCCTATGAGCCTAGGTTACTTGTTTCTGTGGGTACCCTTGTGATGACCTTGTCCCCCCCCCCAGCTAGTACAACCCTTCCTCCCTCTCTTCAACAGGATTCCTGATACTCTGCCTGATGCTTGGCTATGGATTTCTGCATCTGTTTCCATCAATCACTGGATGAAGACTCTCTAATGACAACTGGAGTAGTTCCTAATCTGTTTACAGGAGATGGCCAGTTTAGGCTACCTATCCACTATTGCTGGGAGTCTTAGCTGGGGTAGATTCTTGGGAGTTTCCCTTGCACGAGGTTTCTATCTGACCCCAAAATGCTCCCCGACCAAGACATCTACTTCATTACTCCCCCTCCAGTCCCACAACCCACTGCCTCATGTTCCCATTCCTGCTGGCACCCAGTCTACCCAAGAGATCTCTTCCACAAGGACACTTGCTCAATCATGTTCATTGCAGCGTTATTTGGTTATTTGTAATAACCAGAACCTGGAAACAACCTACGTGCCCCTCAACCAAAGAATGGATAAAGAAAATGTGGTACATTTACACAATGGAGTATTACTCAATTGTTAAAAACAATGACATCAGGAAATTTGAAGGCAAATGGATGAAACTAGAAAAAAAAATCATCCTGAGTGAGGTAATCCAGACCCAGAAAGATAAACTTGGTTTGTACTCACTCATAAGTGAATATTAGCTGTAAAGTAAGGGATGACCATGCTACAATTCACAGCCCCAGAGAGGCTAGGTAACAAGGAGGGCCCAACGGAGGATGGGGACAAATGGATTTCCCTGGGAAGCGGAAATAGTAGAATCCTTTTAAAAAACTAAAATGTAAAGAAAATAGTAAGAATTATAAAAATATAATTTAAAAATACTTAAACCCCAATTCTACAAAATACTAGCATTGTCCCTATGTTAGCAGGCAATTGGGGCTGGATAGTATGGTAATGCAGGTCTCAGATCCTGGGGTGATATCATCCCGGCCCAAGCCAGTCTTAACAGCTTAGCAACCTCCATCCAACATGGGTGTGCTCTTTCACGTCTCTGTGCTTCAGTGATTCAGTTGTAAAACTGTTAAAATATCTTCATGTTTAAATGCATTAAGACTTGAAGAGAGTGTAGGAAGTGCTTGGCTTTCAATAAAGCTTCCATGTTAGATTTCATCATTTCTTTAAGACTAAAACTGTTAACAGTTTGAGATTATATTGCATCCTCTACTTTTGCCTCACTCCATGTGTCCCCCAAATAACTATCATTCTCTATGTGCCTTTTCATTGTTAAGTTTCCCTCAATAAAGTTACTGTACTTAAAAAGTATTAACTGACTTCTACTGTTAATAATATATTGTAATGAAAGAGACATCTTGATGGGGGTGCACTTTGGGGTTAGGGAGAAACCTGGTGTCAGGGAAATTCCCAGGAATCCACAAGGATGACCCCAGTTAAGACCCCTAACAATAGTGGAGAGGGTGCCTGAACTGGCCATCTACTGTAATCAGATTGGTGATTATCCTAATTGTCATCACAGAGCCTTTATCCAGTAACTGATGGAAGCAGATGCAGAGATCCACAGCCAAGCACTGGACCAAGATCCAGGAGTCCTCCTGAAAAAAGAGAGGAGGGATTTTTGGAGCCAAGGTCCTCAAGGTCATGACGGAGGAACCTGCAGAAGCAGCTGACCTGAGCTCATGGGAGCACATGGACTCTGGACCAATAGTTAGGGAGCCTGCATGGGATTGATCTAGGCCCTCTGCCTGTGTGTGACAGTCGTGTAGCTTGGTCTGTTTGTAAGGCTCCTAGCAGTGAGATTAGGACCTGTCCCTAGTGCTTAGCTGGCTTTTGGGAACCTGTTCCTCATGCTGGATTATATTGGCCAGCCTTTATGCAGTTGGAGGAGCTCAACTTAATGTGCCTTGTTTTGTTCAAGCCCATGGGAGGCTTGCCCTTTTCTGAATGGAGATGGAGAAGGAGTGGATGGGGAGAGGGGGTAGATGAGAGTTGGGGGGAGGGAATGGGAGGACAGGAGGGAGGGGAAACTGTGGTAGGTATGTAAAATAAATAAAAAATTAATTAAAATTTAAAAATAATATATTGCAAACATTTTGTGTAGCTTCTTTTATTCTCATCAAGATTTACATATGCTTTTTCATGATATATTTGACAACTAGGAATAAGCAGAGCACCATTTAATCTCTTGATAAATACTTACATCATTTACAATTCTTCTATTATAAGGTGTGATTTTGTGACCATTGTTACAGAATGTCCAATGTCCTTGTATACTTGCATTTGATGTCCTCTGGACTGTGTATCTAGAAGTTGAATGTTTGGATCAGAGGAATGCTTTCCCTTGTTGTTAGATATTGCTGAGTTGCTCTTCAAAACAGTCCTCCAACTTATGTGTGTACTGTCAGTGTGTGTGGTACCCATTGTTTTATGCATCATTAACTTGACCTTGTCAAATTTCAAGGTGTTTTCTAGTCAGATTGCCTAATATAATCTTCTGTTTTTATTTGTTTATTTCCTCATTCTTAATGAGGCCAAATTCTTTCCACATATTTATTAATCTTCCCTTTCTGCTTCAACAATTTTTTTTATTTTCATTTATTTCCCACTTTGTAGTAGATTACTTATCTTCTCTGATTTGTATGCAAGAATTTTTGTTAACAAGGCACTTTGGACCCACCAATACAAAAGTTACTAATATAGTCTATGATACTTGTAAAAGTTATGATTAAAAACCTATCACATAATCTAATATTTGCATAGAGTATTGGGATGTTATTAATATCTTCATTGATCTTATTTCTTGCAATCTAAATTAATTTTTAAAAATCAGTTTTATTAGTTTATTTTTTTGTTAATTCACAAAGACTTTTCTCTCTGAGCAACTATATTTTTTGTGAAACAAATAGTGTTTTTCTTTCTAGTATTTACATATTGTCTTTCATTATCTTCAACATGTTAGAATATTTAATGGAAATGAGTATGAGATATCTTTGCCTTTTAATTAATTTTATAGTATCATATAAAGCAACGGGCTTCACATAGTATTTCATACGTATTAGTTATCATTTTTATTCTAATTCATCCCCCTCTCCCACTGTCCTCCTATGTGGCTTCTGATTCACTGCTGGCTTGTTCCCTTCTTCCCCTCACATAGACACACCCTGTCCTTTCTTCATCATTACCATCTTTCTCACTTCTCATGATCCCTCTAGTTCTCTCTCTCTCTCTCTCTCTCTCTCTCTCTCTCTCTCTCTCTCTCTCTCTCTTTCACACACACACACACACACACACACACACAGACACAGACACACACAGACACACACACACACACACACACACACACACACACACACACACACACACACTTTTAAGTCCAGTTTCTTTATATGAAAGAAAACCCGAGGTTTGTCTTCCTGAGACCTCCTTACTTTGCTTACCATAATGATTTCCAATTCCATCCACTTTCCTGCAAATGTCATGATTTCACTTTGCTTCATGTCTGAATAAAATTCCATTGTGTTGTCTTTTGACTTAGCATAATTCTAAAATTTTAGTATTAAGAGGCATGTTTGAGACAGATGATTATCTTATTGTATAACTTTCCTCTATACTATTTTACTGAATACTTTTGCTGTGAATGAATCTTATATTTTGTTTGTTTGTTTCTAGTCTTTAGTAATATTCAGCTTCTTTTACAGAACTAGATACATTGGCTTTGCCTGTATTGTTTACTTATTGTTGCTGTGTTTTGAGGCAGATAGAATTGTATCAACATGAAATCACTATCTCATTTTGTCTCAGTGTCACAATAACATTTCAGAAGAGTAAGCAATTAGCTTTCATCAAGTTATCTGCCTGTAATATTAAAAGGTAGCTTTTAGAAAACTCAAGTCTATTGAATTAATTGTGATTGTGTCCAAAGGATCACTGTGCTCTGAAATATTTTGTAAGTTATGGTGATATTTTATTTGTGCTAAAATGTGATTTTATTTGTATATTAACAAATAAAGTTTGCCTAGAGATCAGAGGTCATAGCAAGCCAGGAGCAGCAGTCAGGTGGTAGTAGGCCACACCCTTAATCTGATCATATGGCAGGCAGAGTCTCTGTGTGGTCAAGGACACAGCCAAGCGTGGTGACCCAAGCCTTTAATCCCAGTACCAACCATAGAGACCTAGAGGTCTATGTAGACAGGCAGTGATGAGGAAGTCATGTGGTTGGGTTTAGAGCCAATGAGAAGGCAGAACAGAAAGGCCATTAAAAACACAAGTCAGGCAAGAAGAAGCTCTCTCCTCTGGGGATGCGACAGCGGCAAGGTGGTAAGATAAGGTAGTCATGGCTCTTTGCTAGTTCTCTGATCTCTTTGGCTATTTACCTCTGTATTTGGCTCTGTGTTTCTTATTTACTGATTGTTTAGAATTTTGTCTATATTAAGATGTTAGATTAGGTAAGCAATTGCTTTTAAGTTATATTTTCCTTCTATTACATTGCATAAAATAATTTGCAGTTACAAAACAACATTCAAATTGCTTAAGTTTTGGTCATCTACAATAGTAGGTACCACATATTTTTTTTCACAAGGCCACATAATAAATATTTTCAGCTTTGTGAACCATGTGTTCTTTTTCAGTTTCTTTCCTGTTGGAGTAGCACAGACTTAAGCAATAAGTAATATGTAAATGAGCAGGTGTGGCTGTATTTTAATGTTTTACTCACAAAACTGGGAGAGCTCCATTTGATCCACAGGCCATCTTTTACTCAGTTCTGTCCATAGTAATTTAAATTAGTTGTTCAGGAATATAAATGTTATTACGTAATATAAAAATATTAAATTCATGAAGACAAAATTAGCAACAGACAAGTAAAAACTACATTTTGATTGGAAATGGATGCTATTATTTTTCAAGATTGAGTTTGATGAATAGAAAAATAAATATTAAATTTTGATTAAAAGTGGTTAACATGTTAATATCTTTCCTGAATGTTATAGGTTCAGATGAATAAAGCTCGTACTCTGAAAATTAGACTGTTACATTTATTTTTACTTATACAGGTCAGAGGATCAATAATGTTAATTATGAAACTCATTAGCAAAGGTAACATTAATTGATATACTAAGATTACAAATTACAGTTCTTTCAAGTGTATTTGCAGGGAAATTAACGTAGAATAATCTTTACCCTTTCATATAAAATTGCTGTGGAAGCTTTTCCACTGTTAGATATGGCACTGAAAGTGGGAAAATCAATGACAAAATCAGGAAGGACCGTAATTGTAGCACAGACACTTCTTGCCACATCGCTTCCACATATTCTTAGAACTGGGGTATCAAAGAAGGCGTAGACAATTGTATAGCCTGAGCATTGACAGTTACATGGAAAATATTATTCCTTTTAGGATGGAAAACTCTGCAAAAATGACCATGAGCTTAAGTAGAAACCTGGCTGCGAGTGTCTCCCTTCCTCTGCCTTTGTTCTGATCAAATGGAGTTTCACTGGAAATCCTGCTTGCCTTGTCCCCTGTGGCCTGTTCCTATTCAGAGCCACACACTCAGGATGTCTGTTTTTATGGTGCTTACAATTCTTTGCAAGAATTTGTGAATTTTCATTTCAGCATTTTTTTGCACACTGAAAAGCATAGGCATTCCAGCCAAGTGAAGAGCGAGAGGCTGAGGGGCAGAAGGCAGTAGGAGGGTGATCATCCTCCAGGCCACACATCTTCAGGTGTTGCCTTTGGAGTCTATGAATCAGGCCAGCCTGGCAATGATGGTGTTTGGAGTAAATATAAACAGTCAATAATAATAATAATAATAATAATAATAATAATAATAACAATAATAATAATAATGCAAGAAATGTAAGCAAGTACAGCACATCCGGTCTCACGGCTCTTGAAATGTCAGCTCCATTGTAGTAGTGTTTCTTGTCTTCCAGGAAGAATCAGTTTAAAAATACTTAGATGTCCCATAAAAGGACACTCATTGGAGCAGAATAGGTAACTCAATCTAACTTGAGCAAGGGATTTGGGGTTGAAAAATTATCCAGTGTAAAGTATTAGGGAGAGAACCTTAACAATTTGAGACATGCAAAGGAATAGTGGTGGGGGAAGCGTTCACCTTAAGCCTGGTTAGAATTGGTTATAGTCAGTATGAAAGGGGTGACAGCACTCCAGTGTTAATGCTTGCCTGCTTTGGTTCCTAGAGTGTTACTTCTAACATAAAGGATCCACTCTCTCTGTCAGAACCAGGAGGACTCAGTGTACAAGGAAAGAAGTGCACTATTCTAATAAAAATATTACCAGAATTCAGCATGACTGTAAGTCACTAGACATCAATCCTGAGAGAGAGCAAGCGTGTGTGTGTGTGTGTGTGTGTGTGTGTGTGTGTGTGTGTGTGTGTGTATGTGTGTTTGGGTGTATGCATGCATGTTTGTATAGAAACAGAGGCCAAACTTGGGTGTTGCCTTAGTTAAGGTTTCTATTCCTGTGAAGAGACACCCTGACCATGGCAATGCTTATAAAGAAAAAACATTTAACTGGAGTGGCTTACATTTTCAGAGATACACTTCCTCCAACAAGCCTACAACCTACTTCAACAAGGCCACACCTCCTAATAGTGCCACTGCTTATGAGTTTATTGGAGCCAATTACATCTGAACTACCACATTCTACTCGCTGATCCCCATAAGCTTGTAACCATATCATAACGCAAAATACATTCAATCCAGCTTCAAAAGTCTTCATAGTCTATCACAGTCTCAAAAATGTTTTAAAGTCCAAAGTTCAAAATCTCTTCTGAGATTCATGCAGTCTCTTAACTGTGATCCTTTATAAAATCAAAATAAAAAACAAATCACATACTTCAAACATATAGTGGCATAGGATATATATTACCATTACAAAATGTAGGAAAGGAAGCACAGTGAAGAAACATTGGACCAAAGCAAAGCTAAAATCCAGCTGGGAAAATCCAAACTCTCAATCTCCATATTTGATGTCAAAGTCCTCTTCAGATCTCCAACTTCTTTCAGCTTCTTTGATTGCAACATACTTCTTTCCCTTAGGCTGGTTCCACTCCTTGTTAGCAGCTCTCCTCAGCAGGTATCCCACAGTCCTGGCATCTCAAACATCTTGGGGTCTCCAAGGTGATCCAAGCTTCTCCTTCACAGCTTCACACAGTGTCCTCTCTGGGTCTCCATTCAGGGACACCCCTGACATATTCCTGGCTCCAGCAGCTTTCCTTGGTCACAGATGAATATTCCATAATTCCTTTCTTCTGTCCTTGACTCTAAAGCCAGAGCCAAGTGGCCAAAGCTGCCAAGTTCTGCTGCTTGCTGGGGCTAGAACATGGCCTCCTCATTCAATTACATCTTCACCAGCTTTCTGTTTCTGATGGTTTCCTTCACTGTCTAGGCTTGGTTGTTCTGGAACTCACTCTATAGACCAGGCTGGCCTCAAACTCAGAGATCCACCAGCTTCTGCCTTTTGAGTGTTGGGATTAAAGATGTGCACCACCACATAAAGTGCTAAGCTTTTCTTTAATTCCTTTTCACATTTTGGAAATATAGCTGTGGTCACCACTTCCTTTATTCCGTTTCTTAATCTGTTTATCTCCATGAACACAGGACTTAGTTCCATTCAACTTTCTGGTGGTCCTTTTCTCCTCAAATTGTACATTTTGTATTTTTTCTTTCTCAGCTTACTCCTTTTCATTATAAGTTTCTATAAACATGAATACTAATAATCACACAATAGAATCTATACTAGCATGAATACTAGTAATCACACAACAGAGTCTATACTAGGCTGTTTTGAGATTTCCTCTTCTAATAGCATTAATTAATCTAAATCTTTTCACTTTAAACTAAGGCAGACTCTTTGGACATGGGCTAAAAGCAGCCACATTCTTTATCAAAATATCACAAGAACAATCTCTAGGCCACATATTAATATGATTCTCTGAAACATCTTAAGTCAGGCCCTCACAGTTCATCAAATCACATTCAGCACTACTGTCTTCCATGTTCCTATTAGTATGGACCATTTAGCAACACTTAAAGCATTCAATTCTTTTTCTAATCCACAGTCCCCAGGTCCATATTTCTTCAAACAAAATCATGATCAGTACTATCACAGCAAGACCCCATTTCCTAGTACCAACTTCTGTCTTGGTTAGGGTTCCTATTGCTGTGAAGAGACAGCATGACCATGGCAACTTTTATAAAGGAAAAACATTTAATTTTTTTGTAAGGTGGCTTACATTTTTAGAGGTTTTGTTCATTATCATTATGGTGCAACATGGTGGCTTGTAGTCAGACATGGTACTGGAGAAGAAGCTGAGGGTCTCACATCTTGACCAGCAAGCAATAGGAAGAGGTCTGAACTAAGCATAACTTGAGCATGGGAGACCTCAAAATCTGACCCCACAGTGGCACACTTCCTCTAACAAGGCCACACCTACTTCTACAAGGCCACACTTCCTAATAGTGCCACTCCCTATGAGCTTATGGGGTCCAGTTACATTCAAACTATGACAGGTATTATTCCTCAGACCCTCCTTTTGTTGAAACAGGTATTGTCACTCACTGGAAGCTTACCAAACAGGTTAAGCTGTTTGGCTAGTGCACCCTTAGGATCCATCCGGCTCTGCTTCCACAATACCAGGATGCTTTGCTATTTTTACATGGGCTTTGGGTGTCAGACTCAGGTACTGGTACACTTTACTAACAGTCATCTCCCCAGCCCAGGTTGCTTCTCTTTTGGTTGAGGTTTTGAGAAATTAGATGTATGAAAAGGAGAAACAAGGCTATTCTTTTCAGGGTCTAAATAAAATGATTCCCTCTAGGGTACTTCAAAATAAAACTGACAAATATAATTGAAACACAGAACTAATTTAATTGTGTATTTTTTAAAAAGACCAATGACAATTTGGGAACAGTCATGATATCTCAGCAGCAAATCAATTTTGATGAGCCAACAAAGTTAAATAAAGATCTAGTAACAGATCAGCTTCAAAATACCTGTGAATTTACTTCTTTTTATAATGGTGCTAATAGTTTATAAATGTAGCATTTCTCAATTATTTTATTCCCATTGAAATCAGAGTTATTGATTTATACTAAAGTGAGCAAGAATAAGGACATAAGTTTTATTGGAGTAATATAGTGTTTATACAAAATATCTCTGTAAAAACCATCTTTGGAGTTTTTATTTTTTTCTCAAAAGGTTTTTAATACTCCAAAATGTTGTGAATAGAAATATTAAAGAATATAATGTAGATCTGAATGTTTGTGTGGTCTCTTAAAAATAAACTTTGCTGTATAGAAAAATTTATTTTTAAAGTATTTTATTATTTATTTTTGTGTACATCTGTATGCATGTGTCTGATGAGGTCAGAAGGATGTCAGAGCCACAGAAGCTGGAGTTACAGGCAGTTGTGAGCTGCCTACAGGATGCTGAGAATCAAACCCAGGTTCTCTGCAGGAACAATACATGCTACTGTCTACCAAGCCATCTCTCTTGCCCTAAGTTTAGAAGTCATACGGCAATTGGAAATTAGAATAAAGGATCCCATGACTCTGGTTGTGACTGATCACATCATTATTTTCCAACTTCTTGTTTAAAGAGGAAAATGTAATTGGATCAGGTTTCTTCCAGGTCAAGAAAGAGCATGAATTCGGAAGCCACCAATGACTTACAGAGACCAAGGGCAAGAGGCATTCTGGGTAAGCAGAACTTCAGTTTTCAAAAGGAATGGTTTTTAAAAGTCTTGAGAAGGCCTCATTACTGTTGAGTCACAGGACTTACTTTTTAAAAGTAAATATGGACAATATTGGTATTATTATTAAAGAATAATAAAGTTGTCTACTAAAAATGTATAGACAACTATGTATGTACATGTGTACATGCATGTGTGTTTGTGTGCATGTGTGTATGCATGTGGTTTTGTTGGGATTCTCTCAGGAGCTGGAGGATTGTGCTGTGGGATGTCTTTCTGCATGCTGTGAATATGTGTTGCTCTGACTGGTTCTTAAATAAAGCTGTTTGGCCAATGGTGAGGCAGAATAAGGTTAGGCAGAACATTCGAACTAAAGAGATGGGAGAAGAAAGGAGAGTGAGAGAGTGAGAGGAGGCGCCAGCCCACCACCCAAGGAGCAACAAGATGCCAGCAGACCGGTAATGCCACAGCCATGTGGCAACATATAGATTAATAGAAATAAGTTAACTTATAAGAGCTAGTTAACAAGAAGCCTGACCCACAGGCCATACAGTTTGTAAATAATATAAGCCTCTGTGTGTTTACTTGTGACTAAGCAGCTGCAGGATGTGGTTGGGAGAGATTTGTCCTGACTGCAGGCCAAGCACGACTGGAGAAACTCCAGCCTACAGGATTGGTAGGAGGAAGAAAGGATATGAAAACACAATTACAAAGTCCAACTGACTGAGAAAATCCAGAAGTATCTCATCTTTAATATTTTCACAACAAATCCATACTAATGTGGAATTCAACTATTAGCTCTGCTGTAAGGCAAATACCATATAGCTTCAAAAAGTTCTGACGTGGTCAGTAGTAATACACACTAAAAAGACAGGAAAAGAATATTTTACTCTCTTCTCTGCAGTAATAGTGCATTTCAGGACCTGCTTTATATCATGTTAGGAGTTCAGTCCTTAGCCCAAAGGAAGCTTTCCTGAGGATACCCATCAGGGTTGATACACAGTCACATTACCGTGGGATAATGGATGACATTTTGTTTGTCAAATTAGGTGCAAATGAGCTGACTTTTACTCAGGAGAAAAGATTTTTTTTTTCTTTCGATGCCCTGTGGCATCTGAGTGAGGCCTGGCACTTCGGGCTGGAGAGTCAGAGTGGTGTCCTCATGACCTTTCTAGTCCATTTGGTGGCAGCTCTGTCAGACACCTGGCTATTCCTCTTCTCCAAAGCTACTGTAAGTCACAGCTTGCCATTTTCACATCTGCCCTCAGGTGTTATTTCAATGACATTAGCTGTAAAATATATGTGCTCAAGATAAATGAATTCCACCTAAGAAAGTTGAAGAAGTGTTAGAAAAAAAATAGAAATAGAAAGCTTATTTCTAGGATATCCCTCCATTTAAGTTTAAGATCAGTTGGTATTGATTTGCCTCATTAGTTACTTGAGGCAAATTGAGTGACTAACATGAGAGAAGAAGCCACATTTATTGAATCTGATATGTATTTGGTGGCAATGTACATACCTCTCACTATTGATCTGCAGATTAAGTACCGTCTCATAAGATGGAATAGACACATTTTTTTTCCTATACTTGATTAGCCCTTATTTCTTTTCAGAAGAGATTTTCATGTACCCCCAAGTGTGTAGCCAAGTCAAAGGTGAAAGAGATAAACAGCAGGCGGTCAATGGTTGCATAAGCCAGATGTGTCAGGTCCTGTACAATCAAACGGGAGATTATATGGGATGTGACTTTCCAGTATGGCAAAGCAAAGTAGCATGGGACAAATAGATGTAGTTAAATCCAACCGTTTTCTCTTATAATTTAACGCTATGTATATGTGCATCAAATTCAGCTTCCATTTCATTGGGATTCTCTGGATGCTTTTTACACCAAGTAGAGGAGAAATGCTGCTTAATCTCTGGCACTGAGAATTTCTAGCACATAGAAATATGTTTTATTTGTGTACTTCAAATTATGGTATGTTAGTGATAAAACTCATAGCTTGGGGCAAGTGAATCACTTTCCCATCATGAAATCTATGTAAAAATGATGTCATTACAAATAAGACTGACACCATGCATACCCGTGAAAAACAAACACCTCTCCAAACACCACCAAACTTTCCATGAATAAAGTCCCAATATTCCAAATTTGACAGGGTCTTATTGTAGTCGTTTCTCCTGGAGTTAGCTTTGATCTACTGGGTCCCGAGGTTACTACTACATGCTGCCAGGCCTTGACTCTCAAAGTTTTAAAGTGAGTTTCTTAAACAGTGAGAGCACAGGGAATTCTAAGATCACTCTAAGGAGGAGAGTCCTGATAGTGACCGAATGTTGGTAGAGAGTCTCAGAATTACACAGGGCATTGTAAGCCACCTAGAATTGGTACTTTCTAAGTATAATCATATAAATATTGAAATACAAGAGCAGTCTGTCCCCATGCTCTATTTTATTAGTTTATTGTTTTTTTCATAACAAATCGTCATAAAGTTGGTAGTAGGACCAGTACATATTTATCACTTTGTAATTCTATAGGTCAAAGTTTGGATGTGAATTTCATAGGTAAAAATCGAGGTATAGGCAGGGATTCCTTCTCTCCTGAGGCGCCAGAGGAAAGCCTGTTAGCTTGTGCCTGCCTTTTGAAGGCTACCACAGTCCTTGCTTCCTGCTTCCTTCTTCTTCACAGGAATATGCTGAGTCTTTTACCTTCTGTTCTTTCTTCTTCTGACCACAGCTGGGAAAAGTTTATGCCTTTAAGGGTGCAAAAGGTTAGCCTGCACCCACTCAGACAGACCAAAACAATCTCAATGTCACTGATCCTGTCCTGGTCCCTTTTGCAGCATAAGGTAACACATTCTTGGGTTCTAGAAATTGAGATCTGGATATCATTTGGGGGGAGGGGCAGGAGGCATTTTTCTGCCTAATGTAATTCATAATTTAACTTCCAATATTTAAGTATCTTATGTTTATTTTTAAAGCAGTACCAGATCACAACTATAAATGGCTTTAAAGCCAAATTAGCATAAATTAAATGAAAGAAGAATAATGGTATCAAATCTAATTAATTAGAAGTCTTTGCTTCCTGGAGGCCGAAACCTGGTTGAAGGGCAGGTTAGCATCTGAGAGTGTATGTAGTAAGGACTAATCCATGTAGAAGTGCAAGGATTGCAATTATAATTGAAAAGAAAGCTAAAATTTTTATCAGGCAGGCCAGTGATTTTTTTTTATAGTTAAAACTGGCCTTCTTCCACAACCACCCATAGTGTAAGCCTTTGACCTCTTTCTTAGAAGGCCGTAGGCTGTTTGGTTCTCATGTGATGAGATTGGGCATCCCTAAATAATAACAACCGTCATGTTAGTCTTGTGCTTGAGCACTTTCTAGCGGTCCGGAGTTTTTCTGACTAACCATACTGCTCATTGGTTCAGTCAGCTTGCATATAAAGTGTATTACATAGGCTATTTCCTGTGAGAACCTTTTATTCCTACACTCTGAACTCTGTAGCAAGGGTGAGAAAATCAAACTACCTACCAGAGCAGACTGAGAAGGTCAAAGAGTTTGAACCAGGCTATTGGGATCAAGTTCCAGCGGTGATGCTGATAGACGAATACCCAGGAGCCAGTCTATGTGCTCTTTACAGTGAAAGAATGGGAAATGGTATAATAACTGTGGTGGTTAGTTTTAGTTGTCAACCTAGCACAAAATAGAATCACCTGGGAAGAGAGTCTTATGAAGAGAGTGTCTACATCAGGTTGGCCTGTGGACATGTGTGTGGAGGACTGTCTTGACTGCATTAATATTGAGGTGGGAAGACCTAGCCACTGAGGACAAAACCATTCCCTAGGTCTAGGTCCTTGACTGTATTAGTGTAGAGAGTAGGCTAAGCACAAGCAAGCATGAATGCTCTTGACTGTGATGCTTCAAGTTTTGGCCTTGACTTCCTTGCCGTGATGGGCTGTAACCGCAAATTGTAAGCCCAATAAACTGTTTCTCAATACTTCTTCCAGGACATTTAATGTTAGCAACTAGAGAGAAGATTAGGAGAATAACATTAATACCAATTGCAGGAGACGTTTGCAAAGATCCAATGTAATAATTTAAGAACCTTTAAGCCATTTAGAGACAGTATAATAACTCATCATCCAAACTAGAACTATTTTTGTTACTTAAAGAGGGTACCACAAGTGCACTGCAGCTCCAGAAACCTCTCAGCACCAGCCGATCAAGGTGTAGGCTCCCACCATGCAGAAGGGACTTCCTGAACTAGAGTCATTAAATTTGGTACTTTCCATTTTACATGAGAACTACTCTAAACTTTAACCTGAATTATCATGTCATCTCTGTTGAAAATTACTTACTTGCTTTTAGTGTAATGAAGCTATTTCTTTCAAACATTTCATGTATAATTTTCTTCTGAGTCCCTTACAGCATTCTGGTGAAATGCCTGGCTCAGATTTTTAACTCCTGCTCTGTACTTGGTCTGAGAACTTTTTGAATCTCCCTGCACATCAGTTCTCTCATCTACCTTGCTCACACGATTGTAAATGAAAATGAATAAATCAATTTCTGCCTCTAAAGGACTTGGACTTTATATCTAGTGCAGATGAACAATGTAAATATCAATAAACAGAAAAACCAAGTGAGGTTCTCAAATTGACAGTACTCTGAATAATAAACTACACTATTTTCATGAGTACCTCTTCTGGACCCTGGAGGGAAAGTGTTAAATAATAAAGCTACAGTCCCTGACCTCAAGGAGCATACAAGCCTGTAGGAAGAGCAGGTGTTGAGCGAGTAAATGCACAGCCTAAGAGGGGAAGGTGTGGCTAGCACATGGCAGAGGAAAGCAAGACACAGCCCGTGAGTTTCAGCCCATTTGTGTGCCAGAATTTATTCACCCAACACTGACTGCAGTGGGACATGGGTCCCCTTTGCTAGGACCACAGCATATTAATGAACGTAAAAGATCATTCGCTCTTGAAAAAGTACAGCACACTCTCAGCTCACCTGGAGCTGATGGTCGTTAAACCTCCCAGGCTCTTTGCGTGGGCTTTTGTCCAGGAGCGATCTCTCTTGTGCAATTCTTTTATTGACTTATGAAAACACCAAAGGGAGAATTCAAATTTGTTTTTGAATGACATTTACCTTGACAACTTTGGCCTTTGTGCTGGCCTGTCAGAATAGTTTCTAATTCAGATTCTTTATAAATATTCCTTCTGGAATAGTTCCATCTGTCATTGCATGACTTGTTTCTGATAGAAAGATGTGAGAAGACAAGAAATAATCTCCTTAAGTTAAAATTCTCTATCATATCTCAATAAGAGAAATACTTTCAACAAGTTATGAGATATCATTGCAACGTACTTAAGAATTTTCTTAAATAGGAATATATATATATTAGATATTGTGGATGAAGCATAGCCCCACTGTCATGGAATTTTCTCCTAGAATGTGTTATTAAAATTCATGTATTGTCTCTGTATATATTTAATAAAATCTTAGGTTGTGTCTTGGTATTATAAGATAGAGCCATGAGAGATGAATCTTCAAATACATTTGAAGCTGGGGGACATCACATTCTGAGAGGGAACTTTTCCCTATACCATAAAAATGCTCCTAAAGTGGTTTGCTCAAAACGCTTTTGCTCATGACCATCTTATTTAACATTCATCACACCCTCCTCCACACACTATGGCTGCCTCTTTGACGCCTTTCTCTATTTTTGCCACCATTAGCACTAATCAAAATTGAGCATATCGTCTAATTTTCTTATTAATTTGTGTATTGGCCAGCTCTTTCCCTCAACAGAGCTTGTTCTCTTCACTCTGGTGAGGCCAACACTTAATATAGTGCATGGTACCTAATACCAAGTGCTCAATAAATATCCATATGATTCCAAATGGCCTAATTTCTGAGGGAATCCGAGCTTCTGAAGCTGCAAGAACAAGTCCATTTACCCCTTATCTTCTGCTGACAGCTCTCTGGGTCCTTGTGGCCTCAGTCATTTCCCTATTTGTCAAAGCTCATTCTTTTCCTGTGGGGTCTCAGGAGGACTAGAGGCTGCATTAAAGACCTGGACGTTACCCATGCAATAGATTATTAATCTTTCCAATAGCCATATTGGTAGATTGTACTCATTATAACAATGAGGACAGCGGGGCTCAGAGAGGGTGAAAAATTTATTGGAGGTTATTTAGGTAGTGATAAAATGTTTCTAATAAATAATGACACACTGCTTCTTACAAACCAGCTGGGCAGCTCTGAGTAGGCTATTTAATCTTTCTGATTCTGTTCCCTCATTTATAAAATCAAGGGGTTTGATCAGCTTTCTGAAACTGACATTTAAAAAGTATTATGACCACTGTGGCTGCTGCACATCTTAAGGGATTATTAATTCTGTTTTGACAGAGGAACTTTCCCCTTTCTGTTAAGTAAAAGATGGATTTCTGCAGGGCTCTTTTACTCTTCAAAACTACAGACAGAGATAACCAATCACATTTTCAATTTTTGCCATGTCAAATTGCTGAGTAATACTATAAAGATCTCAAAAATACTGACCAAATATTATCAAAAGTGTTCTAGCACAAATGGTGTTTCTAGGAATTATAAGTAAGGCACAAGTTATAGCCATTCCTTATTTTTATGAAAATAGTAGCAATTATTTCTGTAGGATAATGATAGCCATTGGGCGCTTAATATGTGTGACTGGTTATCAGCTCCTCAGTGTATTAGTTATTTGATCTCTCTAACATTACTCTATTCAGGTTTGAACAGCTGTGTCCTAAAGCCTCGTAAATTCGAGGTTTGTTGGTCAGCTTGTAGCACTGCTGCGTACTGGAGGAGTGTTTAAGAAGTGGGGCTTGCAAAGTGGATGGGGAAGAGGCCATGAGCTTTCAATCCTGTACAAAGAGCTGTAGGGAACTGAGGAAAGATGGCAGTGAGAGAATTGGTCCTCCCCAGGGATGAGCACACCAGTTGGTCCAGTGCCAAAAGGTCAACCCTGAAACTATACATACAAGTAAGATTATATGAACTCAACCGGTTATATTTAGGGATGTGTGTGTGTGTGTGTGTGTGTGTGTGTGTGTGTGTGTGTGTATGTGTGTGCATACATACATACATATATATATATATATATATATATATATATATATATGCATGCAATAACAATTAGTAAAAAAAGAGGTCATAAACCTGAAGGAGAGTGGGGAGGGTGTATGAGAGAGTTTGGAGGGAGAAAAGGGAGAAATATAAGTATATTATAATCCCATGAATAAATAAATAAACAAGAAAAGAAGAAAGAAAAGAAAGAAAGTTAAATAATTTGCCAGGATAGCTAGATATTAAGGGCAAAAAGGAAAAAAAAAGTACAAAAAAGTGGGGCCGAGTGGGAGAAGGCTGGGTCACAGGGATGCACCTTTTAGCAGATATCGACAACTTGCCTTTCCACATCTTCCTACACTCCTTGGTCTCCAGAGCTCAGCAACTTGCTCCACTGAGGGATCCCAGTCATGATACGATGCCTCACCACAGGCCCCCAAACAATGAGTCCACACAGCAACTGATGGAAACCTCTAAAACTGTGTGCTCGAAGAATCCTTTCATCTTTATAAATTGATTATCTCAGGCATTGCAACATAGTAATAGAATGCTGGTAAACATCAAAACAAAAACAAAACAAAACAATAACAAAAACAATTATTCCTGTTTCTAAGATAAAAGCAAATACGAACTCACAGGCTGGGTGTAACATAGACTTAGGATAGAACCAAACACGACTGGAGGGAAAAAATGTCAATGTAATGATGTCTAACGATATTCTGCTATACTCATAGATTGGTGCCTAGCCCAACAGTCATCAGAGAGGTTTCATCCAGCAACTGATGGAAACAGGTGCAGACATTAGTCAAACATTAGGCTGAGCTCCAGGAATCCTGCAGAAGAGGGGGAGACAGGATTGTAGGAGCCAGAGGAGTCAAGGACATTACAAAAAACCCCACAGAATCAACTAACCTGGCTCATAGGAGTTCACAGAGACTGAACCAACAACCAGGGAGACTTCATGGGACTGACCAAGGCACTCTGCATGTATGTTATAGTTGTGTAGCTTGGTGCTCTTGTGGGGCTTCTAACAGTGGAGCAGGGACTGTCTCTGACTCTTTAACTGACTTTTAGGACCCTACTCCTCATAATGGCTACCTCGCCCAGCTTTGATACAAGGGGAGGTGCCTAGTCTTACTGCAACTGGATTTGCCATGTTTTGTTGATGTTCATTGGAGGCCTGCACTTTTCTGAATAGAAATGGAGGAGAGGATTGGGGTGGGAGTAGAGGGAAGGTCAGGGGGAGGGACTGAGAGGAGAGGAGGGAGGGGAAACTGTGGTTGGGATGTTAAATCAATAAATAAATGAAAAAGGAAAATCAAACACAGTTCTTAGAAAGTTGTTCCATACAGAATTAGTGTCATAATTAAGATTTTGGCTCAAACTGGCTAGCACACCAGAAAGTGCATCTTATTAGTCAATACCTGCACACCTACACACTGTGTTGAGAGGATGTGCACACCTACACACTGTGTTGAGAGGATGTGCATTCTAGTCAGGATGGAGCAGGTGCTCATTCCATCAACGGAAAGAGTCACTCATGACAGATTTAGAAACCCAGTGATTAAAAACAGTGGATAATAAAGTATATATATTCTATCTAATAGAAGTCAGTGTTAGTTAATTCTACAACAAAACTATTTTTAGACAATTCCTCATCGTTTTAAACTTTTATTTAGAATTATTTTACCACTTTGCATACTGAAATACATGAAATGCCTTCTTGTCTCTGTATTCAACCTGTATAACTACACAACCACAATTAGAGAATTGTTGTTTAAAGGGGTTGGTTTCTCTATTTTGTTTTTTAATTCTGTGACTGTCTGTGCACATGAGTGCAGGTATCAGCAAGGGCAGAGGCATCAGGTTCTTTGAGCTGGAGTTCTGGAGTGTTGTGAGATGCCCTTGTAGTGCTGGGTTTGGGATCTGGTCCTCTGGAAGAGCAAGAAGTGCTCTCAGCTGCAGAGCCATCTTTCAGTCCCCTTGGCTTTTTACTTTAATGCACATGTGACTCAGAAGTGAGCCAGAGCATCTGTCTGTCAGCTTACAAACTGCAGGAAAAAGCCACTTTTCAGTGATTGGATTCGCTTGTTTCTGTGAATAGTTACTTTCTTTTTATTACTTAAGTTTTAAATGGTTTTATGCTCATATTTGTGATTCTGTGCCTTATTTTTGGTCTATAGGTGGTCTTTTAAATGAATAGATTCTGAATGACCTAATTGAACAAATATTCTTCCAGTTGCCTTTCTACTTTTAGTGTCTGGTGAAGTTGAGCAAAGATCGGTCAAAAAAAAAATTTAGGGTTATTATTGTTCATGTTCCTACTAAGGAGAAGGGTACTTAGGAAACAAACAGATGCAGCCAGTTTACACACAGCATCTATGGACTTAAATAATCATTCAAGGGTAGGCAAGATGGTTCAGTAGGTAAAGACACCTGCTACCAAGCCTGACCCCCAAAGTCCATCCCTGGGATCTACATGGTGGCACAGGAAGGACACGCTGAGGGACACACCTTTGGGCTCCACGTGTGCACTGATAGGTATTGGATCCCCGGTTATTGGGTATCCTCTGCCGCCAATGCAATAGGCCAATGAAGCCAAATTAATCGGTCCAGGTTTAATAAACAGAGCAAAGCAGCTATCAGGTGACTCTTGGGAAGGCAGGAGGGAGAGCACACGGCACATCAGATGACCAGGTCTTAAATATCCTGTAGAAGTGGTCTTGAGCAGCCCCGGGGGAGGGATCGACCCTCGGCAGGCTTTCTGAGAGGTAGAGTCTGGAAAGGGCAGGTCCAGGGAGCTTGGAGATCCCCAACACGCTCCATGGAACACGTGTATGAAAACACACTCACAGTGAATCAATGTAAGAAGAAAATTTAAGTAATCATTGAAACATTTAGTTGGGAAGGAGCTCTGGCCTGTCTCTGGTGAGCTCCCACGCTTTAATCCATATGCCATTTCACCCTGCAGCCAGTTAGAGACATGCTCCCATGAGTCCTTAGCTGGGCTTCATGATGATGGCGCCAGCATGTACTTCGCTTTCACCCACTCTAAGATGAGCCCATACTCAGCATTAGTAACAAATCCAAATACTGTGGAATGAAACTGTTCCCGAAGCTTACAGGCTGAGACCTGGCAGAGGGTGGCTAAACAGTGCCTTTCAAAGGAAAGCAAACCGCTAAATAGACCATTGCACCATCCTGAAGCCATGGCTGTTCACGCTCCGGTTAGTTGTTCATTTTAAAGCCGTGGAATAAAAGTTTTGGTGCAGAAGTAGCAGAAGTCTACAGAGATGGAATTTACACAAATAAATGTATTTATTTTACATATGTACAAATCTAAGCAGTACAGTTCTTTAAAAATGTTTTCTGCCAGCTAGCCATTTAATTTCACCAAAGAACTGTTTTTTAAAAAATCATGTATATGTTATACATATATGTCTGATGATTATTTTAATGTTTCTAAAAGGATGTTTAATTTTTACTTTTTAGAAAAGCAGAATTTGTTATGACTTGGAATTATTTTAAGGTTATTTAGTGACTGTCATTTGTGTTAATGGAGTTTTAATAGATTTTTCCACTTTGTCAAGTCAAAATTGGCAAAATTAAGTATTGGTACAGACTATCAGGTCAAAAGGAATTCTTTTTATGGTGTGAGCCTTTCAAACCTGACTTTGTAAGGTATGCGCAGCTTAGAAGTATGGGTATCTCAGACACCTCTCGGTCCAAAGAGGAACTGGAAAGATGGATTAGCCAGCACAGTGCTTCCTGATAACGTGAGGATCTGAGTTCAGATCCCCAGTCAGCCTAGCCCAATCTTCAAGCTCCACATTTAGTGAAAGATCGTTTATCAAATGATGAGTTTAAGAGTAATTGTCGTGCGGAGGTAGCCCACGCCTTTAATCCCAGCACTCGGGAGGCGGAGTCAGGCGGATCTCTGTGAGTTTGAGGCCAGCCTGGGCTACAGAGTAAGATCCAGGACAGGTTCCAAAACTAAACAGAAAAACCCTGTCTTGAAAAACCAAAAAAGAAAAAGAGTAATTGAGGAAGACACTTCAATATCTGACTTCCATACTTTTAAACACATGGGAACATGCAGGTACACCTCAGCCTCGGACCTCCATATGTACCCCATATACACTCACGTATACACATGAGCCTCTGACTACACATGCATGGACACATATGCACACACACATTCACATGCACATATACCCTCTGGATTTCATATCCACCCAACAATTCATCAACCTTTTGCCTCCATTTGTACACACATTCATATACACTCACACACAGACATTCACATATACATACATGCATACACACACACACACATATATATATGCTCCCCACATACATTCACATATACATATGAACCTCTGACCTACACATTCACAGACACGCATGCACCATACACTCACAGGCACACATAACATTTGGCTTACACACACACACACACACACACACACACACACACACACACACAAGTGAGCTATCTGGTCCTTCAGGATGCTTGTCACTTCTAGGTGGAGAAGCCGAAACACTAAGTTTAACAAGCAGAAGTGGTAGAACCTGTACTTCTGGATTTCACTGTTTTGTGTCCACAGTGTTGTTCCTGGCAGTAATCTGGTATTTTCACATTGACAATAACTCCTGTAAATGAATACCAAGACGTTCTATTCTATATTCTTACTGAAAGTCATACCTTTATGAAGAAGACACAAAGACATTTTTATACCATTCATAAGGGAAAAAAAACTAATCTTTTCTTGGCTCCTTCCAGGTAAAAAAAGATCATTTCCACGCTGTCTCTGATACGGCATTGAACTAGGCAGTGAGATCAATGCCTGAAAAATGGAAGTATGTAGGTCATCACTGTGGGCTCTTTCAGGATGCACTCAGAAAGAGTTGGGTGATGAACACCCATGAGCCCAAAACAGACAAATTATAAATTGACAACATGTATAGCAAAAAGCATAAAATACACAGGCGGAGAATCTGCTTTTATAAAATTCCAGTTTCCATTCGGGCAAGTGACACTAGCTGCAGGTTCACAATGTGCTGTCACCACCAGAACACCTATTATCATCAAGCATGAATATAGATACTTAACATATGCCATTTAATCAAATCATACAAGTGGAAAAGGGATTTCCAGGGGAGAGGATCATCAATCCCTAGAACAGGCATTCATTAAAACCATCCTGAAGGAAGAGAAAGGAAGCGGTAAGAATCCCACATCTCACCAGCTGACAAAGGGGTTTGGGGAAGAGCCCAGAGGGGTTCTTTGAACCTTGGTCCAGGAAAACAAGCTCCTTTCTTTTCCTCTCCAGAGCTCTGTTTTGTAAAGTTGACAACCACCTGCAGGGATATTTCTGAAGGACAGAGCCATCTTGTCAGCATTACAAATGTCCTTGGTGAGTGAGGCAGAAAGAAAGGGCTGTGCAGGACATTCCTGACAAGTCTGCAGGATTTGAAATAGTAACCATCCTTATGTCAGGGGATTTTTTTTTCCTCCAGATGAGGTGGAATGGTTTAAAACCATGATAGACTGAACGTTGCGATCCAGTTCCTTATCATATGGAGGAGACTGAGCATATAAACAAATATGTGTGAGGTGCTTAGTATATTTTTATTTCCTTAGATCACGGTGGACAACTTGAATAAGAGCAAAAGGCTGAGTCTAATGTCTGCCAGAGTGGGCACGTTGGGGCAGCCCAACACACCGCATCTTCTCTATGCCTCTTGGCTTTTGATTCAAACATGATCCATGTTCAACATGAATTCCCATCAATACAGGTAATATCATGTGTTTATATGAATACGTACACAGACATACGTCCCTACATATATATTAGTTTGTGTACAATATGATGGTATATATGGATAAATACATATTACACATATATAAACCTATACATATATATGCATATGTGTACATAAGCACAATTGTTTCATCATATATGTGCAAATACTGCCAATAACTTATCTGCTTCCTTCTTATTTTTCTAGAAACTATTATCCTTCTTTACCCCAAAATGAAACAGATACTATCAATTCGCTAGTACAGCAAAATGTAAATCCTTAAGTCCAGAGGTGGGGACAACTAAATTTTAATAACTTTCTTGAGTGTGCAGTAGTGCACAGCTAAAACGGACCCCTCGATACTATACCACAGTCTGTGCAGCCCAGCTCCTGCAGATTGCCCTGCTTGGCAGTGTCTGAGTCTGTTATCACACTGCAGCTGGGTGTTCTGTTGCTGTCCACCACCTGTGCTACCACCAAAGGCCATGCGGATGTCTGTGGTCTGTGCCCCCATGCTGGTGTCTGTGATTCTGGCTGCCTCCAGTTGATGTGAGTGGCCTGAGCAGCCACCTGAGGCCATGTTGATGTCCATGGTCCATGCTACTGCAGAGGACCACACTGGGGTCCATGACTTCTATGACAGCCCCCACCCTCACCTCGGGGAAAAAAGTAACAGCCTAGACATAAAGCCATTGAAGAAGTCTTAAAATTTGTGATAATGAGGCTAAGGTATAGTTCTCCACAGTGAGTACATGGGAAACACAAATTGTTTTTTTTTTTCCTTTTGGGGGGAGAGGGGGTTCACAAAGGTAGAGGAATGGGCCTGGGAGGACTGAGAAGTGAGAGCAATCTGGGTGCATAATGTGAAATTCCCAAATAATCAATAAAACACTGTGCAATAATAATAATAAAAGACTGTCCTGCTCATTCTCTGGAATTTTCTGTTTTAGTAAGTTGGTATCCTTCATGCTCCAAAATTAGGGACTTTTAGCCTTTCCTGCTTTCTTGCATCTGTGTCATCTGCAAGCCCTTGTGACCCTCATTCTTTGATACTTTCTAAATACACTTTGGTGACTATTACCAACAATCCAAGTTCACCAACATATTTCTGTAGCATGAATCTTAAAAGGTCTTATTAATAAAATCAAACCTGAGGCCAGTTATTGGGGTGAATGCTGGAAGATCAGAGAAGCAGAACAAGCCACAGCTACCTTATGTTGCCAATTCCTCAGCTGATCCTGTTTTCTCAGACTGGAAGCCTCTGAGTCCTTGTCCAGAATGAATCTCAGCTGAACTGCTGCTCGAAAGCCTGAAAGCTTAACCAGTCAAAATGCTTAACCAGCCAAATGCTTAACCAGCCAAATGCTTAACCAGCCAAATGCTGCTAGTTTCTGATCTTCATGCCTTTTATACCTTTCTGCTTTCTGCCCTCACTTCCTGGGATTAAAGGCTCACTTTCTGGGATTAAAGGCATGTGTCACCATGCCTGTCTATTTCCAATGTGGCCTTGAACTCACAGAGATCCAGGAGGATCTCTGCCTCTGGAATGCTAGGATCAAAGGCGTGTGCTACCACTGCCTAACCTCTATGTTTAATATTATGGCTGTTCTGTCTCTGACCCCAGATAAGTTTATTAGAGTGCACAATATTTCGGGGAACACAATACCACCACATATTTCACCTAAATTACTACAAGACCCTGATGCTCCACATCCCCGATTTTCTTCTTTTCCTTTACCCAGCCACCCAGAATGGTCTTCCAGTTCATTTAGAATTCCTGGAATTTATTATTGTTGTTGTTGTTGTTGCTAATTATTATTATTTTTTTTTTTTTTTGGTTTTTTGAGACAGGGTTTCTCTGTGTAGCTTTGTGCCTGGAACTCACTTGGTAGCCCAGGCTGGCCTCGAACTCACAGAGATCCGCCTGGCTCTGCCTCCCAAGTGCTGGGATTAAAGGCGTGCGCCACCACCGCCCGGCCGTTGCTAATTATTTACAGTGCCTCATAAGCTTGTGTACAGTCTGCTTCCGGACTTTGCCCCAGACTTAACTTTATCGCTCTCTTCATTCACTATCCTAAGGTCCTCTAATTTGTCAAACACGTCTGTTTTAGTTCTCTACCATTTTCTGCTTCCTTTGTTTAAATCCTCAGCCTTTTGTCACTGTTAAGAGTTGACCGTTGTTCAACTAGGCTTGTTTCAAATTCTGTCTCCTCAAAGATGCCCACAGCCCCTACCCCAGTCACACATTTACCCATTGCTCTTCTTCACTTCTTTCCAACACACAAATGCATTCTCATACACTTACTTTCTTGTTATTGCCTCTTTTTTTCCACTAGGATGAGGCCTCCAAGAGAGTATAGACATATCTTATTCACCACACACAGCCAGCACATCCGTGCCTGGATCACACAGGGATAGTGGGTGAATTCATTCTCCTTTTCTACATTTTTGAATCAGAAATTAAGTTGGGGGAGGGGATGAGCTCCAATCTCCAATAGCTGAACCTAGGCACAATATTCAAAACCCTCATGTCTGAGCTTCCCATTCCTGAGTCAACACTGAGAATAATGAAGTCAACAGGCAGAATGAGCAGAACCCAGAGCTGGTGACAGTTGTTTGAAATTCGGGGGCATTCCTTTCCTTCCTCTTATGATGGGAGATTCCAGCATCATTCCAGTAAATTCTTTCCTCTCCTCTCATATTTAAGTTGGTTTGGAAGTACGAGAGACTTAGAATTAGGGTTCCAAACCACCGTCAATGGGATCTCTCCTGCCTTTTGTTTTGAACCTTCATGAATGATAAAACACAAAGATCTGAGTAATCTCTCTCTGTCTGTCTATCATCTGTCTGTCTGTCTGTCAGTGCACACACACACACACACACACACACACACACACACATACTTCATATGCCTGGGCTACTTTTTCCTGTGCTGACAACCCAAACTTACAATTTGCATTCCTTCTATTATCATAGCATCCCTGTCTCTCTGTAGCATGCCATTCACAGCCAGACTTGCATCTTCTTATTCACTTGTCTCTTTCACAGTGGTGTGTTTTCTTGTGTACAGCATCGTGCTTGGTGCCTAGCACAATGCCCAGCACAGGAACCTGTGGTGACGAAATGAACAACTCTTTGGTTGGTAAGACCTAAGAGGTGCAGGGCAGATTCAGGGTATCTGTCATTGGCTACACATCAGACATTTCGGGTGACACTTTGAGTGTTTGCATAGACTCATTTGGTCTGTTTACCTTGGACTCGGGCTACATTTACGCCTAGATGTTTCAGTACATATTTTCACTGAGGGCCTTTTGTACTCACAGAGGACAGGTTTTCTGTTTGTTTTATTTTTCCCTCAGAGCTGTTATCCCCCAGTGTGACATTCTTGAAGTTTCCAACTATTATTACCATTTGGTTAGCCGCTTTGTCAAACATTGGCAGCACACCAAGTCACAATACTTTAAAATAAGTTCTTCCGGACAATAAAGAAATAAATATACAGCATTATGATCATTATCTATCTGTATATTCCACAGGATATCTTTCAAAACACCTTTTTTCAAATCAAAATTTTACATTGTGTTCAAATGTTCTTATTTTCAGTAGCACTTAGTCTTGAGGAAATAACTAAGTATCTAGATTTCTTCAAGTACATTTGGTAGCTAAAAAGAATAGAATGTTCAATTTATGTCCTGTGCCGTTGTTCCCAAGGTAAGAGAATGCTTTGATTGTCTGCAACTGAGACCCATGATTTCCCTTGTACTCAGCTAAGTCTCCACCAAGCTCACTTCATGTTCTCGAAGTTGATGTAATAATTCTGCCCCCTACACTCCACGGATATCGTGACAGCACTGATGCTATCTGATGGCCCTTTACTTATTTTTGTTGGCATGTCCTCTGGGAAATACACACCATTACTGAATGAATTTGTGTTATATGAATACTGTCAGAGGTTCTTTATAAAATTGTGTTTTTGACAGCAACATAGAGGGACTGAAGCAGAAAACGTATGAGGGCAAGAATTTTGAAGAAGACATCTCAGACATGAAAGCAGTTGTCAAAAATCCAGTATTTCCCCCAGCACCTTATTACAAGAGAGTTTGCCTGTGTCTCGTGGGATCACGGTGGAACAGAGGGGCAGGGAAGATGAACGGCTGTGGACTGGGTGGGACAGAAACTTCTCTCTACACAGCTGCACTGAGCTCTGATTCTCAGCTTGCCAAGGATGGAGGGTGGAGGAAACACCATTCTCAGAACTATGGTGGTTAGAGGAAAGGGGCCTGAGAGAAGGAGCACATGAACATTGTTGTCATTTTGTTGACACCCTTGATGCCATGGTCACAGGAACATTTGGTAAATGAGTGATTCTTTTTCTTTCCTCACTCAGATTCTGAAGATAGAATTTATAATCTCATCAACAAATGCAAGCAAGCTGTGTTGGTGGCGCGGTTGGGGAGATTATGGAACTTTGAAGAGGTGGCAGTTTGCTGGGTCGTCTTACTCCACATTCAGTTTGCTCTCTGCTTTCTTTGTGTGGAGGAGAGATGTGATCAGTCAGCTTCCTGCTCAGTCATGTCTTCCCCACCATAACCGATGCTGTTCTTCCAGAACTGTAAGCCAAAATAAACTTTTTCCCTAAGTGGTTTTCAGTCATGTTATTTTATCACAACAACAGCAAAGTAACTAATACAAAAGCTATTTAATCCAACCAAATATATCTATGATTTAGAAATATAATTGGAAGAATCTAAAGCAAAACTGATTTTAAAGGTGTGATGGATGGTTTTATGTCAAGTTGACATAAACTAAAGTCACACAAGAGGAGAGAACTTCAACTAAGAAAATGCAACCGTAAGACTGGGTTGTAGGCAAGCACATAAGGCATTTTCTTCATTAGTGATTGACAGTGGAGGGCCCTGCCCATTGTGGGCGGTGCCATTTATGGGCTGGTGGTCCTGGGTTCTGTAAGAAAGCAGACTGAGCAAGCCATGGAGAGCAAGCCAGTAAGCAGCACCCCTCCATGGCCTCTGCATCAGCTCTTGCCTCCAGGTTCCTGCCCTGTTTTATGAGTTCCTTCCCTCACTGCTTTAGATGATGAACCGTTATATGGAATTGTGAGTGAAATAAACCTTTCGTCCCCAAGTTGTTTTTGGTTATGGTGTTTCATCACAGCAATAGTAACTGATAGGAATCCCAACCACTCCCATGGTCGTGCATGCCCGGCGGGACACTTAGTCATCTCTGCCTAGGCATTTCTGGGTCATATGTCCTGTGTGACCCATGCCCCATGGTTACACAGTCACGTGGTCACACTGACGTGACTGTGTGATCTCTGCATGTTAGCCTGTGTGCACAGGTGCGTCCTGGCCTTTATAAGGCAGTGCCATGTCCTGCCCCTCTCTCTCTGCCCCTCTCTTCCTGTGTTTTCTCTCTGGCAGGCCTGGCTCTTTCTCTCTCTCTCTCTCTCTCTCTCTCTCTCTCTCCATTTTCCTCCCAATAAAACTCTAAAAGGTACCACTGGGTTCTGTCGTGATTGTGACCTTTCAAGCAATAACCAGCCACCAACGCGGTTTTCCTTTCAGTAACCCTAATTAAGACAGATGGTGATCAATAGATGAAGTTCTGTACTTTTATATATAAACCAATTCATCTAAAAATATAAAAGGGAAATATAGTGAGTGGCCTCAGTATTGGAGATTATAGATAGTAATTTGGTGCTTTCTCAGTTTTAACTGCTCTGATTACAGATTACATAAATTTCTTTTTTTTGTCTTATTGGTTTTCTTTTTTTGGTTTGTTTTTTGTTCTCTTTTTTGAGAGATAAAGGTAAAATAAGAGAGAGAGAATGAGCATAAAGTTGGGTGGGTGATGAGGCAGAGAGGATTTTGGAGGAATCTGAGAGGGGAAGGAGTATGAACAATATATTGTAGGAAAAAAAAATTAAACAATATTAAAAGAGAATTTGTTAGGGAAACAAATATTTGCAAATATTTATAAATTCTTTTTTCATCAGAGAACATTTCAAATAAATCCTTATTAAATTTCCCAGAAAGTCTGTATTATTCCTAGTATAACTGAGAAAGAGGTACTAATAAAGTATCCAAATATTTGATTCTGGTTCTAGGAGTCAGGAGAGGGAAGAGGACCAGCAGCGGGGTGGGCGGTGACTGGGAGGACAATGGAGAATGAGATGAGTGACAGAGAACAATGCCAGGTACGTGTGACAAAATGCTGTCAGGGAACCCATCATGTTGTGTGATAAATGTAATCATCAATAAAAATGAAATTTCCCATGATCATCACATAACTCCATTGTTCCTGCCTCTGAGGATATCTTTCCTCTAATTTCCAAGTTTCCAATATGTCCCCTCTCTATTTCTCTAGCACAATTTTATTTGCATATTTACATATTTGGTTTTTGAGACAGAGTCTTTCTATGTAGCCCTGGCTGTCCTGGGAATCAATCTGTAGACCAGGCTGGCCTCAGACTCTCTGAGATTCTCTTGCTTCCCAAGTGCTGGGGTTAAAAGTATGTACAGCCACCACCTGGCTACTTATTTATTCTTATTAGTTTACAAATAACTAGTTTTTATCATGGCTTTTTTTTCCAAACAAAATTTCTTCTCTACTTTCTTCCCACTTCTTCCTTCCTTTGTGACCATCTACCTCTTTTCCATTTCCTGTCACAGGTGACCTACATCTTTCCTCACTACTGTAGTGTCCTATCTAGTTTCATGGTCTGTACACAGCCTCTTGTGTGCAAACATCAGAAGTGAGCATCTGTGCATGAGAATGTGTGACCTTTGTCTCTCTGAGCCTGGGTCGCCTCACTTAATATAAAACTTCATCTTCAGAATTTTATTTTTCCTTACATCTGAATCAAATTTCATTGTGTATATATGCCACATTTTTATAATTTGTTCTTCTATTGCTGGACATGTAGTCTGATTGGAATTCAGTATCTTCTTGTTCCTTGAAGTGTATTAAACTTTCTCTCTTCAAAAACTCATACCAAAACTGTCCCATGAGGTAGACTGTGGTGATGTTTTATTTGTGCTGAAATGTGGTGATATTTCATTTGTATGTTAATAAATACAATTTGCCTGGAGATCAGAAGAAATAGCAAGCCATTAAAAGTAAACACAAAAGTCAGGCAGTGGTAGCACACACCCTTAACCTGATCACATGGCAGGCAGGGTCTCTGTGTGTTCAAGACCACACTAGGGAACAGAGCCAAGTGTGGTGACACACACCTTTAATCCTAGTACCAACCATAGAGACCTGAAGGTCTGTACAGACAGGCAGTTACAAGGAAGTGTGGTAGCTGGGCGAAGAGCCAATAAGAGGGCAGAACAGCAAGGCAATAAAGGCACGGGTAGACAGGAAATAACTCCCTTTGGAAGCTGTGGCATGGTAAAGTAAGGTTAACTGGTGGCTTTTCCTATTTCCCCGATCTCCAAGGTTTTCATCCCTGTATTTGGCTCTGTGTTTTTTATTTAATAAGACTGCTTAGAAATTCATCTACATTGAGCTTCCAATGTGGGGCTCGAACCCATGACCCTGAGATTAAGAGTCTCATGCTCTACTGACTGAGCTAGCCAGGTTAAGAGTCAATGAGAGGGCAGAACAGCAAGGCAATAAAGGCTCAGGTAGACAGGATGTAACTCACTTTGGAAGATGTGGTATGGTGAGGTAAGGTTAGCTGGTGGCTTTCTCTATTTCCCTGATCTCTTAGGCTTTCACCTCTATATTTGGCTCCATATTTTTTATTTAATAAGACAACTTAGAAATTTATCTACAGTAGACATCAGAAGGAAAGTATCTTGATTAAGCTAATTCACAACAAGGTTCAAACGTCTGAAGGTGAGCCCTTTGAAAATGTGCATGCTGGAAGTCTGGGGTCTTCCTCCTCTTCCCATTTCTATGAAAGTGTATTTTACTGGGAAAGATGAAGAAGCTCAAATTGTTTTATAAACTTAGTACGTAATCAAAAATTACCAAGTCATGATTTAAGATACCAAAATTGACTTAATATTTTGTAGGTATTTGTTGGTGGCAAATAACTAAAAACTTTTTCTTTCAGACCTCTAGACAGAGGAAGTGTTGATAAATCTGTGAAAATGTACTCGGGGGAGTACGTCAGGGCAGATGGGTTTGATTAAGGTCCTCTTCTGCCTGAGTAACTGCTGCAAGTTGAGTTCCCTTTGTGTTTTTTTTTTTCCTCTGTCATTTCTCATTTTCCCCCGCAGAACCACACTTCACAATGCATTATTCCAAGAGCTCAAAATTGTTTACTGTCTTAACATAATCTTTCCTTTACATGTGAAGCCTTGGGAATTCTGAATGGAGAACAGGTGAGCCCTTAATATTTTTGTGTCTCATTATCTCTTGCTGGGATTTTCATTTTTCATTATTGG
The DNA here is from genome assembly GCF_949786415.1 of Peromyscus eremicus. NCBI lineage: Eukaryota > Metazoa > Chordata > Mammalia > Rodentia > Cricetidae > Peromyscus > Peromyscus eremicus. Next base: position 6,431,834 of record NC_081435.1, read on the forward strand.
AGCTTGAGAAAGTCTTGTAGCCTGTGGGGTAAAGCAGACATGAGTAGTGGAAGCTGTGCTGTCTAGGAGTAGAGTATGTGTAGGATTGGGGGCAGAAAGAAGGAGAATGAGAAAGAAAATTGGAAAAGCTACAGGCAGGCTTAAGTTGGCTGATTCAAAATTGGTTTCTTCTTAAAATCAAACTTTACCCTCTACCACTGTGAAAGATATCAAGGTTCAGTCTCACAGGTCCATGCTGTGGTCTATAGGAAAAATATTCATTGTCTAACATGAAAGAGTGTAGAAAATACCTAAAAGATTGCTACCACAAAAAGATCTGTTCACAAAATAAAATAACCACAGAATTGTAAAATGTTTATGCTTGGCTTATTCTAATTTTGTGCTGTATAGTACCTCACCATTTCTATTATGTAATGTAAAAAATGGTTACTAGTCAAAAGTGTGTGAAAAAATGTATAAAAAGATCATCACCACCAAGAGAATTCTCTTCCATCTGAAGACATTATATCATCGTGTGGCTTTTCAATTAAAACAAGAGCTACCAAAGACAGGATAATCCTCACCAGCCTTTGCTTCAAGTACATGCCCTCAGTGAAGCTCGAGAATATTACAGTGCTCTTCGAATACGGTGAAACTGTTCAACAGCACCCAAACTCCTATGCAGCCTACAGCTAATTCCCAGAGAACTTAGCTTTTGAGAGTTTATTGTTTACTTTAGTGGGTTTATGCGCAATACCTACTATTTTCAAGTTCTTATTAAAGCAATTAAGTGAAAGAGAATGCAACGTCAGATGCCGACACAATTTACCATTGCTTGTTTAGTTTTGTTTTTCCATTGCAAGAGGCATATGAAACAATTTCCCGTATTAACCTCCCCCTAGTCTCCTTTTTAAAAAAAGAGCAGCTGATCCTGAATGTAACGCTCCCCTGCCCACTGTGGGAAGCAGAGCGTATTTGAGCTTTTCTACAGGCTTTCACAAGGGGACACACGACCCAACACCGAAGAAGCGGGACTTTTCGGCATTTAATAAATAACTGAAGCACAAACCTTGTGTGAACCCAGTGATGAGATGGAAATGAGCAGTCTTCACCCACCTCACAGTGACTCTAGCAGAGAAAGGGGCAGCAGCTCGAAGAGGGCTGTAAACAGTGAGGCCTCTGACCTTAAGAGCGAGAGCTATGCTGGTTAAGAATACCATCTAAGCAGTCATACAAACTGCATTCAAAGGGAGACTCGGCCATGTTAAGCTATAAGTGGGCAAATTCTTTTTTTGGAGGCCTTTTCCTAATTCAGGATTGATAAAATCGAACTCTTCTTCTGAGGATGAAATGAGACCAAAAATTAAATGTGCACATAAAATAGGGGCATGAGAAAGAAATATTTTGTTCTAGAAAGAAAAATCTGACTTAGGATTCTTGATAAAAAGGATAATTGGAGGATATCTCAGAATAGCTAGGGAGGCAAGAAGAACAGAGGGAAAATGTGGGGGACTAGCTTCACTCTGATTTCCACTGGATGCTCTCAGGCAAAAACTGAAACAGCAAGGCAAGTCCCACTCAGGGAGGTGTGTGTGTGTGTGTGTGTGTGTGTGTGTGTGTGTGTGTGTGTGTGTTCTTCAGCATAGGAAGCTCCCATACAGCAGAAAGGCAGAGAACGGCACAGCTTTTTGTTACTGCCATTGAGTAATGACGGCAGTGGGAGTGTATCTGCTGGTACTGGTGGTCTCCTGAGACCAAACCCAGAAGATAAACAACTCTTAGAATGAAACTGGTCATGGCAGATTGGTTTGTAGTTTATAAAGATTTGACTCATATTCCATATTACAATATAATTAACATTCCTTTAGTTCAACCTTGTGAAACCTCCAATTCTTTTTGTGGTTATTCACAATGTTTTCAATTATTTGACTTTAGGATGTTTTTATCACCACCTAATAAAGCCACACACATTGGCAGTGGAGGGCCAGTATCCCTATCTCCCTCAGTTCTAGGAAATTACTAACACACTTCTGTCTCCATGGTTCTGCCCACTCTGGCCATGTCATTTTAAGTAACTTCATATAATGGGGTTTCTATCTGGCTTCTTTCTGTTGGTATAAAGTTTTCAAGGTTCAATGTGTCAAAACATGATTGATTTTTGTTTTTAATTCTTGTTTTTCATTTCAAGTAATATTTCATTGCATAATATACAGAGCTCTATTTGCTCATGAGGTAGACTGATTTTAATTTTCTGACTGTTATGAATAACATTGTTTTGACATTTGTATACAAGAATTTGTGTGCAAGTAGGATTTTAGGACCTAAGGGTAAAATTACATGTTATAAGGAAAAATCATGGTTACATGTGTGGCTAACATTTTAAGGAACTTCTAGGATATAGTTCAGTGTAGCAACACCATTTAAATCTTAGCTGCAACCCATGGTGATTCCATTTCTCCACATCACCATCAACCACTTTCTGTCTTATGGACTCTGAATTAGTCAAGGTTCCCTAGAGTCAAAGAACTTATGGAACAAGTTTCTATCATCTGTCTATCTATCTATCTATCTATCTATCTATCTATCTATCTATCTATCTATCTATCATTTATATGTCTAGGGGAATTTATTGGAATGAATTGCAGGCTATAGTCCAACTAATCCAATAATGGCTAGCTGTGAATGGAAAGTCCAAGAATCTAGTAGATGCTCAGTCTCACAAGGCTGGTCTTCTGTATATTCTGGAATCCCAAAGAAGTAGGCTCCAATGCCAGTGAAGGGATGGATATTACAGCAAGGTGAATCAAGCAGGCAAAGAACAAGTGTCTCCTTCTGTGCCCTTATATAGGCTTCCAGCAGAAGGTGTGGCCCAGATTAAAGGTATGGATTCCTGCCTCAAAATCTGGATTAAAGGTGTGTCTTCCTGCCTCAAGATTCAGATTAGAAGGAGTTTCACCTACTTCAAACAAAGCAGAAAAATCTCTCACAGGTGTGCCCTCCATTTCTAGATTGAAGTTCATTACAGATGTAGTCACCTTGACAACCAAGAACAGCCATCACAGACTTTAACCCTCTGGTGGATGGTGTATCTCTTTTTGCTTCTGGTATGGGTTTCCTCTGTGTTCCTTAATTACCACTGATACTGAACATCTTTTTCTATGCTTACTGGTCACTTGTTCATCTTATTTGCAGAAATAATCCGTTCAAATGATTGCTCATCATTTAAATAGGTTGTCTTGATTTAAAGTTATCTTAAGACCTTCTCTTCCTCACTAAGTTGTCTTATCAGTCTTGTCAGAATCACTGAATCATAAGTACAATAGTCTCTGGCCATCCAGTATGTTCCACTGTTCTATATGTCTGTCTTTAAGTTACTGTAACACTGATTTGCTTACAATACAGATGATATGAGTTTTAAAAACAAAGTATGTTAAATCTACAATTTTGTTCTTCTTCAGGAATGTTTTCTTATTTTGTATTACCTTGCAACAGTCGGATCTGGTCTGTAATCCCCAAGGGCCTGTGTGTTTAAACCTCTGTTCTCAGTTTGGTGCTTTTGGGGAAGCATTAGAACCTTTAAGAGATGAGTCTAACAGAAAGGAAGCTGGGCAACTGTGGGGATGTCTTGGAGAGGATGTTGGGGCTCAGCCTTTTCCTCACTCCCTCTTTGCTCCTGGATGTAGATAAGTGAACAGGCTTCCCGTGTCACATGTCCCACCATGATCACCATAATACACTGACTTGTCACAGGCCCATAGGCAACAGAGTCAACTAACTATGGGTTGGAATCCCTTGTACCATGAACCAAAGTGAACATTTCCTTCTTATAAGTTGAAAAATCACATGTATGTCAGGAAGCTTCTTCTAGCCCTACATGGGACCCCGTATGACATGGAGAAAGACACCTCTCCTCCGTGATTTGAGACATTTCCATTCAACAAGTCATTCACCAGGACACTTACCTTCTCTATTTCTTCATAGCATCTCTTGGCTCCCTCCTGTAGCTTCCGCATCTCCCGCTAAGAGCTGCCTGCCTTCTCAATTCTCATTTAACCCTGAAGCTACCCACATATTGTCAACTGTTAAACATACTCTAAAAATACGAGTTAATGATGAGTTACCTTATAAATGAACAAATTCTTTAATATGTTCAGAATTGTACTTGTAGTCATACTACTAAGTATTAATATAACTAATTTCTTACCTAGTCCACTGGCATTTGAAAATCAGGCCACAGACATCGCTTTCTTAAGGTTTTACCCACTCTTATTGCTTGAATATTAATTGGTATTATAATAATTAACTTGGAGCCTGATATTGGGGTAAATGCTGAAAGATTAGAGAGAGAAAGGAACAAGCCACTGCCACGTCTTACCTCTAGGACTCCTCAGCCTGAAAAGGCTTTTAGTTCCTGTCTCTTCACGCCTTATATACCTTTTTCCACCAACCATATCACTTCCTTTTTAGTGCTAGGATTAATGGCATGTGCTTCCCAAATACTGGAATTAAAGGTGTGAGATCTCAAGTGCTGGGATTGAAGGCATGTGACTTCCAAGTATTGGAATTAAAGGTATGTGCCACCACTGCCTGGCCCTGCCTGTTTCTCTCCTAGACTGAATCAATCTCATGAAATCCAGGGTGGCTTTGAACTCACAGAAAGCCAAATGCATCTCTGCCTCCCAAGTGCTAGGATTAAAGGTGTGTGCCATCACTGTCTGGCATCTATGTTTAATCTAGTGACTTGTTCTGTTCTCTGATCTTCAGGCAAATTTTATTAGGGTACAACAAATTATCACCACACTCTCTAAAAACAATTTCTCCTGCTACCAGATTCCAAATAGGAAATAAGCTCACCGAACAGCTTTCAAAGTAACTTTTAAACTATTCCTTCATTTAAAAGATCTTGTTTTACAGTGACTTTCTCAGTAGTCAGCCACTTGTGTTTCCTGATGAATGACTAGATAGGAAAAGAGTTCTTATAGGCTTCAGGAAATGGACCCGGATCCACCTCACAGGTCAAAACAGACTCCAGGCTGGCCCCCTCCTACTAAATACTAATATTTTTAAAACTGCCCCAATGCTTTCTACTCCCTTGATGACTAAGGAAATATTTTCTCAAGTAATGTATAAATCTCCCCCATATTCTGTTGGTATGAGATTCAAGGGAGTAATGGAACAGGTACAACAAGCTAGTGATTTTCACTCCTGTTTTTCAATAATTTATGGTTTGGGAAACAATGATAATCTTATATGGGAACTACTTCCTTACAAATTACTAAAAGAAGTTAAGCAAGCAATACTGATTGATTTTGGCCAAAAGGACCTTTAAAAATGGCTTCATCTTCCAGCTACTACCAAGCAAATTATTGTTCCTTATGTAAAAATAGTGACTATTTTATTGAAAAAAGGTAGAAAAAGAAGTAAAGAGCTTTTTAGCAAAGATGTCTCAGAGATAATTGTACCTTACACTGCTGATCACTTGACTGTTGACTGATTCAGATGCTTGGCAGATTGCCACAATTAGATTTACAAGGAAAATTAAACACTATTTGCCAGCTCACCCAATTTTACAGTTTTTAAAGATACACCCTTTTCTTTTTCCAGAAGTTTGGAAAACAACCTTTGCCTTCACTGGCTTCTTTAGTGTTTACTGATGGCTCTTCTTATGGTGTTGCTGCATTTGTTATTGATGAAAGGTCAACTTTTCAAAGTAATGAAAATTCTGCTCAGAGAGTGGAGTTTTAGAGGCATTTGAAATTTTGCTTACTCAAACCTTTAATCTTTAGACTGATTCTTGCTATATTGCATGTTTGTTTCTCTATATTGAAACTGCTGTGCTTCCTGCCTCACAGACTACAATGTTTTCATTGCTGCAAGCATTACAGTTCCTAAATTCGAGCATGGACATTGCCCTTTTTTGTCGGTCACATTCGTAGTACCCATTTCCAACTTCACAAGCTTCAACAGAGAATATAAACATACCTCCCCCTTTCACATTTTAAGTCATGCTCTCTTTGTACTTAATTATCTTAATTTAGATTCAGAGGGCATTTCTGCTTCCCAGAAAATCTCTGATTATCAACTACACACACACACACACACACACACACAAACCTATGGATAGATGGAAAGATCTATTAACAAAAAAAAAAAAAAAACATAAATAAAAGGGATCAGGTGCTCTTTTAACTTCCAGAATAGGATGTGCTTGTGTCTTTCCGAAGGATGTTTATTCACCACTCTGGATTCCAGACCGTTTGATTCGGCCATATGTCGGACCCTTTCAATTCCACCTCGTCCCCTGCTGAACCGAACATGTCACAGACCTCCGCTGCAGCCCCAACTCCGCCCTGCTCAGCAACTGCCATTGGTCATGGAGGAGGACATGAATGATCATGATTCACCTGAAGCTGCTGATTCACTTCCTTCTGTTTTCACAACTGAGCTTGGGGTTGATGTGACATGCCAAGGCAACCCAGAAGGTTTCTTTGCCAACAGGGGCCAAATTAAGGTGCCAACATCGTGTGCTGAAGAAATGATTCAGGATCAGGGAGTAGACGCGACCCCTTCCTCAGTTTGTTTGTTTGTTTTTGTTTTGTTTTGGGCTGTGATTGCTTTGCTTACTGTCCAGGTATTGTTTTCACCTGCACCCTTATGCAAGGCTCAGGAGCAGCATTGGACCTACGTTCCTAAGCCACCTTTGTTTCATCCTGCAACTTGGGATTATGAGGAAGTGAAGGTTGTGGTGAATGACTCCAAGTTAATGGGGAGTGGCCAAAATGGTTTTGTACATCATAGGGTTTCTGATATTTTAAATTATATGGGCTATGCAGATGGATTGTCTATTTGTTTCTCCTCTGCGGAAATTTCTTCTCCTAGGGACTTTTTCCCTAGGATGGGTCATTTCCATGTTTTTGTCTAAAACCTTATGCCACTTCATTCTTCAAAGACATTTATATAAACTCTTTGCAGCTACTAATTATACTGTTATTAAAAGACCTTTACAAACCTCTGCTGTGTATTCTGGCTTGCAAGCCTGTGTTACTGCATCTTTTATGATCCTTGTTAAAGGTTTTCTTGACTTACTTTCAGTTTCAAAAAATGATACTACTTACCAATTTTTTTGCCTTAACTTCTTTATCACTAATTGTATCAATCTATCTATGTCTTCATGTTCCTTTGTGGTTGTCCACAAAGAATACCTCCCTGTATTCTTCTCCCTGTTAACTTTTCTCAACCTTGGTATGATGATCTGGGCATTTATGTTGTGGAAACTATTGCTAATCTGCTTTCTTGTCATAAATGCTTCATTACAGCCCTGATTTTGGGTATTACTGCTTTAATTTATATCATTGGAACTGTATCTGCCTCTACTATGGCCCTTGTACAACAAGTACATATCGCTGATCATATTAATACATTGTCTAAAAATGTTCCTGTTGCTCTTTTTACTCAAGAACCTGTTGATAAGGATCTTGTTGATGGGGTTAATGCATTGGAGGAAGCTATCTTATACATAGGTACACAGATTCAAAATATTAAGTTTAGACTTACTGCAGCTTGTCATACAAATTGTAAATGGATTTATGTTACACCATTGTCTTACAATCATTCTCATTATCCATGAGAATGGATAAAATTCAGGCTCATATTAAAGGTATATGAAATAGTTCTAAAGTAGATATGAATATTCATTCTCTCCATGAACAAATTGCAACTATTTCCCATGCACATCTCCAGATGTCCTCTGCTGAAAAGATGGCATCTCATTTTTAAAATTCAATTACCACTTTTGTAACTATAAAAAATTTTGGACATTTATCATTAATTTGGCTATTGCTCTTGGTTTATTTTTATTTTAATTATTCTCTTTTCTCTACAAAAAATTAAGACTTTTCACAGTCCTTCATAATGTTTTTGAGCTTCAATGAAAAAAACAAAGAAGGAGGAGATTCCGGGAGTCATGTGACTTCTTTGAGGGACAAGGCCTGAGAATAGCATAAACAAGTTCTCCTTGTAGCAAGGCCCGGGAGAATCTGACCCCTTTTTGGCCAGGCCAGTAGATAGTTGACTGCATAATTCTGGGCATGACCAGGAGCATATGTGCTCCCTGCTCTCCTTGCTTTCCTCATACAAATTGTATTGCTGGCTGCCTCTAGTATCACTTTCTTAGAGCTATGGATGAAGTGACTACTGCATTAGGAAAATTTCCCCCTGCTAACTCTCCTTTGGGTGAGCCAGAGATAAAACTGTTGTTAAAAATATACAGTAGATCTGATTCAGCTCCTAAAGCCTTTGATGTTTCAAGTGTAACCATGACTTCAGGATTCTCAAGAACAGGATGCTGCTTTCCCAACACATCTTGTGGCTAGCCTGAGAGAGTCACAATAGTTCATGACATTATAAACCTGCATAACTGTTTTGGAGAGAATGATGTTCACAAGAGTCTAGGAGAAATGCAAATAAATAGGTAGTATCAAGAGTTAATGGGAACAGTTTAGAGACAGGGAATGAAGCAGAATCATAGGAATCCACAATGCCTTTCTTTCTAATAGCTGTGCCAATACTGTAGGAAGTTGAGGGGAAGGAAACATGAGAACAAGACATAAGAAGTGCCAACTATTAAGAGTAAGCTTTTAAATTATGTAGTCTACAGGATGATAGGAGAAAACCCGGTATATCCCCCATAGGAGATAGAGTAGTACAGGATGAAGAATGAATTGATTCAGCCTTGGCTGATGAATTAATTGTGAGAATTTAGATTTGACTACAGGTAAACATTAACCACTAGAGGCAAAATTCTCACCTTGCACGATGCTGTAACCGCAAATGCTGCCAACTGGACACACTGTAGGTGTGCCTAGTTAGAAGAGTTTCCTTTGTCACTTGCAACATGGCTTATGCTTCAAATATTAGAGCTATGAATCAAGTAGGTAATGATTACTGGTGGGAAAGTTGGGGGATGGAAGGGGAATGAGGCAAAGGAGTAAAGTGGCAATTATTGTAACCATTATTAGAAACTTAAGGAAACAAATTGTAAAACTTGTTTTACAATTGCAAACTATTGAAACTGTATAAATAAAAACGGCCCAGGCTATCAGGGGCCACTTGTTTGAAACAGGTGGTCATAGTTTCTTCATTGCACCAACTTCATCCATCCATCCAAGGTCATTGGACTTGTTTGGAGCAAGGCTCCCAGCAGTGATCCCCAAGGGCCTGTGTGTTTAAACCTTTGTTCTCAGTTTGGTGCTTTGGGGGAGCATTAGAACCTTTAAGAGATGAGTCTAACAGGAAGGAAGCTGGGCAACTGTGGGGATGTCTTGGAGAGGATGTTGGGGCTCAGCCTTTTCCTCACTCCCTCTTTGCTCCTGGATGTAGACAGGTGCACAGGCTTCCCGTGTCACATGTCCCACCATGATACACTGACTTGTCACAGGCCCATAGGCAACAGAGTCAACTAACTATGGGTTGGAATCTCTTGTACCATGAACCAAAGTGAACATTTTCTTCTTATAAATTGTTCATCTCAAGTATATTGTCACAGTTACAAAAAAATCTGTCTAATAATATTCTTGTGCATACATACGCACACTGGTTAGACACTCTCGTTCTCTTATGTAGATGACTATGGTGGGGACAATTTTCTGACTGCAGCCAAGGTGCTGGTCCCTCTGCCTTGCTTCCACCACTGCTTCCTTGCTTGCATGTGTCATTACGCTGGAATATCTGAACACATCCACTGTAAGACTCTAGGGTTCATGTGTGATGCACAGTACTAAGTTCTGGCTTTGCGATTCCTGACAGTAGGTGACTGACTTGTCTTAAAGCTAAGGAGGACAACTTCCAGGGGTTGTTGGCCTTACCTATTCTTAGAGGATCAATTACACTGGAGCTTTGATCTTCTTAACCTCAGAAACACCAATGATACCACAATACTTTTGGCAGTGTTTCAAGCTAGAAGTACTGAAAAAATACTCCATACCTCCTGCCATCAGAGAATTATAGTGCTACTGAAAATCAGAAAGACTTCTTGTCTACCACCTTTGTTTGCCCCACATTAGTACAATGCTGTAGTACTGTGAACCAGGCTGTGCACAGCAGTAGTCCTGCTGCTTCCTGTGTAATCACAGTATTGGGGTGGGGTCTGGGTTTGAATAAAAGACAAATGGAGAAAAAACAAAGTTATAAGTGCTAGCATTAGATGCGCTAATTCTAGTTCCAGGGAGAAACAACTTGGTCATTACAAAGTGTGTTGTGAAGTATGGAAATGAGGCACCTTTTTCTTTCAAATCCAGCATGTCTGTATGAGCCAGAAAGGAGCTACATGACAATCTAACGTGAGGCTGAGTTACTCATCTTTGTTTACATTCTGTAAAAGCCCAACAAAACAAATTCAGTTGAGTTTGCCAGGTCCTGCCCCCACCTGCTGTCCCCAGTGCCATTAGTGGCAGCTTCCAGCTATAGATAAATGAAGGCATAGCTTTAGGGAACCATACTGGTGAGATTTCATGGTAGCTTCTCTGACAGTTCTAGGAGACACAATCTCGTAGCAACCTTGCTCTTCCTCTGGGTCTGATAACCTTTCTGCTTTGCCTTCCACAATTTCCCGAAGCCTTAGGTGAGGGAGTAGTTTTGTAGATGCGAATTGGAGCTAGGCTCCACAACTCTGAATTTTGATCAGTTGTGGTTTTCATAATGGTTTCTATCTGTTGCAAAGAGCAGTTTCCTTGATGTGGGATGAAAACTATCTAACATGACCTGAACAAGGATGACACTCATTGACATGCTAACACAGAAGGTATAAAGCTCATGAAGTCTCAGGCTTACACAGAGAAATACAGCCAACTAAGGAATGCTGAGAGAGAAAGAGCATACCAGTTAGTTACCCAATACAAATAGAATCTCTCTCTCTCTCTCTCTCTCTCTCTCTCTCTCTCTCTCTCTCTCTCTCTCCCTACGTATGTATGTATGTATCTTCTATCTATCCATCCATCCGTCTATCATCTGTCTATCTGTCTGTCTGTCTATCTATCTATCTACACACACACATACAAATACACAATTAAAGAAGTGGCTATGAATTTGAAAAAGAAGGTGGGGTATGTGGAAGGGATTGAAAGAAGAAAAAGGAAGTGGGGAAAATGTAATTATAATACCAAAAAAGTATTTTAAAAAAATATAGCTTTTTAGCCAGGCAGTGGTAGTATACACCTTTAATCCCAGGCAGAGCCAGGAGGATCTCTGAGTTCGAGGCCAGCCTGGTCTACAGAGAGAGATCCAGGACAGGCTCCAAAACTACACAGAGAAACCCTGTCTCAAAAAACCAAAAAAAAAAGAAAAAAAGAAAAAATTATCAGGGTCATGTCAGATGCAACTTCCAACACTCCAGTATTCAATGGAGCTCCCCATGCAATTGAACTCAAAGCAGCACCATTGTGATTTGGTCAACTTTAACAATAAGCCCTAAACTGGAATACTGAATAATGGCTGTTAAGGCTGCATGTTTGTGTATGGGAGAACGGACCATGCAATGTCCTCTAGAGATGAACATTGATGTTTTGGTCCATCGTTTGCCTCTTGCCATTATTGGAAGACTCGGCATCTTTGCCACTAGAGGCCACTGTATTTAGACTATGAAAATCCATTCAGATTAGAAGATTGATGTCAATGAAGAGTGAGTGAGGGATGAAACAGATGTGGAGGCAGTTATGTTTGAAATATATATATCCTGCCTTATTTTATGTTGACAGTATTTGATTCTTCACATCTACTGAAATAGCCTCTAATGCCTTCTTTGTGTCTAGCTGCAGTTACCAATTGATTTCAAATGTAATTGAATTCAGTTATCATTATATTAGTTATTCAAATAGTTTAAAATGAATTCATATTGAATTCATTCTTTGGTGTTGCATGGTCAGATACTTTGTTAGTTTGGTCCCACCCCTTAGAATACACATCTTTTATTTATTTATTTTCAGCTTGGCTACATATGCAGATTCTAGAACAATGCTGATGTACACCAAGTATTCAATAAAAACCTGAATGAAAGGAGGTTTGTGTACACTTTTAAATAATTTCCATAAGTAGCAAACAGATAAATTCCAGGCTGAGAAACAAAACTGGAGTGTGTAACAGGGTCCAAGGATAGTTCAACAAAGACACTGAAAGTGTCTAGTAAGAAGTTATCAGAGTTCAAATAGAATGCTGTTGCCGTCAAGTTCTGGATCATTAAACTGTGCAGTAAAGGCCCTTTCCACCTGCCCTGGTCCTGTTTTATTAGCCTTCTCTTTGCAGCACTTTTATCTCCCTGATCCTGACATTTGTAAAGCATTGTTTGGGCTCTAACTGCAAATATACACCAATGAAATTCTGATCCTTTTACAGGCATCTTAAGTTAATGTAAAGAAATCTCATGTATAAAATCATGCATAAGCACAGTTTAAACTCACAGGCATTCATATTTGGGTTTTATTTGATTTCTTTGTTCAAAGTCACTGTATTTTAAGTGGTACCACTTCAATTCACTGTTCTTCATTCCTACCCCTTGGCTCCCTGATCATGCCCAACATCCGAGTTATCTCCTCAGACCTAATATTCAGGGCTAATATGGATATGAAAAGTAAGACAAATACATGTTCAGTCTATGTTCATTCATTAGTGGAAGAAGCCACCGATTCTTAATCTTGTTCAAATGGTTATCTTGACTAAAGATATTTTTCCATCGATATAATAGTAATTGTAATTTATTTTTTGTTGTTTTTTGTTTGTGTGTTTCAAGACATGGTTTCTGCATGTAACAGCCCTGGCTATCCTGGAACTTGCTTTGCAGGCTAGGCTGGTCTTGAACTCACAGAGATCCTTCAGCCTCAGCCTCCACAGTTCTGGGATTAAAGGCATGTGCCACCATGCCAGGTTAATAATTGTAATTTTCATAGGCATATTAGTACATAGAATTTCTTTAGATTTTATAGCTGGCCTATATGGCTCAATTGTAAGTGCTTCCTACCTCTGTGAAAGCCATGAGTAAGAGCCCCAGCAACTGCAAAGCAGGAATACAAATTAAACACACACACACACACACATACATACACACACACACACACACACACACACACACATCACAACAACCAAAATCAATAGCTACAAAAGACAATATATTTTACTGTAGACTAGGTTATTTCCTAAATGTTTATTTTTCAGACAAACATGTTGTTAACATGAAATAAAATATTTCTTATGCTCTTAAACACCCCATATAACCTTTGGTCAACAGCATACCATGTGTAACACAATGATTCCATGGAGTAGACTGCCTGCAGTCTTATGATGTCATAGCTGTCTTACTTTTAAGTACATTCTAGGACATTCATGCAATGATAAAATTGCCAAGTGGCACATTTTGTAGATTGTATTTCCATCATAAAACATTCTGTGACTGTAATTCTTTCAATAACTAAAGATAAAATTTAAAGTGCTTTTTTTTCAAAGACAATAAGCCAGGCTAATAGTGCATTAAATCTTTTTTTTAATGTTTCATAGAAATGCCTGAAGTCCCAGATCAAATTTCTTCATTGACCTCTGTATATATTTGATGCCTTTGTTTTCAAAGCTGAAAGCTTTTATTGTTTGTTTCTTCTCTTTGATATTTATTATCCATCATTGTGTGCATGTGTTCATTACACTATAGTTTCTATGAAAGTCAAAACATTTTTGTGCTTTCTTAATCATATGTAAATTACAGAAACATTTATATTTTGGTGGAGGGACCGGGAGGAGTGGAGAAGTGGAAACTTTGGTTGGAATGTAGTGTATGAGAGTAGAATCTATTTTCATTAGAATAAAAACTAAAAACTATATAAAATAAAAGGGTTATAGAAATAAAAAAGAAAAATACATTTTCTGTCATCATTTTCGCCCAAGAACCAATTTACATAGACCATAAACAATGCAATAACAATGAAATATTGGAAAAAATAAAAATCGGGCAGAAAGTAGTAAACTATATAGAATGTACAAGGAAAGAAAAGTTTCATTAGCTCTGCTTACCCAGGTGGTCCAAAGAATAGTGTAATTAGGCATTTATTAGGTTTAAATAAAAAGTCGGAAACTATTCCTGGGGATAGTCTTAGTCCGTCATGCAATGCCATGAGGAAATACCCAAAGCTGGGTGTGGTACAATGAAAAGAGGCTTCTTTACCCTATAGTTCTGGAAGACTAGAAGCATGATGCTAAGCTTGGCTTTTGACTATATGGACCTTCTGTCTATATCTCTACATGATGAATGCCGTATATAAAGTACGTCCAAGTGTGCGGGTATGGACCAGGTCACACATTAATAATGAAAGAATGAGAGCAAGTTGAGAAAGCAGAACTTGTTTTATGACAAGCATTTTCATGGGTATGATCTCCTGTGAAACCGTCACACTTGTGATTGTCAACATCAATCCCTTCTGAGGGCAATCCATTATGCTCCGCCTTCTAAAAGTTCTACCACTCCGCAATAACATTGTACTGGGGATTAAGCACATACTGAACCTTTGGGGACACACCACAACTAAGCCATGATCCAATAATTTCTTTAAATCTTTAAAGAACTTTGTATCACAGAGACATTTTATGAAGATGTTGAGTACATAATCAACAATTTCCTCAAAGACACGTGTCAAGCCTAGGTGATGTTTGCAAGTAACTTTTCTGATACATTCTTTGTGCATCCTTTAATTATAACATTGAAGCACAAGTTAATGAACCTAACATGTAGCTTGTCTAAAAGAAGGACATCAAAATATATTTCTATATCAACCAACAATCTTTTAGTCTAGAGTGTATCAGCCTGTTACCTGCTGCCTCTTGGGCTTTTGCCTTGGCTTATTGTAGCTTGTTTTGTCCTGTTTGGTTGTTGTCTCTTGGAGGCCTGCTCTTTTCTGAAGGGAAACAGGGATGGGTCTGGGGTGTGAGGGTGGTCAGAATGGCTGTGGGGAGTGCTGGGAGGAGTGGAAGGAGGGAAACTGTGGTCAGGATGTGTTGTACGAGAGAGGAATCTATTTTCAATTAAAAAATAATATAAAATGGACTTCAGAAAAAAAAGAGATCACACCCTGCTTATGAAGGGCTCGCAAGGTGATGAGTGGTAAAACTCTTGTCTTGGTTAGGCTGACACTTTGTCATCTGGCTTCTGTTTCCTCTCTGGAGACTCGGGACTCATGCAACAAACAAATGAAATATTTGTTAGAAAAGAAAAGTAATGAAGTATATTTCTGTTTTCAATTTCCAACTTGTATTTGTTTGCATGTCTCTCAAAGTACAATTTATTTGGCAGAAGATATTTTAAGGGAAAACTGTCATTGTCAAATAAAAATGTACAGATTTTTCTAATCAGGAGTCAATATTTGTAATAAACTTGTTTATTCAAATATAGCAAAGATATAGAAAGTTGTAGGTGCCTTAAGTGTTCGTAAGAAATATCACAAAGTGAAAATTCCTGGTATTACTGACTCTATCCAGAAAGAAGACCTTCTCATCAGCCCACCCTACCACTCTATGCCTCTGCAAACCACTGTCTCTCCTTGCCCAAAGATCACCACTATTACAATACCAAGGGCCATAATTTACTTTGGCTTGTTTTTGAACTTTTGTAAAAGGAACAGCATTGCTTGTATTCATCAGCATTAGGCTCTTTGCTGTTGTGTTTATGATTCTTATACTTAAGTTCATATTGTAATAGGTCGCCATGATCCATTCATTTCCATTTCTGAATAACATTTATGCAACTGAAGTAGCTGATATGTAGAGTTTTACTAATTGTGTTAATTATTTTTCTGTTGCTGTGGTAAAACACCAGGACCCAAAGTGACTTAAAGAAGTAAAGAGTTTATTTTGGCTTTCATTTCTAGAGTGAGAGTGTCCACAGTGGTGAGGGAGGCATGGCAGACTGTGGCTGGAGCAGGAAGCTGAGAGAAAATAACTTCAATCACATGCACAGCAAGCAGAGAGAGCCAACTGCAAGTGAGGGAGGCTACAAACTCTCAAAGCTTGACTCAGCGATGGACTTTCTCTAAGAACCCGTGTCCTAATGTTCCTCCTGCAGAATGTTGTCAGCTCGGGACAAGTGTTAAAATACAGGAGCCTATGACGGACATTTCTTATTTTTACCACCACACTGGCACTAGGCTATTTGACTACAAGCTATTAGTACAGAGATAGTGGTGAGCTTGCTGCAACCTTGGATACATGTATGTTCAACTTAGTAGATACTGGCAGTTTCCCAAGCTGATCAATCGACTTTGCACTCCTGTCAGCAGGGTGAGAGTTGCAGTTGAAGGTGCTCCACATTTATTTCTAAGACAATTTTGAGCCATTCTAGCTTGTAGCTGAAGGTTTTTCTGTGTCCTGCCTGGTCCACAGCTGCTCAGACCCAAGTAAACACACAGAGGCTTATATTAATTAAAAACTGCTCAGCCATTAGCTCAGGCTAACTACTGACTAGCTCTTACACTTAAACTTAGCTGATTTTTGTTAATCTATATGTCACCACTTGTTCCATGGCTTTACCTTTGTGCCATTACATGCTGCTCCCTGGACGGCGGGCTGGTGTCTCCTAAGTCAGCCTTCCTCTTCCCAGAATTCTCCTTGTCCACTTATCCCACCTATACTTCCTGCCTGGCTACTGGCCAATCCGCATTTTATTTATCAACCAAACAGACAACATATTCACAGCATACAGAACATCCCAGAGCACTAGCTGGTGACTAATGATGTCTTACTGTGTGTAAGTTGAATGCCCCAATGCCCAGTGAGTTGGCCACTTTGCCGTATGACTTTGTCCATTGGCTGACTTCTTGTTGAAGTATTCGTCAAAATTTTCTTTTAGTTTAGACGTCCTTTTCTATAATAGTGTTGAAGGTTTCATATATATTATATTGTATTACTATGCTATAGGAGTTGTATTAGTTTTTTTGTTTATACTATTTATAAATAGAGATGGTTTTAATCTCAATAAAGTCTAATGTAGCAGTCTTTTCCTTTAAGTTAATGTTTCATGTGTTTTTTACTACCTCACTTTATGAAAACACTCTGCTTGTTTTTCTGCAGAAGTTTTAAGATTTAACCTTTAGCATCCAGAACCCTATGGAAACTTTTACCACAAAGCACAGTAAAATAGCAGATATAATCATAACAATAGCAGGAACTGTCAGTTGTGAGCTAGGTTATTTATATTCTAGAATTTTAGTCTTTCAAATAACACCACAAAATAAGTGTTATACCTATATTTTAAAGACAAGAAAATTGAATCTCAGAATGGTTCAGAATCTGCTGCCCTCCTGCTGAAAGGGATGGAAAGAGGATGTGGCATCACACCTGCCTCTTCCCATGTATCTCATATTTATCAGTTTATTGTGCTTTCTTGTAGCATTCCTGTTGGTAGGTCATCTGCAAGTGGAACCTCCACAAAATGTTATATATATTCTAATTGTAAAAACTTCAGTTCCCAAGAAAGCAATAGAGTAAAATAAAATGTAACATGGGGGGTCATTGAAAGAGTACATCAATAGCAGATACATTATAAAAAAAGAAAATAATGCACAAGAACCAGAAAAGAAGAAAATGATCCCAAGAGTTAACAACAGATGGGCCCCAAATAACATCATTCAAGTCCCACTTCAACTTGCAAGGCACTTGAGGGGAACAAGCAGAAAAGATGAAGTGGGGAGGGGGTGAGGAATGTGGAATTATAAATAATTCTGAGAGTTTTTACTTCACAGGTTTGAGTTCCACTCAAGGGATTTCCTGTTTCCTTGTTATCATTTTGTCTCCACTCAGACAAGTTCTCACTCTGAGGGGAAGTGGTTCCTTTTTTGTTGTTGTTGTTGTTGTTATATTAGTTTTTGTAAGCATGATTAAATGGAAGGTCTTACTTTAACACATTGGCAAAATTAGAAGAATGATTTCTGGACAATGATTCTTTTCTTTGTTTTGAGACAGGGTCTTACTATGTCTCTCTGGCCTGCATGAAACTAGCTATGTAAACCAGACTGGCCTTGAACTCACAGAATTCTGTCTGTCTCTGCATACTGAGTGCTGAGATTAAAGGTATATGTCATCTTTTCCAGTCAAATGATCTTTTCAAACTATACTTCTATTTAAGTGAGTAAGCATCAATGAAATAGATCTGAATTAAAAATATACATAGACAATAATAACTCTCAATACTAGTGTTTAGCATGTGGTGTCCCTATAAAAAAGGTAAGAAAATCATTCCCCCAAGAGATGATTCATGATACTCTATTGCAATCACAATAAAGACTCAACAGAGTCAATCAGTTACTCTTTTATCGACTATTATTATTTATTATTATTATATTTACTGTTCTGGGGATCAAACCCAGGGTTTTTTGCATGTTAGGCAAACATGCAACCACTGAGCTACATCCCAAGCCCCATTTATTGTTTATTGATAAGTTTGATATCTTCCCTACTAAGGAAATTTTAATATTGTTATAAAAATGATGTTTTTTAATTAGTTATTATTATAAATATTGCAATCCCATAGTTATTGACTACATTCTTTGGTGTATTCTAACCTTTAAGAATGCTTATGAAGACCTTAACAAACTTTTAAAGAGCAGAATTAATGTTGATTCAATTCAGCTTTTGTATCATTTAGTGGTGATCCTACAGAGAAGATGTTGAAAGAGTTAATTGACATGCTACAAAATGTAAGTATCACGAAGAATGCTGCTACCACCCAATATGTTTATAAATTATTACCCCATACTGCATGTCTTTAATTGATGGAAACCTTTTGAGAATCAAATTTGACCAGTGACAGAAACATGTATTTGTGGAATGGGACAGATTTTCATGGGGTGTGTGGTATGAGACATAAGCATTTGTCTCATGAGCTTGTTCCTCCTTTGTTTCCATCCTAAGCACTAAACTGGGAGTAATCTCAAGAGAACATTCATCATTCACACCTGGTATCTAGAATGCTCGTCACTCACCCCTGATGTCTGGAATGCTTGTCACTCACACCTGATGTCTGGATGGATGTGATAGGCATATTTGTGGGAAGGTCCAAGTGGAAGAAAGGAATACCAAAAGTTGGATTGCCTTTCTAGCAGATGGGTTAGGAGGTGTTGCAGTGAAAGAACTGAACAAGAATCTAGGAAGGCATAACATGGGCAACAACATTTAAAATAAAGGCATCTATTGTGAGAGATGAATAGGCATTATTCTTCTTAATAAATGTAACATGAGAATGCAAAGAGAAGAAAAAATATTAGATTTTACGAAGTTCACATCATTTAGTTATGTCTTGCTCACTTCATGAATCAGGATGTGTGTTCACCATTCCAGAGTGGGCATACTGGATACTTGACAAGTGTATAGATGGAACGTATACAGTGTAGATAATTTCCTTAGTAAACCATGAAATAGCTGTTCATTCAGACATTTGCACATTTATAACATTTTGAGTGCTATTTATGCAACAGGCACATTGTGATTTTGCACAGTTAAATGTACAATTCCTGATCTCAAGAAATTCTCAGGTCATGAAATGCCAAGTGAGCGAACAGCATTGCAGCAAATGTCTTCTGTGATGGATTGAAGAGAGAACCATGGCAGCACTGGAGTACAGAAGAAAGAGACATCATTTGACTATGGAGAAAGGCTGACTTCATGGAGGAGATGCTGTTTGAGATCATTTTAAAACTGAAGTAGCTCATTACTGGATGTACAAAAATGAGGGAATATTCCCAAGTATAGGTAATAGTTGGAGAAATAGCTGCTAAATATTTCCCCGATTTCCTTTTTATTTATTCTTCTCTAATACAATACACCCCAAGTATGTCTTCCCCTCCTTCCACTCCTCCCAGTTCCCCACCCACTTCCGTCTTCTCCAGATCCAATCCTCCTCCATTTCACTTCAGAAAAGAGCATACCTCCCAGGGATAGCAACACAACACAGCATAACAAAATGCAATGAGACTGGACACAAACCCTCACATCCGTTATCCTAACAGACAGATTTTCCTAGTTAGCTCCATGTTGCTGACGTTCCTAGACTCAGGTGGATTAACACAGGTTCTTAAGCTAGAAGAGCATAGCAAGGACATCTAGAGAAGTGGGCAGAGGTCAGGCTGTCAGGAACATCTGTATAAGAACTTCTTAGGCAGCCAGGAGCCTTGGAAGGGTGGTAGAAATTGGCACCTGTTGGGATGTGCATTTTAGGGTTTCTAGTTTCTCTCTCTCTCTCTCTCTCTCTCTCTCTCTCTCTCTCTCTCTCTCCCTCCCTCCTTCTTTCTTTCTTTCTTTCTTTCTTTCTTTCTTTCTTTCTTTCTTTCTTTCTTTCTTTTTCTTTCTTTCTTTTTCTCTCTTTCCTTCTCTCTCTCTATCTCTTTCTTGTTCTGTGAGTGCACATGCGTGCATATGTGTGGGAGTGTGCATATGTGTGTATACATTCCTGTGTTCGTGCATGTGAGTGTGCATGTGTGTGTATTCATGTGCTTGAGTGTGCATATATGTGTGTGTTTTCTGGTGATGGCAATACCAGGAGAAGAGCTAGGAATAACAAGTATTTCTTTTATTCATTGTCTATTGGGCAAGATCTTTTAGAAATACTCGTTGGACCAGTCCTTGTTTAATTGCCACAGTCACCATGCCAGTAATGTTTATTATTGAGTCTGTTTAACCAATGTAGGCTCTGAGAAGTGAGTGTCCTTCGCAAGGTCACATCATGTCAAAGAGCCAAGATATAAACACAGGCTGGATGCAGAATCTTGTAATTAAATAGAACACTATTATATTATGAAGAGGCTGTTGCCAAACAGATGAAAAACAATTTGGACATTAAATACAAATATTTGTAAAGGGCATATGAAAGAGAAAGGAGAGTGGGTAACAGGCTGGCAATAATATCAGTAATATTTTGTAGTTAACATCATATTGAAAGTATGAAGCACAAGCATGAACTGTTGGATTTTTGGGGTAAAATATTTGCTCATTATATAGTGAGCAGCTGTGATATATGGATACTATGATAAGTATTTAGACAACAATTAAACAATTCTATTTCAGATGTCTCTTAGAAAAAAATGGATATGGTTACTTTTTTTTAAAGTGAAAGTTTATGGAATGTCACTTGTGTATACAGTCAGAAAGGCTTCATGGGAGAAGTGATGTTGAGCTAAGAGCTGAGGGATGGTTGATGTGTGTTAAATAGAATAGGATGCCTTGAAGGTGAATGTGTGCTATGCTCTGAAACAGACTGAAAGGAGGGAGCAAATTCAAGAGAGAGGACTTGCAGCTGTGGGAACTTCACAGACATCTGTGTGCAAATGTGCACTGTGTATCAGCCGGCATCACTTCATCATTAGTGAGGACATCATGACAAGAGCTGAACACGTTTCCCATCTGGTCGAGAGTGTTAGTGCTTTATGTGTAGGTGGGGCTGCTGAGGCAGTGTGTAAAAAAAAATGAGAGATGAAACAAAAGGCTGGACTAGCATGATGTTCAAAAGCTGTGAGGAAGATTTGCGTAACAGCCAACATAAAAGAATGCAAGAGAAAGGAGAAAAACCGACCTGAGAAAAACCATGGAGAAAGAACATCACTACAGCTTACAGTAAAGTCATGTCAAAAAAGGACTGAGAAAGATGCTGCTGCTGTCGAGGTGGCCAACAATGACTTTGGTAATGGTAACTGGAGAAAAGTGGTGACATAGGAAGATAAATTAAGATAAACACAATAATTAATAAACAATAATTAATAAACAATAAATTAAGGGAAACAAAAACTAAGAATAGAAAGCTGCTTTGCTCAACTATGTGAGTGGTTTGTTAATACCAGGCAGGAGAAAGTTGAGTATGACCACAGAAATAATCACACAGGTTTTTGTATTTGTTTTATGTAATTGTTCTCTAAGAAAGACCTCGGGACAAGTTTGTATGGCTGAAAGGGAAGGAGTGTTGGGAGAGGAACATTAAAGAGACATAACCATAGTGTCTATGTTCTAAGACAAGATGGGAAGATGGACTCCAGCACATGGGGAGGGCAGAATGTTTACTGGGATACGTCATGATTGGAGTCATGTGGGATGAGATCACCACAGGACAGCTGCTGGCAGTGGCAATGAATATGTTACTCAGCAAGCATTGCATATTCATGTTCTAGATGCTGCACCTAACTCCATCACTGTATTACTGGTGTTGACTCACAACTATGTAAGTGAGGAAACAGACATAGTCAGGCTAAGTGACTTGCTTAAGGTTTCATCCCTAGTATGTGGCATATAAAACAGAATTGTTGGATGGAAATGTTTGTGATCTTATTTATTGAATACCACAATGGTCTTTATAAGTTATCAGCACCTTCAGGAAAGCAGCACCTCAGGAAGGGTAAGGACATCTGTGCTGTGAGAATGGAGGTCATTGGCCAACACCATGGAGTGTCCTTATCAGCACACTGAACTGCATACACACTCTCAAGTGTCAAACACTTGCAGTGTGGGTGGATCCCAGCATTGGCTTAGGGTTCCTGACTTCAGCGTATAAAGTGACCAGCACACACAGATTTTCTGGCTGAGCTCTCTGTGCCCCCATAGTCCATTGGGGGCACACTGGTTGTCACGGTTGGTCTCTAGATCATAAGCAAATGTAGGCAGGACAACAGCTTTTAATCATCTTCACTGCCAAATGCCTCCCTGGGATAGAGGTTTCTTCGGTCAACAAACTGCGTAGTTATCCTATATACCCCCAGCTTACATTTCTGTTTCTTATGCCTCAGAACCTTTGCCCTAATGGGGTTTACAGTGTCCCCAGGCTTTCTACTCCATGAAGCCTTCTGTTTCAAGGATCCACAATGGCCACTAATGACACCAACAATCATAGCAATGTAATCAAGAAATGTAATGTTCTTCTACTGAAAAACTAAACGTAAAGGAACAGGATTAGAAAACCGAGAATAAATGATAGCTTTGCACAAGAAAGAGAGTGGATATGGTTATTAAAAAGAATGTTGTAAAAGTCCCATGAAGGACTTAGACCCAAGTGACAATGTCAGTCTTTCCTGAACTTTTGAAGGTTGAGACTTGGCAGTAGGGCAGTGAGGAAGTGGTGGAGAGCATCAGTAGAGACAACCTCAACACCATCATGCTTTTCTCACTGTACATTCTTAACGGATGCATCAGTACCTTCTGATGAACCATGACTCTGAAGTGAGAATTTTTAAGGTTATTTTCTTGAAAATATGATTGGATCTTCTTTTTTTTCTAGATAGAGTAATTTGATGTAATTGGTTTTTTATTTTTTCTTCTTTTAAAGACAATCACTGTAAGATTCATAATTTATGTTAATATAATAGAAATAAATGTGGAAGATCAGCCCATGACAATAAGACTATGCATAATTGTGTGTGTGTGTGAGAGAGACAGAGACAGAGACAGAGACAGAGAGACAGAGACAGAGGCAGAGAGACAGAAAGAGAGAAAGGTATGTGAGAGAGGGGGATTAATAAACTGGGTACTTGCTTCAGTTTCTCATTCAACCTCAATCTTTTCTCTGTAGAGAATCACAACAAAAAGTATATTTCTTAATTTAACAATGCAAATTTATATCTTTGTTAGCAGAACAAGTGTTGAAATCTTCTGCGAGATGAATGAATAGACAAAAGATTTCTGATTCCCCAGCAAGGGAAATGCCAAGACTGGAGCCATAAAAGGAAGGTTCCAAGGAGAGATGGAGACTCATGCCAAAAGACAAGCATATTAAAAAGATTTAGAGATATGACTAATTAAAAATTTAAAAGCTTTTTTGTCAAAAGCATCATAAACAACCCCAGTGTGCTAAGACAAAGGGCAGGTTTGAGCAGTCTAACTGCAGTTGCTGTGTAGGTGGGAATTTGCTGAGCCATGGTGGCTGTTGGCAGATGGAGGTTGAGATCAGTTCAAGGTCATGCACCTATAACTGGAACAGCCATTGTGGAAGCTCTTACTTTTTAAATTTACTCGGGATTTATCTATTTCATATATTTTTCTAAAGCTGTGAGTGTATGTGTGTGTGTGTGTGTGTGTGTGTGTGTGTGTGTGTGTGTGTGTGATCTATTTACAATGTGTCATCACATGGATGCAGGTGCATGTACCTTTATGGAGGATCAGAGGCTAGAAAAGGACCTTTTGTGTCCTGCTTTATCACTTTGCACTTTATTCCTTTGAGATATGGTCTCTCACTGAATCAAGAGGTAGGCTGGCAGCCATCAAACCCCAGCAATCTGCCTGTGTTTGCCTCTGTCCCAGGGCTGGTTACAGGTGGACACAAGCATGCCAAGGATTTTCTGTGGGTTCCGGATTTGACATCAGGTTCTCATGGAAACACTCTTTGCTGCCGAAACATTTTCCAGCCCTAGAGCTTTAGTGGTTTTTTTTTTTTAAATCGTTTTGGTTTGTTTTTATATTCAATACATTAGTCAGTTTTCCTTTTATTCACCAAGGATTGTGTGTGTGTGTGTGTGTGTGTGTGTGTGTGTAGTTCATGCGAGTGCACATCCACACATGGTATGCATGCCTGCAAGTACCTACTGAGGCTAGAAGAGGGTGTTGGATCCCCTGGAGCTGGAGTTACAGGCGACTCTTACTTGCCCGACGAGGGTGCTGGAAATCAAACTCCAGTCCTCTGCAAGAGCAGTGAGCACTCTTAACTACTGAGGCAGCTCTCCAGCCCCAGTCAATACTTTTATTGATTTTTTTCATTGCTTATGGAATAAAGGACAATTCAAAACTTGTCATTTTTAGTAGAGAAATATTTTGGGGTTCAGAGGTACTTTCATTCTTGCTGTGAGTGTTCATTTTTCTATAGTTCTCTTCTATTTTCAGAGGGAAGATTACAATGTCTAAGAATAATTAAATGTGTTTTCCTTTGTCCATTGATGAAACTGCTTTTTAACAGACACAAGAACTTCAGAACTCTGGTGGGTGACACAGGAGCGTCTGGTGCCTTTGTACAGGGTATGAGCAAGAAAGTTCCTATCGCTATTTTATAAAAAGATGTGAAGATGCTAGGTTTGTTTCTCACTATTCAAAATGGTGCTTTGAAGGGGTTATTTTCTATTATTTTGAATATACTTCATTTTAGACTTGCTTTTATCATTCTTAAAAAAAATTAAGAACATATGTAAGATTTTGATT
The DNA here is from genome assembly GCF_949786415.1 of Peromyscus eremicus. Taxonomy (NCBI): domain Eukaryota; kingdom Metazoa; phylum Chordata; class Mammalia; order Rodentia; family Cricetidae; genus Peromyscus; species Peromyscus eremicus. The sequence goes on from NC_081435.1 coordinate 6,456,992, forward strand.
GATTGTATTTTTAACATTTATCCCTTGAAGATTTTCATAGTGATTATTGGAATAAATACATGAAATGTCTTAATATAAACCATATTTTACATTTTGGTTTGCTAAAAGCACTATATCTTTGACATACAGTGCCAGTGTGGCAGTTTTTAACTTTGGTTCATATAAAAGTCATTTTAAATTCTAAAATGCAGATACTAATGGGACAAAAGTTTCTGGTTCACTAGGTCTGGGGGAGGGTGAAAATTTGAGCATTTAGACTGATCCCTTCCATGAGATGCACACCAAACTTTGAGGAACATGGTTCAAATGAACCACTTCTTCATGCTTATTAGTATTTTTTTCATAACAAACAAATAAGTAGATCCAATTTTAAGATTTTACTTGTTTGATTTTATTTTAGAAGTCTTAGTGTGTTTTTTCTTCTCTGTTTTTGCTGGCTTCTTTAAATGCCTTGCTTTCTTCTAAGATACCATTGTTTTTAATGTTAAAGAAGTTTTTTGGTAACTTTAGTGTTTCAAAGTACTAATAAATTAGTCCAACCTCAAGGTTTTTGCTTGTTTGAAGTGATTCCTAGAGAGCTAAGCTCCTGGTGTCATTGCACTTCTTGGTCTGACAAACATTTCTAATTGAAAGAGGAAAAAGTGTGGGCAGACCTTATCACACACAGGGGCTATAGTGGAATACAGGGCTGGAACTAGATTATGGAGGCTTATTACTGACTAGCTCTTATACTTAAATTAACCCATAATTCTTATCTATGTTTAGCCAGGTGGCTTGGTACATTTTCTCAGTTCTGCCTTGTCATCTTGCTTCCTCTCTGTCTGTCTGGCAACTCCTGACTCAGCCTTCCTCTTCCCAGAATTCTCCTCGTCTGCTTACTCTGCCTATACTTCCTGCCTGGCTACTGGCCAATCAGCATTTTATTTATCAACCAATCAGAGCAACACATATTCACAGCATACAGAACGACATTCCACAGCACTTCCCCTTTTCTGTCTAATCAAAAAGGAAGGTTTTAACTTTAACATAGTAAAATTAAATATAATAGAACAGTAGTCAAGCAAAAATTATAGTTAAAATATCTAGTCTATTTGTATTTGGGAAAATTAAAGAAAATATTCTATGACTGATGGAAGCGGATGCAGAGATCCACGGCCAGGCCCCAGGTGGAGCTCCAGGAGTCTAATCAGAGAGAAAGAGGAGAGAGTGTATGAGTGAGAATTGTTGAGACCAAGATTGGAAAAAGCACAGGGACAAATAGCCAAACTAGTGGAAACACATGAACTATGAACCAATAGCTGAGGAGCCCCCAACTGGATCAGGCCCTCTGGATAAGTGAGAGAGTCGATTAGCTTGAACTGTTTGGGAGGCACCCAGGCAGTGGGACAGGGACCTGTCCTTAGTGCATGAGCTGGCTGTCTGGAACCTGGGGCCTATGCAGGGACACTTTGCTCAGCTTGGGAGGAGGGGACTGGACCTGCCTCAACTGAATCTACCAGGTTAAGCTGAATCCCCAGGGGAGTCCTTGCCCTGGAGGAGATGGGAATGGGGGGTGGGCTGGGGAGAGGGTGGGGGGCGGGAGGAAGGAGGACAGGGGAATCCATGGCTGATATGTAAAATTAAATTAAATTATAAAATAAAAAATACAATAAAAAAAGCAAAAAAATATTCTATCATCTATCCTATATTAAGTTTCATATCTAATTTATCTTTTATCATAACCAAGGAAAATTATAATTTCAACTATTTAGTCTTCAATTACATCAAAGACCCCAGGAGGATATAATGTTACCTAAGTAAACAGGAAGAGCATTGTAAGCAACTTCCAAAAATCTAGAGTGACAGAGACATCTGGCTACCTGGACAGTCACCCAAAGTTCGTCTGCAATGTTGGGGGCATCCATGTTCAGCCTATAGGCCTTGAGTTTTTTAATTGCTTCTCCTCTCCGTGTGTTCTGTAGAATATCTGGCAGTCTCCTCTGCAAGGCAGGAACCTGAAGAACCATTTCATCTTGCAGATTTCAGTGGTCACCTTCCTATGGGTCCTACATGTTTATTTTATACAACATACTATCAGCAGTCCAGGCAAGAGCAGTTTCTTGCCCAAATGGCTATTTTTGCCAAGAAGATAAACTCCATATGGAGTGCCTTTGATGTCCTTCTTTCTTTTTGAAGTAAATTGGTGCTGCCAGGAGTAGATATGTCTCATTGTCCAGAAAAGTCTAAGTTAACACATTTTAAATGCCATATTCTCTAGATCTTTGAAGGGTTTGAAGATGACCTGCCTAACTGAAATATATCTATGTATACCTAGAAAACTTAACTACCATGACTATAAGTTTGATTATTATAGAGACTAATTATTAATCTGTATTTCTCAACTCTACATTACAATTTCAAATGAGTTGCACAAACAAAATACTTTAAACAAGAGTAGAAATATACATACAATATAACAAAAGTAACTTTAAATATGTATCAATAAACTAAAATCCATAGCAATGTGAAACATTTTTAAGCAAGTTATTGCTCTTTAAAAGTAGATTCAAAGATCTACCCTTATATCCTATCATATCTATATCCTATATTTCTATATCATGAACTGATGTGAACTTATGATTCTCCTGCCTTAGTCCTCTCAGTGCTAAGACTACAGGTGTGTGATACCTGGATTCCACAAGTCTAACTTTGTGGAAAGAATAACATCAGGTATGTGGGAGGAAACAGTCAGACATACCAGTTGTCATACATTTTCTCAGAAAATATTATTTTCTATAACTTCAACTTTAACAACTTTCTTCTCTGGACAGGAGAAAGGTTCAGAATTAACCCCAACAAACATACTGGGAAGAACATTGAGGAACCATAGTTGGAGAAAGTTATAGTGTCAATGGTTTTGAACAATATTATATAAAATGTTGGTGAGGATACAGAGGAATTTGAACCTTGCATATTTTTGTTTAGTATCAAATGTAAAATGGAGCAGCCACTGTGCAAAATGGTGTGGGGATTTCTCAGATGATTGAAGTGGAATTATTTTATGATCCAAAAATTCCATCTCTTGGGATACAGACACCAAGGCAGTGAAAGCAGAGTGGCAGAGGAAATATCTCCCCCTTGTGCTCATGGCCACCTTATCTATTACAATATTTCCAGAGGAGGAGGCCATCCTGATGTTTTCCCATGGGTGAGTAAGCAAGAAGCAGGCTGAGCACACAATGGCATCATTCAGTTTTAAAAGAAAGGGGACTTGTGGCACGTGGTAAATCAGGAACCCTGGAGACCATTAAGGTAAATGAATTAAACCAGTTTTGAATATGACAGTTACTGTGTTACTACACTTAATTCACACAGGCAGCATCATAGCTACTGCCATGACTGTGGTAAGGTTATGGTGGGAGCTACGCATGAGCCAGCTCTGTAAACTGGCTTCAGAATAGAGAGAATGGGCAAGCTGTTACTTGACGTTAATTTAAAAATAACCACGGGATAGTTTATCTTGAACAAGTTAGCATATATTTTTAAAGAATGGGGGTGGGTGCTCTTAATTCAGTTATCCTTAAAATCCAAAGAATGTATATTATCACTTTCAATGCACTTCTTAAGTGATGCACAATGCCCCAAGATGCAGAAAGTCACAAGGCATCGTCAAAGATAAGATGAATACATTCTTACATCCCAGCTGCTAATCATGAGCTTAAGTATTCAAAATGTGAACTCTTTGGAATGCTTTAATTTAGGCTTCCTGATAAAAAGCCTATTTTTGACTTGAAATGGAGAACAATTAATTCTACTATAGGCTTCAGTAATGATGGTAATATGGGGACCTGATTATACTTTATAATGATAGCAGTAGTGTAATTTTTTAAATGTTTTATTGTATCTATGAAGGGATCATTGTGTGACTTGCATTCCAAAACCCCATTCTCCAAAGAATTATCTGTGGTTGGGCTATTATTGTTAGGTTAAGTTATGTGTTTGAAGTTGATTAATCCCTTTCTTGGGGTGTCTGTCATAACTCATAGTGTTTACAATTAATCCCTTCTGTAATCTGGCCCTGAGTTATTTTTTATGTGAAATCTGAGAATGCATGCATTATTAACTTTCTATATAGAGATACATAATGGTGGGTGATAGGATTGCCATTATCTATGGATTAATTCAAATTTGATAGAATTATCTCCCTCCAGAGATAGATTATGAAAGACTTTTAAAGGAACAGATTTCCATACTAACTTTGAACTTAATCAGCTATTTCATAATTATTCCAGGACCGCTACAAGGAATCCCCTGACTTCTTATTATTCATAGCAGCAAGAAGAAATGTGTGCAACCTTTCTTCATTTTGGGGGGAGCAAAGGTCTCAGAAATTGCCCTTCACATGCTAATATTTCAGAGATCTATTATTCTGGTGCAGTAAAAAGGGAAAGCAACATCCAAAGTTATTGGGGATTTTTCTCTTTTTCTCCAAAGCATCACTCTTGTATCTGCATCTCCTTCAGTGCCTCTGTAGTTATTGAGAGAACCTTCACTGGCAGGCTTTCACTAGAGAAAATATTGAACTTTTGCCATTTGGAATGGAAATACAATGAGTTTGCAAAATAAATGGATTCTTTGTTTAATCCCTGTAATTGAAGCTAACAAATTGGACTGCAGAAAAATGTTTGATGAAAATGCAGGGTATTCTGAAAGTTACCTTGGACCATATTTTCTGTTTCATGTTAGAACAACATTTTTTATTTTGTTTCTTAGTAGTTCATACATTAAAGATGGTATCCATTGATAATTAGATTCTTACATGCAAGATAATACTATAGTCCCAACTATCAAAGTACATATTGTATAGTGACATGGAGTAGGAAACCACATTTGCAAGCAAGACCTACACTAGAGATATTTTAAACCTTTATAATTGAGGCATGACATGGTCTGAATGCATGCCCCAAGGACCCATATATTGGGCCCCATAAGGCCCGGGCGTGAGGCCCAGTGTAACTTCCCGAGCCTAGCTCGAGTTTGGCAACCTGTCCTGGGACGTGACTTCCACATCCCAGTGACTCAGCACTACCAGACCTAGATTCGCCTCTGCCTAGTAACTGCTGAGATGGCATCATCTCACTGGCCCGCTATCCTTATCCCATCACCCGTCACCCCAACCTATAAAAGTCCACTCCTGGTGCAATAAAGCGAGTTCCTGCTTTGACAAGACTCCTGGCTCAGTGTGCTTCTCTCCGGTGGGCAGGGGAGGTCTGGGCTGTTGACACTCACCATCCTGCTCAGTCCCAGGGACAGACCGGCTGGACCGGTCCTGCCTCTGCCCTACCTGTTGGTCAGACTAGTTCTACTTAATCACCTGAGTAGTAGTGGGCAGTACTGGGTCCTTTAGGAAAGAATTAAGTCATAAGTGATTTCCTGCTATGGGATTAATGCTATATGAGGAAGGTCCACATTCACTTCTCTACATCCTCCACATGGGGGACCATCCAGTGAAGAGGCACTCATCAGACACCTCTTTGTGAGTTAACCACCTCAAGGCACTTTTCTATAATGCCTTAGATTATATAAACAACCTAGACTGAGGTGACTTCTCAATTCATGAAGACATGGGAATAGATATGTACTTTTAGACCCACCTTATAAGATTTTTAAAAATGGCTTTTTAGTACTATGAGCTTATAGAAATAAAGGCTTGTTTTTCCTCTAACATATTTTATGAATATTTTGTAGGATTCAACAAGACGACTGAGTGCATACATAAAGGTATTTACCTTTATGTATGGCAGTTGGGTGATTTGAATTTGACCCCCAGAATCCACATAAAAGTAGAAAGGGCACTTATGCTACAAAGTTGTCCTCTGATTTCCACATATACAATGTAGCATGTATATGTACATATCAACACACACACACACACACACACACACACACACACACACACACACACTAAGGAAAAAAACCTTTAAAAAAGCTTCATAGACTCATCTAATACACAGCCCAACTTAAGAACGACTGAAGTATAGAGCAAGAAAGATGGAGGCTCAGTGGTGAAGAGTGTATACTACTCTCGCAGAAGATCTGAGTTCACTTCCCAGTGCCTGTGTTGGGTAGTTCATGAGTGCATGTCACCATGGGGCCAAGGATCTGTTGGCCTCCTTTATTTCATTTGGGTGTCTGCACTCATAATGTGCACATCTACCTACCTCCAACACACACGCACACACACACACACACACACACACACACACACACACAAATAAAATAAAATAAAAACTTAAAAAAGAGCCAAGACCCTAGTCTATACCTTGTTGCTGCTGCTGCTGCTGCTGTGTGGTGAGTGCGTAATTCGGGCCCAGTGACCAGGTTTCTGTGGACTTGTGGCAGGGAGCACTCATAACAACCGAAGTGAGGCTTTACTCCAGATTTGCCTTTAGCATCCACTTCTAGGAATTACTATGTTCACACAAAGTTGAAATCTCTTTTGCCATTTTTGGCCAAAGACATCCTCCATCTTTGCACAATGTTTATAATTTCTATGTTCTGTCAGACAAACCTATTATTTATATCTCTGTAAAGCAATATCAAGTGATATCTGCTATTTCAGTAACATCACTTGTCAATGTATGGAAATGACTGAAATGGATGCTTTTGCTCTTCTCAAAATACTGTTTCATTGTCAGTAATTCAGGCTCATACCCATAAAGTACTCTGTTCGTCAAATGCTAATGTTGCCTTTGATAGAGAAGAATATCACCTGGTGATTAAACATACAGTTTAGAAAGTTCCAACTCCAATATGGCTGAGAGTGACACAGCAGGAAACTTGACATCCACCTGTCTCTGTGTGCACACAGGCATACTTACTTGCACACACACACACACACACACACACACACACACACACACAATTAAAAACTTTCCAGCCCAGCCATGAGCTCATGCACTTACTGTCTTCTGCACTTTGTATGTGTCCCTCAAAGTCCCTGTATTGGAAACAAAATCCCCAACAGAGCAACAAGAAGTGGGACATTGGAAAGATGATTATGTCATGGGGCAGAGACCTTGGGAATGGAATGATGCCCTTGTCACAGGAATGGGCTAGTGACTAAATGATGTGTTTGACTCGTCCTGCTTGCTCTGAGATGCCCTCTTGCCCTTCTGCCTTCTGCCACAGGATGTCAGAGTACGTATGAATTCCCTCCGCAAGTGAGGCTCTTGACCTTGACTTCCAGGCTTCCATAATAAACGAGTTTGTCCTCTCTATAAAATATTCATTTTTGAGTATTCTGCTAAAGTAGCAGAGATGACCTAAGAAATTATGTCTCAATAAGAAGGTTCAATTCCTTTCCTTTTCTTTGTTGTTTTTCCCCATTGATAAATAGACGAGAGCTGTGAGAAACAAGTGATGAAAATCAATACTGGCCTGGTGTATGGGAACATTCAATCACTCTCATTGTTTGTAATAGAATTTAGAGCTACTGTTTATGTCATCTTTCCCCAAAGCAAACTGTTTAGGTCGGAGGACCTTCTGAAATGCCTTGGTTGTTTTAAACAGTTTTAGAAAGGACTTGGGGCATTGGCCATCACTTTAAATATATGTTCAATTGCATCTCTAAAAGGATGAAAATTACCTGGTGTGGAAAATGAGACCCTCTCTGGATGATTCTACTTTTACTCACCCACTTGTCCTTTTCCATGCAATCATCTAGTAAATATTTAATGACTGCCTTCTGTAGCTGCTGCACTGGTGAACTAGAGACAAACAAGACAGATTATCAATGATTTCTCACTCTTTGGCAGGACGATGAGATTCCCACGGGGTTGTAGGGGGGCAGGTAGCTGCAGTGCTGAGCATTGTTTACTGTGAGCGGTACTGGGGGAAGAAGCATGGAGGGAGAGATAGATGATGGATGGATGGATGGATGGATGGATGGATAGATAGATAGATAGATAGATAGATAGATAGATTGTGTGCATGTGAGAGAAAGACAGAGAGAGAAAGAGAAAGAGAGAGACAGAGACAGAGAGAGAGAGAGACAGAGAGAGAGAGAGAGAGAGAGAGAGAGAGAGAGAGAGAGAGAGAGAGAGAGAGAGAGAGACAGAATTTCCATGCCTTAAGGGACAAGAAGAACATTCAGATTTTTCTAGTATTGAATGATTTATTTTAAAAGTATTGTTCTTTCATCACCTGTCAAAATATTACTTTGGATGAAACTGATATATTCATAGCTTCTTATAATCTAATCAGGGTGAACTTAACTTCTTTCAAAGCTAGGAGGAAAAAATTTCCCTCAATTTCCTGGCTATTTGGCTTTAGGGAAAAAAAACCCCACTGATTGTTACTGTTTTGGACACTTCTGCCTTGTTTAGAAAACAGCATTGGCATATTTTACGCAGCTGGGCTAAATACATAAGGGTACTTACCACTGTAATTTACTGCATGTGAAACTAGCCTGTCCCCTGGACCACAAAGGAAACGCACCCGGGAAGGTTTCTACCTCACTTTTATATTTAAGAAATAAATCATTCTCTCAGCTAAAGCACGGAAAACTGTAAAACTTAGAGCCCAAGCACTAATAATTATTTCAAATCCTATAAATAACAAGTTACCACACACTATGGCCATAGAATTTATTTCTTTTTAAAAATCTTTTATTTTTGTCTTGTAAAATGGCCCATTAATTATACAGTCTTTATAGTTTTGAATATAAAAAGCTGTGTGCTTTATAATGTTAATTTGCTTGCAAATGTAAATGTTGAGGTACCTGAACTGATTTTTACTTTGTTTTATGTCCATAGAAACAAGAAATCATCTTATCTTACCATTGAGAATTTATAGGACATTTAAACCCAATATTAAATAGGAAATAAATAAAAAAACATTTTATAAATGCTTAAAATAAATTCTTCCAGGATCATTCAACTTCGCCTTTAAGCTTACTAGTGATGTGATGCCTAGCAATATTCTGCTGTACTCATAGACTGGTGACTACCCCAATTGTCATCAGAGAGCCTTCATCCAGCAACTGAAGAAAATAGAAACTCACAGCCAAACATTAGGCTGAGCTCTGGGAATCCTGCTGAAGACGGGGAGGAAGGATTGTAGGAGCCAGAGGGGTCAAGGACACCACAAGAAAACCCACAGAATCAACTAACCTGGGCTCACAGGAGCTCATAGAGTCTACAACCAGGGAGCCTGCATGGGACTGACCTAGACCCTCTGCATGTGTGTAATAGATGTATAGCTTGGTCTTCTTGTGCAACTCCTAACAATGGGTGTAGAGGCTGTCTCCAACTCTTTTGCTGGCTTTCGGGGACCTGTTCCTCACACTGGGTTGCCTTGCCCAATCAATACAAGGGGAGGTGCTTAGTCTTATAGCAACTTGATAAGTCATGTTTTGTTGATATCCGTGGGAGGCCTCCTCTTTCTAAGCAGACACTGAAGAAGAGTGGTCTGGGGAGAGGGAGGGAGGGGGAGGGAGAGGGAGGAAAGGAGGGAGTGGAAACTGCACCCTGGATATAAAATAAATAAATTAAATTAAAAAAACAACAACAACTAAAACTTACTAGTGATGTGGACATTCAAAACAAAACAAAAACAACAAAACCTTCACCTGCTTTGTGAGGTAATGACAGCTAGACTTGCCAGGTGATGCATTTTGTTGGCTGCATTTTCTTTAAAGTCTGAGAAACATTCTTTGACTTCTTAAAAATAAGACTTGAACAACATGTCCATTCCTTACACTGTGAACACTATGAACCGGAAACCACAAAGCCCAAAGCACATTGGGAATATAATCACTGAACAGACAAACACGGCAGCCATCTTGTCCTCAGTGGTTGAAAATTGTTAATTATGTTTGAAGCCCACCTTTAAAGTCTTTAAAAGAAAGCATACCACCCCCCAGTCTTTCAGGAGTACGCTCCATTTTGATAAAAGAAAAAGTTGACAGAAAAGGCAAAGTGCTCTCTCTGCAGTACAGAGGAATCAAGTTTAAAATATTTGGGGAAGGGGGTTCTTCTAGGCAAAGGCTCCATCCAAATTTGGATTCATGTGGAATCTGTGCAAGACCAAGCAGCATTTCCATCAATGGGGAACCAAAATTCTTCTCAAGTAGTTCAGTTTTTTCTTTTTTTAGATTTCTCAACCTTATCTCAACACTGAAATTATTCAGCCAGTCTTCTGAGTGGATTAAATAAATCATACAGTTCACCTGAAAATTCAGAAATGGTGAATGTGCCATGCTTCTTAACTATGGCTTAATGAAATAAGTCTAAAATAGTCTCATGCTTTGTTTTTCACATAGTATTATTTGGTTTCAAATGCAGAATAGAGTAGCATCCTACAGACAGTCAAATTTATAGCGGGGTGTTCATATTTTGTTGATGTTAGTATTTGCATTTTCTTTCTTCCAGCTAAGACTTGTTTACCACAGAGGCGATAAAGTCTAGCTTCTTGGAGTTTTCAATCAGTTCCTGCAGAAACTGAGGGACTCTCATAAAATGGAAGTAGAGTGAGGGACTGAGTTGTAGCTTCGTGACAGAAAGACCCAATGCTTAGCACAAAAGAGGTCTGTTTCCCTCCCAAGAATGGATGCTTAGAATGCAGAAGCCCTGGTTCTGTCCCCAAAATGGTAAACAAGAGAGAGAAAAAAGAAAAGTAAAGTAAATAAAGGAAAGGAGTTCAAGTGGGAACTTGTCTGTCTTCTGTGGGCTGTACCTTGGCAGCCCAAGGTCCTCTTTGTTCCTCATGAAGCCCAGCTGTCTGGGTCCCTGGAGGTCTAGGTACCAGCCACAGCCCTGTCCTCTACACAGTCGAAGTCTGGATAATAGAAAAACAAGGTTTATAATGAACAAGAGCAGAAAGTTGGGAAAATTTTAGCTAATCTTATGTCCATGTGTATGTGCATAGTTGTATGCCCATATGTGATATTTATTGGCTTTAACAAATTTGATAATGACCATATTTGGAAATATTAAAGACAAATTTGCAGCTAAAACATTTTTGAATGATCAATAATGAAAACAGATGCTCATGACTTATATTACAGGAAAACTCAAGTTAATTTATTAAAAAATCCCTTGTATATGAAACATATAGCCACAAAATAACTAAAGGAAAGAAATATAGAGGTTTATCAGGCTATTAATTGATAAAATGTATGCTTTCTTGTAATGTTTATTGACTCATTGTACCCTTTCTTATTTAAATTAATATTATATCTAATTATATCTTTTGTCTTAAAGTGGTCGGTCACCTAAGCTGTTTGTCCTTGTCAATAGTTCTCACAGAATCTAGGAATTCATTTATAGTGAACAATATCATGGTAACACATACATTTTCTTTTTTAATTTTTATTTTATTTTATAATTTAATTTAATTTTACATATCAACCATGGATTCCCTTGTCCCCCCCCTGCCCTCCCCCCATTCCCATCTCCTCCAGGGCAAAGACTCCCCTGAGGATTGAGTTCAACCTGGTAGATTCAGTCCAGGCAGGTCCAGTCCCCTCCTCCTAGGCTGAGCCAAGTGTCCTTGCATAAGCCCCAGGTTCCAAACAGCCAGCTCATGCACTGAGGACAGGTCCTGGTCCCACTGCCTGGATGCCTCCCAACAGATCAAGCTAATCAACTGTCTCACTTATCCAGAAAGCCTGATCCAGTTGGGGGCTCCTCAGCCATTGGTTCATAGTTCATGTGTTTCCATTCATTTGGCTATTTGTCCCTGTGCTTTTTCTAATCTTGGTCTCAACAATTCTCGCTCATACAAACCCTCCTCTTTCTCGCCAATTGGACTCCTGGAGCTCCACCTGGGGCCTGGCCATGGATCTCTGCATCCAGTTTTCTCAGTCGTTGGATGGGGTTTCTAGCACAACAATTAGGGTGTTTGGCCATCCTATCACCAGAGTAGGTCAGTTCGGGCTGTCTCCCAACAATTGCCAGCAGTCTATTGCACACACGTTTTCTTAATCTCCTTCCTCATATTTTCATTTGTTTTTTCTGGAACTTTTTTAACCACCTCATTCTTTACTGTATTCTATCAGAAAAATAGAATGCAAACTCACCAGAAATAAAGCTATTTGCTAATAAATATGGTAATTAAAAAATAAATCACAAAGGCAGTAGTTCTCCTTTTCTCCAGTAGAGAGGACTCAGTCTTCTAAAAGCTGGTCCAGGGTTTGGGGAAGCTGCTTCTAGCTCAGTCTATTAAATGATTTATTTACTTATTCCGTTTTAGTTAGCTTACAAGGTAGTGTATTTCCTCGTGGTATTTTCACACAGACTTAGTTTTGCTGCTTTGCCCCACCTTCCCCTCCTCTCATCTCCCACCCACCCTCCACTCCTCTCATCTCCCACCCACCCTCCCCTCCTATCATCTCCCATTTTCTGCTGTGTCCTTCCAGCCCACGATTGTCTCTTGCACTCACATCACATGTTCTAGTCCACTCTACATCCCTTCTCCCTTAGATTCTCCTTTCCTTCAATCTCATGGGTCCCCTTCTAACTTCTCCCCACATTTAATCACACCTACATACACATATTTAACAATTAGAAGGTCAACAATATGAGAGAGAAAATGACTTCTTTGTCTTTCCTTGCCTGGGTTACTTCACTGAATGTAGTATTTTCTGATTGAAATTGGCATCAGACCCCAAACAAAAGGCTATTAAACTTGGTAGTTTGTGTTCTTGGGTCCTTCTTTATGACTTGTACACAGCTACTGTTTGGACACTTTTATTTTTTGAAAATTTTGTACATGTGTATCATGTATTTTGTTCAAACCTTTTGAAATTTGAATGGTAATCTCTTTTGTGAGAGGTGAGAAGAGATTTTTTTTTTAAGTATATGAAATGACATCCAGAAAAAAATGAGTAGTCATTTCATACTGAATTACTTTGTAGAAAATATGATTATGGAAATACTTTATTAAAGAAATTCTGGAAGATTTTCTACCATTTAAAGCCCCGTATGATCTCTCATTGGTCTCTGTGCAAACACACAGAACTTTGTTCAACTTGGAATATGGTAAGGGCAATGTGAGTGCCATGTTTCTCTGGCATACATAATTAACGGGAGGCTATGCAATGTTTATAGTGGGAAATTATTATAGATTGCAATGGGAGAGAAAATACTTAAAAACTGAAGAAAAATTAATCACTTGGCTGACGTTCAGCTTACAGCATTTCATTTATTTATATAATTAATTTGAAGAACTTCTTTTCCTTTGGGGAAATGGCAGCCCAAAGCTATGCTGACATTATAAAGGGGTTCTCTGGTTTGCACGCATCCTGGCAGGAGGTGGGAACTGGGGCCAAGGAAAGGGGGGTACTGTTTTGCTTTTTACTTGAAGTCTGCCCCAGTAATAAGGCAGTTCACATTTTTGAAGTAGGAGCAATCACTCAAGTGGTGTCAGAGCCTGCCAATGACTTGTGGTATTGCAGGGTTTCCTTTTTTGAGGATAAGGATGATGGTGATGGGTTCTAGAAAGCCTGGTGAATAAATAAATATTTCCTGGCAGATGTTGCTTTCTGCCCCCAGCCAATACCAATTGCAAGGCACGGAGCTTAGAGATGGCCTGAGGTGATAGTAATTAATGCTACAAGTGCCAGTGAGCTGACAAACAACTGCTATTTGCAGGAGGCAGAGGCTGAAGGTTGGTCTGAAGAAGAAAACTCCTACAATACCATTTCTCTTGTCAGATTCTCAGCTGCTTTTCCCGATATACTCATTTGTATGAATTTTCCCTCTTCCCTTAAAACCCATTGACGGGAGACCCTGGATGCTGTGGCCCTATAGAAAGCAAAGGGCAGATTGCTCCTATGACCTGGAGCCTTATTAGGATTTTGAGGAAAATGAAAGTGATTTGAACCAGACCCACCACGGATAGAATTTGAGTGCTAGTTAAATTGCTAGTCTTGTTGATGAGGCAATCTCCCGGCAAGTTTGAAAGAGCCTGCATTGTTCTGTGTGTGGCCCAGAACAATGCTGCACAGATGAGCTGTGTCCAATCAGGGGGAGGCTTGTCCTCGTCTTTCAGCTCTCTGACATTACCTTTCCTGCCCTCCTTCCTTTTAGCTTGGTAAGTAGAATAGAATTCAGGCACAGAGGGAGCATGGGGGAGTCTAACAACAACTTCTCAGAAGGGAAAAATGGAGATTTTTTTAATGGGAAAAAAGTACTGTAGTTTAAAACGTATCTTCTATAGGTGCCCATTATATGTTTAAATATTTAAAAATGGAACCATTCAACTCTCCTGAAAGGCCAGACATTTATAAATGAGTAGTATTTCAAATGCATTCTTCTCATAATGCTTTCTTCGTTTTTCATTTTCTTTTAGAAGTTCATTTCATTTCTAATTGCATCTCTGTGTGTATGTCAGCGTGTGGGCATTTGCGCTTGTGTGTAGGCTGCTGTAGAAGCTGGGCACTGGATTTTCTGGAGCTGGAGTTATAAGAGGTTGTAAGCTGCCTGACATGGGTGCTCGGAGCTGAACTCTGGCCTTCTATAAGAGCTATAATCTCCTTTAACTGCTGAGCCATGTCTTTATCCCCATTCCCTTTTCATTCCTATACACCAAGGTTGTTGATTTAGTTTATAACCCTCAATTAAACATGACATTCCACCCACAATGAATAGCATATAGCACATATATGGGGATGAGCTCCTACATCGTTTCTTGACTTTTGCTACCTCACATTTTGAAGTGACTACAGGTCTGGTTATTTTAGATTTGTCTGTTATTTCCTCCACAATAGATTCTATCTTTTAGGTATTTGAAAAGGAAATCTCACAATGATGCTGTGTCCTTCAAATTACATTTTATTCTATAGAACACCATATTTACATGGCTTATTTTTGATAATATTAAGTTTGAGGAGTCTGTTACTGTCCTGTCTGTCATGATTCTCCTCTATGAAGTTATGATTTTTTTCTATTATTAACTAAGAATCATATTGTGAAGACTGACTTTAAGAATATGAAAATATTCATGAATATTTAGTATAGACTCATGTATTCTTATTTTATCAATATTATTTATTATTATTATTTATTACTACTACTACTACTACTACTACTATCTAGTGCTCAGACTTCCCCAACATTTGACCAATGGAAATGCCTCCATCTGGCTGCCGTGCTACTGCAGTACGTCTTCAGAAGTATTTGGGCCACTAGTTCAGGGGACAGCAAACTCTCCCCATGCAACATATTTTTTTCTACTATAGTTGTGAATTCAGTGACATCAGCACCAGGTTGCCCAGTTCTTTCCAAACCTTCTTCAAACTCAGGTGTGTGAACTGCTTTCCTTCCTGCACAGGACCCTTTGACCCTCCTTACCCCCGATATCCCACACAGTACCCTTTGACCTTCCTTACCCTGATATCCTTCACAGTACCCTTTGGCCCTCCTTACCCCTGATACCCTGCACAGTACCCTTTGAACCTCCTTACCCCTGATATCCTGCACAGTACCCTTTGACCCTCCTTACCCTGATATCCTGCACAGTACTCTTTGACCCTCCTTATTCCCTGATATCCCACACAGTACCCTTTGACCCTCCTTATTCCCTGATATCAAGCACAGTACCCTTTGACCCTCCTTATTCCCTGATATCCTACACAGTACCTTTTGACCTTTCTTACTCTGATATCCTGCACAGTACCCTTTGGCCCTCCTTACCCCTGATATCCTGCACAGTATCCTTTGACACTCCTTACCCCCCAGATATCCTGTGATGCCCACTGTTCTATACCAAAGTCTTCTCATACCTCAGCCGGGATAGCCTGGGCTATTTCATATTCTTCCATATCTTGCTCTGGATCACTGCAATTCTCTCTCCACATTCCACAATATCCTGGCTTAAGAAGCTTCACCTAGCACCTCTTGGATCAAAGGTTTTCCGGAAAGGAGGAGGGAAGGAATGAGCTTCAAGACACTTTGCATGGTAGCATTTTCCAGCTTGGAGCAATGTTACTCCTAAGAGATATCTAACAACTTATGGGAACAATTCTTTTCATTTTCACATCTAGGATGCTGCTATTGGCATCTGTTGGGAAAAGCCATAGATGTTGCTGAACAAACCAGGATATACAGGCCAGTTCCTATAAAAAACATGATCCTAACAGATCAACACTCTAAGGTTGAGAAATCTTCCACTGAAAGCACCAGAACACCTGGATTTCCGATATTTTTTTTCAAGCAGTCACACTTCCATGGGTGGCTTATCCTATATTTCTGAATGGAAATCAACCCAAATAAATTGATCAAGTCATCAATCATATCATATTCTTTTGTTCCTCCAGGAAAAACAACCAAACATATAATTGCATAAAGAGAAATGTCCATATCTTACAAATTTAGAGGACTTCTGAGAGAGCATTATAAAAAATAAGACATATTGCAATAAAAGTCCCTTACCAACAGAGGAAATTTATCTAATATCCTTGTAACAGAATATTCTCACCCTTTTAAGCAAGATTATTACCATGAGCTTACTTTGTTTTTGGCTAGTGTAGAAATCATGAATTATATTATAGCATTTGTGTAACAGATAATGTTCTTCAGTGCTTCCGTACACCAGTAAATTTAGCTTAACTTAATCCTTCTCCACTTAATGGCTTGTATAACTGATGGTTCCTGTCTTATTGGAGACTCTAATGTATTAGAATACTGTTGAATCGGGAAACATGTAAATCATGTTGCTGTGTAAAATATTCACTAATACATGCAAATGCATAAAAAGTTGTATGTAAATACATCATTTCACTTACACAAGTAAATGACTCAGACACTCTCAGTGGAAACAAATCAAGGAGCTAAGAAAATTAAACACTTCGAAAATGGTACTATCATGTTTGAGTAACTAAATTCAATTTATGTGTTGAATTGGAGGTTTATGGCTTGACTCCGAAAAATGTAAGTGTAGCAGGGAGCAAAAAATTCCAGAAGTAGATATGTCTAAGTGAAGGAGATAAGGCTTATATTTATTTTTTCTTCTTCTTTTTTTATTAAAATATTTTTTCCTTCCTTTAAGGCTTATATTTCTTAAACATTACTGATTTTCCTATTTTGGAGCTGGAGAGTTGGCTCAGCAGTTAATAGTGCTTGCTACTCTTGCAGAGGACCAAAGTTCAGTTCCCAGTACCCAGTACCTCACAACTGCCCATAACTCCAGCTCCATGAGATCTGACGACGTCTTCTGGCCTCAGTTGGCACCTGCACTCATGTTCACACACTTCCACACAGACACATATGCATACACATAATAAAAAAAACAAATCTCAAAAAAAAAAAAAATCTTCCGGTCCTCCATTACCTTCTTGAGCTTAGATTGTAAATACCACAAACAGGGCAACTTGACGCTAGAGCCGTTTGTTCTTTTGGAGTTTTGGAGGCCATAACTATGAAGTCCAAGTGTGGCAAAGCCATGTACACTGCGCCCTCTGAGGGGAGACATTATATGGCTTTCTCTTTTTTATATTTTTTTTTAATTTTTTTTTTAATTTTCCTATTACCAGCTTGATACAGTATAAATCTTATCCTAATAGTGAAAAGTTTCACTGAGGCTTGCCCAGTAACTGAGTAAAACCAAAACTTATTATAAGCCACAGTCATCCTAGGGTCCACCCTGCTATGTAGCCTCCCTGGTTCTGTGGGTTGCAGTCTGATTGTTCTTTGTTTTATATCTAGAATCCACTTATGAGTGAGTACATACCATGTTTGTCCTTCTGGGTTTGGGTTACCTCACTCAGGATGATTTTTTTCTAGTTTCATCCATTTGCCTGCAAATTTCATGCTGTCATTGTTTTTCTCTGCTGAGTAGTACTCCATTGTGTATATGTACCACATTTTCTTAATCCATTCTTCAGTTGATGGGCTTTCTCTTAACTTCTGGTGGCTGCTAGCCATTGTTGTCAGGCCGCAGTTTGTAGACACAGCACTCCTGTCTCTGTCTCCGTTACCATCTGGTCTCTTCCCTGTACCTTCGTGAGGCATCTTCTTTATCTCCCCATGTCTGTTTCTTTTGGTCACTAGATAGAGGGCCCAATCTAATCCACCATGACCTGGTGTTAACAAAGATGCTAGTTTTAAAAAGTCACCTCCTGAGCACAGGAGAGACATGAATTTAGGTGGCAGTTTGTGTGTGGGGTGAGGTGCTGTCAGTGCTCAACCAGGGCATATACCCTCCTGTTTTAGGATGCATCCACACTCAGCTTCCCAATATGTCCCTAATGCAATGGACATTTTACTAGCAGAGCACACTGTGGGCAATGCTTAAGTTTCAGTTCATCTCACAGTAAAGTTCTGCAGTGACATAGTTCCCCGCAGAAGCTCCCTCCTCTCAATGAGCCTACAGAGTTTCTTTAGCTTCACACTAGCAAGAGACACATTGGTTTTATTCCTCATCAACTCCATATTGTCAAAAGTGAGTAGTAAAAAGATCATAGTTGCTAAGTATTAGTTAATTTACACAGGAAATTAGACACCATTCCATGCAAACTCTTATAAACAGGGGAAGCTGACATCCAGTGCTTGGAACTTCACAACATGTGCGTGTGTGATTTTATTTAGGTGCTTTGAAACTCCACTGGTAAGCAGCAAGCCATTATGTTCACGTCTGCTGACCTCAAAGGCATGAATCTCCATCACTCTAAAACTAGGGACCAAGGCCATAGACCCGTGGAAACAGAAACTCTATTTCCTGTGTACTTTGTATGGGACATATTCAGCGAGACACCGATCATCTCTTATCACCTATTCACCTTCCTCTCTCTCCCTCCCTCTTCCCCCTGCATGTGCACGTGCATGCACAGGTGTGTATGTGTGTGCCTGCATCTGCCTGTGTGTGTGTATCTGTGTGCATTTGTATGTGTGTGTGTGCGTGTGTGTGTGTGGTGTGTCTACACGGAGGCCAGAGAAGGACACTGAGGGTCTTACTGCATCATTCTCTGCAGGGGATTCCAATTCTATCCACATATATTTTACACAGCAGCTGCCCTTACTGACTGGGCCACCTCCCTAAGCCTGTTTGTTGCCTGTTTTGAAGTACTGTTAAGATTGTAGACCACAGCTGACTAACAGCATCTTGTTGGATAGACATTGTGTGTGAGAAGTTTTACTTTTCTTTATCCAGATTTGAATCAAGGACATGAGTAAGTGGAAAGAGGAAGATGCAAGGGTTCTAGGAGTCTCACAGAATGAAGTAAAAAGAAACATGAGTATCAGCCCTCTCATGAAATCAGCTTACGTGGGAAAATGTAGACAACACTTTATATGTGCTTATAGAATTTTAAAATGTTTTATTTGATAAATCAAAGTTTGGCTTCTTTATAATTTCATAACTTTACTGAGAGAATGAGGTTTATACAGGAATACTGCAGAAGGATGACCCCACGTGAAGGAAAAGGGCAGAGGTGACAGAGCATACCTAGTAACAGCAATCTGGGGATCAGCAACTGAACAAGTAGGAGGAGCTCATTCTAACCACTGACCACAGGGGCCTAGAAAATACTACATCTCACAATCAAACTTGGAAATAACTGAATGTGATATAACTCAGCAAATTTAAGCTTCCTGAAAGGAAATCATGGAGATGAAATGTCCTTACTTTTTTATAGTGTGTGTAGTGTGTGTGTGTGTGTGTGTGTGTGTGTGTGTGCATGTGCAAGAGAGAGAGAGAGAGAGAGAGAGAGAGAGAGAGAGAGAGAGAGAGAGAGAGAGAGAGTGTTCTTTCAGTGCACTGTGTATGTGGAGACATATGTGTGTTAAGTATGTGTGTGTGTAGAGGCCAGAAGTTGGGTGTCTTCCTCAATCTCATTCCACTTTAATTTTTTGAGACATCGTCTTCAATAGACGGCCCTGGCCAGTGAGCCTCAAGGATCCTTCTGTCTCTGTCTGCCTGGCATTGGGATTGCAGGCAGCCACCTCCAAACCTGGCTTATTATGTGGGTGCTGGCGATTGGAACTCAGATCCTTATGCTTATTCAGCAAGCACATAACCAAGTTTCATGGCCTCTTTGTTTCTTTAATAATACATTTTCCCTTGTTTAAAATGTTTGCTTAGTTGTACAAAGTGTTTATGATGAATCACAGCATTTCCATACTTGCATATACTGTATTTCATCTATGCTCCCTCCTCTATTACCTTCTCATTCTCAACGCCTCTAGTTCGCTCCTAATCACCTCCTTTTACTTTTCTGTCCTGTTATCTGTGCATTTTTCTTCTCAGATCACACTGAGCAAAGAAGACCTATCATAGGTTGGAATCGTGAGGCTAGCTCTTTTCATTTAATGCAATGATCCCCAATTCCATCTGCCTTCCTGCAAATGATGTTATTTTTCCTTCTGCCTGAATACAAATTCAGTTTAATGTGTAGGCTGTATTCTTTCTTACCTGCTCATTTATTGATGAGCACTTAGGCTATATTGCAACAGTCTGTTATGAATAGTGCTGCAGCAAACCTGTATATAAGTGTTTCCATAGTAAGGTAACTAATTCTTTGAGCTCTTTCCTCAGGAGTATCATGATGTTGTCATACGGCAGCTCTCATTTTAACTTTTTGAGGAACATCCATACGGATTTCCACAGCACCTGTACTAGTTTATTATTCTCACCAACAACATCCTTTCACATTTTAAATAGCTTTCTGCCTTTGTTGCTCCACATGGTCAGAATACTGTATGAAAAATACCAACTTTACAGTCAAACGTTTAGAAAGACAGGCATCACGCAAGTACTTTCTCTGAGGTAAAATAAGAAGAGGGAAGCCAAGACCACACTGTGGTACCCATGCCTGTGCTGTGGTACTGTTTCTATTCATTTGTGCTTCAGCAATATCTACTTTTCAATCTAATCAAATTTGAATCCCACAGGGATCCTGCAGTGTGTGATGCTTTCTGTGAAGGTAAGATGGCCAGAAGAGAAGTGAAGGAAATAAGAAGCCTGTTTAAAGGTTTTTTTTTTTTTTCTTTTTATTTTACATGCATGAGTATATGCACATGCACTGTGTGTGTGCCTGGTACCCTTGGAGGCAGGAAATGGGAGTGAGATCCCTTTGAACCACATGCAGTTTTGAGCCACCATGTGAATGATGGGAACTGATCCAGGGTCCTCTGCAAGAGCAGCAAGTGCCCTTAACCTCCATGCCACCCTTCCCACTCTTGGAAGACCCATTTCAATCTCTTCCAGTTCAGCAGAGTTGGAAGTGATGTTCCTGCTGCCTCCTCATGGTTTCACTGCCCCGTGCTTGCTCGCTTATTACTTCTGTTCACATGGTAATGCAGTGTGTTCCTCTTGGAAAATAATGGGGAAGTTACAGTAAATCCTTTTTAATCAATTTTGACTTTGGTCTTTGAACCCAAAAGACAGTTTTGTTGTATGAAAAATGTATATGTCACACTCATATAAAGGTAAAATTCAATCAAAACATAATGCTAAAGATTTTTCCTTGTCATAGACATGCTCTTAAAATGCTATTACCGTAGACTCAGTCTTGATGAAGCACGGTGAGTGGCCAAAACCCATCTGCACAAAAGGCGATGTGTTAAAAGCTTTTGAATCAAGGCTCCCGTGCTAGCCATAAAAAGATGACATTTTTACACAAGGCATAAAGTAACTAACAAACGAAGCTACAATCATGAGATTATTAGCAAATAAACCTGCTTGCCATGGATCTATTGGGAGAAGAGTCACGTGATACATTTTAAAATATTATATGAAGTTCCATAAAATTTCACAATGTGACGAGTGATTTACTGCAGTTTTGCTCATGTTCCTCCCAGATGGTGTGCAGTTTGGAAGTGCTGCCCCGCATTGAGGGATCCCTTGCAAATGCCTCAGTGGTGGGCAGCACTGACTGTTAGGACAGCAGTCCCCTCAGAAGGGCGGTAGCCGTGCCCAGTAAGAAGGGGCTGACATCCTACTTGGAGTAAAAAACTGCAACAGAAACAATAACAATCATCAAGCAATCAGGAGGTTGATTAAGCAGAAAGACGCATTCTAAATGGCTGACCTAGAGACCCCGTAAAATACGACCATTGTGTCTCAATAGAAAAGAGATCACTTTGAAGTGACAGTCCTCAGAGTTTCTCTTTCAACCCCAACCCTGCCTTTTTTTAAAAAAAATAACCATCTATCCTCCTGCTTTTTTTTTTTTTTTAAATCATTGTATACCAGAATGATTTAGTCTCTTTGACTCTCCTTTCTGACTTCCAGATCAGGTGCAGAAGAATCTGCTCCTGCCAATTCCATTTTAAATTCTTATGCTAGAGTAACTGGGCTCCTTTCTCTTCGTCCTTCACATTTTTAAGGAGTTCTTCACTTAGAACTCTGGTGAATCTCATCACTACATTTTAATGTCCGTGCATATGTTTGCTGCTGCTGACTTGGTTCAGAACAATGTGGGCTAAATGCTCTGTTTCTCTGCATAAAAGACATGGCTAGAATGGGCTCCTTCCCTCCCTCCCTCCTGCCCTCCCTCCTTCCCTCCTTCCCTCCCTCCCTCCTTCCCTCTTTCCCTCTTTCCCTCCCCCTTCTCCTTCCCTCCTCTTCCCTCCCCTTCCTTTCCTTTCCCTTGTCTAGATTCTGTGTATCTGGTGCCTACATGCTTTATCACTGAACTGTACTTCTTTTCTTTATGTGTTTTCTAAGTCTTCTGCATTGTTTATGCAGTTTACCTAGGAATACTTGAGGGTTTACTCACACTGAGAGCTTTACTATTCTTAAAGAGAAATAGCTCACTAAATAAAAACATATTGGAGGGAAAAAAACAAATTTCTGAGTCAAGATTTAATTAATCGAGTATATGTTGGTAATTTACTGAATCAAAGGCATCCTATTCATTAGAAGGTCAAAGAAATATTAATAATTGGAAGACATTTGAAGAATGGCAGTGCTCATGGTTATGTATTTTATGTTAGATTTGATGAAGCTTTTAATCCGGTCTAGGAATTGGAGGAGCTTTGCTTGGAGGGAGCATACTTCTAATTCACTTCTGATTACTCTCGCTTAGAATGGGGCTTGGTCATTTTGGTCAATTAAACTAAAGCTAATTGTGAGAAAATCTCAAGGGAATCTAAAATAACATTTCAGTAACTTCGGACTAATGTGCAACTGCTTATAAAGTGCTCTGAATTGCCAATACCAATATGTATGCACAATAAATTCAAATTCTTTTCTCAATCTTTTAAGACATTAATTTAGTTTGTATGCATTTGTTTTTTAGTTTTTATCCTTTAAAAGTTTCACAGGTGTATAAAATCCTTTTTTTTTCTTTCAAGACAGGGTTTCTCTGTGTAGCTTTGGATTCTGTCCTGGAACTCACTTTGTAGACCAGGCTGACCTCAAACTCACAGAGATCTGCCTGCCTCTGCTTCCTGAGTGCTGGGATTAAAGGCATATGCCACGGCTGCCCAGCATAGAATACTTCTTAATAATATCTGCCTCTGTTCCCTTCTTCCAAATCCTCCTGCCCCCAAAATATGTATCCTTTCCAGATCCAAGTATTCATTTATTTATAACCCACTAGGTTCGATCAGTGCTGTTCAGGTGTGCATGGCTGTAGGGTCATCCACTCTTGCAGGTCACAAGAATATATTATAGAGATTCAGCTGTTTATTAAAGCTAAACTTTGACCGGCCAAGGGTCTGTCATAAGGCACAGCCATTTATTATGAATATTTGGTGTCATCCAGCCTTTAATATTCCAGCTGTCTTCTGCTATGATATCCTTGTATGCTCAGACCAATTGGCAAACAGTTCAGCTCCCCAGACCTGCTGAACTACTAAGTTACTAAGTCCCCTGCTGAGCTTAGGTGGGAGACCATAGCTTTGTTTCTTGTGCTAATGAAGCTCACACCATCCCCTAGCCTTAAGGAGGCCTAGTGGTTCTCCAGAGCAATTGACTAAGAACAAAAGAGATTTTTACATATCAAGGTGGTAAGTAAAACTACATTCCTGAGGAGTCAGAGAACCATGTGCCCAGGGAAAGAAAAGGCAGGCATTTTCTGCAGAAAGGGACAGAACCATCATGGGGAGAGAGAAGAGAGGATGACAGAGGTTCCTTAGAGGGTAAGCAGATCTCAGGTAGAGTCTTCTGAGTGCCAAGAGTAGAGAGCAGCAGAGATGGAGAAAGAGGGTACAGAGGATGAAGATGAGGCTGGAAGCATAGGAGTTTAGTTGTTAGCAGGACTATGAGCTAGGGAACTGGACTGAACTGAAGCTATGGAGACAGGGTTTCATGCCAGAGAAATAAAGTGGACGGATAAAGGGCTTGGTGTATCTATATTTATTCTTGTTCTGAATGCCTACGGAGTTGTAGCTGAATTGACAGAATTTTGTCTTAGAGGAATAAAGTTAACAGACACAAGGACATAGTGTACGTAGATTTTTTTCCCTCAGATATCCTGCTCCGGACATGGCTAAGCCCCCAGACCCTGGGTACTCCACAATCCACTGCTTCATAAACAATCTGTTATTTGGCCATCCCTCGAAGAAAACCAACTCTTCCCTCCTGCAGCAACCACCAACTGCCCTACCTCTTCAGCTATGGGTGCAGCTAGGGAGCCCCTCTCCCCTCCATTCTGGAATTGTTCCTGGCTTGATCTTGTGTAGTTCGTGTGTAAGTAACCATAGTTGCTGTGATTTCATATGTTCAACATGTTAGTTTTTCGGCTGCGTTGTGTTCTTACCCTGCAAGGAAATGCCACGAAACACGACAGAATCCGCTAACAAGAGTTTTATTAAAGGTAAAGGGACAGAGAGTGAACAGGCCTGCGGGGAAACACGTGTGTGGAGAAGAAGGAACCGGGAACATGGCGCCTGATTTTAAAGGCTGGGCATGGACAGATCAGCGTCACTACTACACGCAAGCGCGTAGACCACATGGCCACGTTGTGCGCTTACGTGGCTAGTGAAACGTCACGCATCTTGGTCACGCGAGATGCCCTGACCCGGAAATGGCTATCCTGACCTGGGCCTGGCTAGGCGGAAGTGTCCGCCAGACATATGCGAACACGCCTGACCGTGGGGGTGTGTTGTAAATCTTTCACAACAGCCGTGCCATATCCACAGGACAGCATTTCACAGTTCTCTTCTCCACCCTCCCGCGCTTACATCCATTCACCTTCTCTTCTGTGATGTTCCGTGAACCTTGGGAACAGGTAACCCAATACAGATGATCCCCTACTGACAGCACTCACAGTCCCCTATTCTCAGAACTTGGAGCAGCTATGAGTCCCTGCATTGACCACCACCCACTGCAATAAGAAGCTTCTCTGACCAGGGTGGAGAGTGGAAGGGTATACGGTACTGGTTTGGTTAGCACTGGTTACTGCGGCTGCCGCCGTGTGGTCAGCAGTGGAAGAGTCAGGAGCAAAGGAATCAGGAGCCATGGTTACCAGAGTTAGAATGGGCTTTATTAGAGAGTAGAGGGGATAGATAGAACAGGAGAAGCCAGGCCTGGCAGAGAGGAAACAGAAAGAGAGGGGCGCAGAGAGGTGCAGAGAGAGAGAGAGACAGAGACTGAGAGAGGCTCAGAGAGAGAGAACGGGGTGCATGTCCGGCTTTTAGGCTGGGATGCAGTTGCCCCCTGATGATGTAATGAGGCGCCAGATGAGACCCCGAGCTGGGCGTATACAGAATCCTTACAGAGAGTAGCCTAAATCTCTAGCTATAACCAGTTTCATAACATGACATTTAGAAAAACATCACCAATAGATTTCACCTAGGTCATATGAATTCCTTCACCATGGGCTTTGACCATGTTTGGAGCACTAGTCATGAATTTCTTTCTGTGGACCAGGCTTTAAATACAATCAAGAGAGTGGCTGCTGAATATCACAAACATCTTGCCACTATAGAATCATAGAGGTACTTAAGGAGGTGAACAATACTGCTCCCGGAAAACATAGGTTATTAAATAAAAATTTCAGTGCCAGGCATGCGTTTTGGGTCAGAGGGGCCACAGAGGCATTCAGATCAACATGAGCTGTTGTTATTACTCTTTGCTGCCCACCATAACTTGGTGGTAAGACCCTGTTACTGAAAATACCACTCACTTTAAGTGAAAGACAAAGAAAAAAAATCAACCTTGACTGACTAGGAAACTTGCCTCTGGCTAGCTGCCATAATGATGTGGGGTGTATGATATGTTTCTCTACCTACTGGTAGAAAAAAGACATGAATGGTTTTATCCAGTGCTGGACACCGCATGTTACAAATTTTACCTGCCAAATGCTTCCTTTTCTTCTACTCCTTTTCTCCTCCTTCTCAAGCACATGCACATGTCTACAGTGGTAAAGTACTTGCCTTGCAAGAACAAGGACTCGAGTTCAATCCCAGAAATCATAAAAAAAAAGGCTAGGGGTTGTGGTGCACACTTGGGGATGCCAGGTCTGCTGTGGAGGCAGGTGGATCTCTTGGGCTTTCTGTCCAGTCAACCAAGTCTAACGGCCAATAAAGACCCTGTCTCAAAGAAAAGATACATGGTGTTCAGCAATGGTACCCAAGACTGTCCCATGACTTACACACACACACACACACACACACACACACACACACACAAATATGCATACATATACAACACAAACACAAAATAAAAAATATCACAGTGATATATCATTCATACTAGAAAGGACAGATATTAGATATTAATAAAATCCTTAGATAATAAATATTGGTCATGGTGTGGGGAAATTAAAATCCTTTGACATTGCTAGCTGGAATGTAGACAGGCATAGCAAGTTGGAAAAGATTTTATGGGCATATTCATTCTAATCCCTTATTCTACGAGTGTTGGGGTTAGCACATCTCTGCACGTGGTATTTTCACAACTAGGGAAAGTGGTCCAGAAGCAAATGGTCACTATTGTTTCATCTACCTACTTATTTCAGCTTGCCATAATGGAATTTTTCAACTTACCTCATAGGAAAGTAGGTAAAAAACAAACTCCTCCTCTGTGCCCAAAGCAGGGAGACCTTGCTGAATCCCTGCCACCCTAGTTTTTTGCCAGTAGGGCATAATCTTTGTGTCCAAACATATTTTTACATGATTGTCCGCATTTTATCAAACTCAACTTACAAATACAAATGTTTCTAAACTTGGTGTAATTATCTTTGGAATTGTTCCATGTCACATCGAACTTTTATTTGAATAATATTGTATTTTCTCTTAGTAATACTCCTTTCGTTATGGTAGTGTCAGCTGTGATACTGGTAGTTAATAAGGAAAATACTCTGATCCTCTGTGAACAACAGTCAAAGTATACAAATGGCTCAAATGTTCACTGACATCAAATGGGTAAATAAACTATGGCAGACATGCATACAGTGGAACAATACCCAGCCTTGGAAAAAGTAGGGAACCCTTCCATTTCCAGCCCATGGATGAACCTGTGGGATGCTCTTCTAACTGCAAGAAACCCATCTCTGAAGGAAAAATAATTTATTAAAAACAATACAATTTATAGAATCAGAGAATAGAATGGTGTTGCTAGGGTCTGGGAAGAAGAGGTGGGGCATTGCTCTTCAGTGCTGTGCATTTTCTCTTATGTAAAAGATGAAAATTCTAAGGTTTGCAACATGACATATTATCCCTAGTTAGCACACGGAATTGGCACCTGGGTTACATCAAGGGGATAGATACTGTGTTACGTATTCCTACCAAATGGGATAAAAAATGAACCCCAAGAACACAAGGAGATTGTAATGGACACGCTAAGAGCCTTAGCTGTGCAATGATTTCAACAACATGTGCGTGTTTCCAAACTCACGAATTTGAACTCATGAAATAGCTGTGCTGTTCAGTGTTGACTGCCTCTCAACAAGGCAAAAATATCTTAAAAGATAATAAAAATAAAAGTTTATTTATTCATTTCCATGTATTCCAAGAAGAAAACATGTTAACCCAGCACAGGTAGACAACAGAGTATTTTAAGCTCTATGGCTAAATTAACCACTAATACTTATATTTATTCTTTAAAATTGGATATCTCTTTTTCTACACAGAAATGTAAACTGTTTGGGTAATTGTAATAAATTAAAAGAGCAATTGAAGTGGTAACATCGATATATTTATATGTTGATATTTATATATTGATGTTATATATGATATAACAACACATAAAGCATGCACAACTGAATTTTAAAACATTTTAGGCTTCAACACATTAATATCAAATTACAATAGAATTTACATGGATATAGACATTCAAAATGTATTTTGATATCTTTAACAAACTCAATGTTTAATGCTTTTGGTAGGGATAACACTTTATTTTGAAAATTATTGCCTTTTCACATATTGCATATTCATATTTTTCTTTCTTTAGAACTCCTTGACCTTATTTTGATTGAATTTTGGAAGTTGGGGCTTTGAGGACATTTCAGGATAAATCCTGAGTGTATCTAATCACCTTAGCAATCTCTCCATTTTGCATGGCAGATTTGCTCTTTTGCAAGTAGTAAAATATTAGCAACAAGTCCTGGGAGCGACAGAGGAAAGAACCATCCATTCGCAAAACCTCGGAGACAGCTGCCAAGCATCCCATTTTGTCAGTACTTCCAAAACACGGATCCCAGGAGTAAATGCCTGAAGTGAGCCAGGTCCAGCCAGAGCTTAGTGTCGCCAGGCAACTCTTCCATGTCCTTTGATTTTCATCCTAACTGTAGCTAAATGAAAATAGTTTTAATATGAAAACATAACCAGTGGAAAGTTCACTTATCCAACTTTATGAATAATAGCAACTTGGATCAGTCCCGTGATCTAAAGTTTTTTTCCTTAGCCCCACACATTCTCGTTTCAACCGCAGCGCAACATAACCACTGGCCTTCTCCCTTTCCTGCATGCTTCTGTTTTCCATAATGTCATATGCATGAAAAATGTATCGCAACCTTTGCAAATCTGATTTCCTTTCACCTTGTTTTTTCCATTTGGCAATTAGGGTATAATCACGTTGTCTAGTGTTCCACAGTGCTTGGGTGCTTGGCATTTTTAAATGTTTTACAGACTTCCACTGTATCACTGTGTGAATGTGTGCAAAGGTTTCAGGTTATGGGTTGTTGCTTTGCAATAATGATTGGAATGGTGGAAGTATTCACATGCATTACAGATATTTACACTGTGTGCACATGTTTATATGGAGGTTTTCCTCTGAGTATTTGTTTTCAAATCTTGAAGAAGTATTGGAGAGTTGGGTGCTAGGTCACAGCAAACATGTGCTCCATTTTACAAGAAACAAGCAAGTTAATTTCCAAAGCAGTCGTTTCTCCCCCCCCCCCCCCCAGCAGTGTGTGAGAGAACCACTTGTTCAGGACTCTGTAAGCAGCTATCACTGTTTCTCTCTCTCTTTTTTATTTCAGCTAGTTTTGTAGATAAGTATTTGAAAATTTGATTTGAATTTCCTAAAAGTTTATTAGGTGAAGCCCTTATACTTACTTATTTGCTGTCTGGGGATCTTTCTTCCTTTGTTAAATAAACATTAAAATTATTTGTTCATTTTAAAAACTGGGCTGTTTGATGTGTTACCATTTCATTTACACGTGTGTGTGTCTCTCTCTGTGTGTGTGTGTATGTGTATATATGTGTGTGTATGTGTGTGCGTGTGTATTCTAGGTGTGAGTTCTGCCACAGATAGGGTTATTCTGAAAATTCTCTCCTCTGCTTTGCCATTTTTATTTCATTAAGATTTTATCAGAGAAAATTTAAATCATACCATTGATGAAGCCAAATTTAGTGAGTTTTAATTACCAATTAGGATTTTTTTGAATTACATTTAAGAATTATTTTTTAAAATATATTTCTTTTATGAGATTATAATATAGTTATATCATTTCCCCTTCCTTCTCCTCTCTCCAAACCCTCCCATATACCCCTCTCTGCTGTCTTTTATATTCATGGCTTCTTTTTTCATTAATTATTATTAAAGCAGTTTATGTGTATTAGTATACCTATATATTCTGAAACACATAAACACAACTTGTTCAGACTGTATAACTTTACTTGTGTGTTTTCAGGGCTGACTACTTGGTGTTGGATAACCAACTGGCATGCTCTTCCCTGGAGAAGACTATTTCTTCCGCTCTTAACTTTCTTAGTTACTTCTAGTTCTTTCTGTAGGGCTGAGGCTTCATGGGCTTTACCAAGTCCACGTTAGCAGGTCTATTGCTGTTGTTCTTGTTCGGCTCATGTTTAGGCAGTGAAGTTGGTGAGACTTCTCGGTGTAGCTTTCGACATTCCTAGGGACAACAAATATGTAGAGAAAGATGGCACAGACCCACTCCCATTCACAATAGCCTCAAAGAAAATAAAATATCTAGGAATAAAACCAATGAAAGAGGTAAAGGACCTCTGCAATATAAACTTTAAACTTCTGTAAAAAGAGATAAAGACACTAGAAAAATGGATAGCCATACTATGCTATGGATTGGTAGAATTAGCATTTTACCAAATCTATTTTTGGTATCACCAAAATCACCATTGTACCAAAAGGTATTTACAGATTCAATGTAATCCCAATAAAAAAAAATCCCCATTTCATTCTTTACTGAAATAGTAAAATCTATCCTAAAATTCATATGTATTCATATGTATCCTAAAATTCACACACACACAAAAAACCACAGGTAGCCACAACCCTGAACAAAAGGAGCAATGCTGGAGGAATTACTATTCTAAACACTAAGATATATTACAGAGCCATAGTAATAAAAACAATATGTCATTGGAACAAAAACAGACATGGAGACCAGGGGAACAAAACCAAAGGCCCCCAACATGAGGACACTTAATTTCAGCCACTTAACATTTAGCAAAGACCCAAAAACATAGTTGGAGGAAAGAAAACATCTTTAACACATGGTACTGGTGTCCAAACTTTAATTTCAATGTATCAAAGACCTAAACCTGAAACCTGAAAGTGCTAGAAGAGTATAGTACTCTAAACGACATAGGTGTAGGGAAGGACTTCTTGAATAGGAATCACTTTGGCCAAGAATTGAGGTAAAAAATTGACAAGTAGAACTTCATGACTAGAGAATCACAGATTTAAAAAAAAAAAAGAATTCTTTGTACAACTGGAGGTTTATGAATATTTTTTTGCATGAGTTTGTCTAAAAAGGATAGGTGAGAAATTGGATGGGAAGGAATAGAGGTGGGTTGATGAAAACACGTTATATACTTATTTATGAAATCCTGGAACAACACAACTAATCCTCTTTAGTTAAGTAGTAGAAAAAAAGAAGGCTGAGAGGACAAAACCTACAACCCATACTTGACTGAGTTAACAGAGTTGCCGTCACATTGCAACTAGTGGTCTCTTACTAATACTAGAAGTGGTGTTTGTTTCAGAAGTTATATAGTTCTGAATATTGTTAGTCTATAGAGTAATCTATTTAGAGTTAATCTTCACAAAAAAAATGAGAGAGGGGAGGGATTATGTGGTACTCTGGACTTTATTTATCAACTGGTCATTTTTGCATCCATCCACATTTGTACATTCCATTATATTCTTTTAATCTGTGTGCCCATTCTTTCAGTAACAAATTTTGATATCAATATTACTGAATTCAGATGTGTTGCTGCTACTGAAAAACTTGCTTTGATTATTCTAATTAACTGGACATCTGAAGTATGTTTTTGAATAAGCTTGGTGATTACAAAATAATCCTTGGGAATCTGGTTAGCATTAAGTTTACTCTGTAGACTACTGCAGGATTATTTGATATCTTAATAAAATGGAATCTTCTATTGTAAAACCATGTACATCTTTAAAATGCAGCTTGAAAGGGGAATTTTTCTAAATAAATTTTGTTTTTATTAAGAGATTTTCTATTCATTTTACATACCAACCACAGATTCCCCTGGCCTCCCTCCTCCTACCCCCCAGTCTTTCCCCCAACCCACCCCCCATTCCCACCTCCTCCAAGGCAAGGTTTCCCATGGAGAGTCAACAGAGCCTGGAACATTCAATTGAGGCAGGTCCAAGCCCCTCCCCCTGCACCAA
Source organism: Peromyscus eremicus (assembly GCF_949786415.1). Lineage (NCBI taxonomy): Eukaryota > Metazoa > Chordata > Mammalia > Rodentia > Cricetidae > Peromyscus > Peromyscus eremicus. Next base: position 6,488,987 of record NC_081435.1, read on the forward strand.
GGCTGCGCAAAGTGTCCCACCATAGGCACTAGGCTCCAAAAAAGCCAGCTCATGCACTAGGGACAGGTCCTGATCCCACTGCCTGGGGGCCACCCAAACAGTTCAAGCCAAACAACTGTCTCGCTTATCCAGAGGGCCTAGTCCAGTGCCGTGGGGGCTTCTCAGCTATTGGTCCACAGTTCATGTGTTCCCACTAGTTTGGCTAGTTGTCTCTATACTTTTTCCAGTCATGGTCTTGATATCTGAAAAGGGAATCTTAAAAAACAAAATGATAATAGAAAAAATAAATCATTTCTTACATAATTTGTAGTCTTATTATTATGCAAAACTGATCTACTAGGGTAGTTTGTCTTATATCTCATTTATAAATCAGTAAGAATAACATCAGAAAATTAAAACCACTCTAGTATCTTTATATATTCATTATTGTTAAGGATTAAAGTACACAAAGACTTGTTCATACATAGATACATACTCTACCTTTGCATCTTTGTACTTTGTATCTGCTGTGGGATGTCTTTCTGTATGCTGTGAATATGTGGTGCGATGATTGGTTAATAAAGAAGCTGTTCTGGCCTATGGTGAGTCAGGTTATAGCCAGGCAGGAAATCCAAGAGAGAGACAGGAAGAAGAAAGGCAGAGGCAGAAAAGACATCAGCCGCCACCAAAGAAGAAACAAGATGTCAGCAGACTGGTAACACCACAGCCATGTGGCAAAACATAGACTAATAGAAATGGGTTACTTTATGATGAAAGAGCTAGCTAGCAAGAAGCCTGACATAGGCCATACAGTTTGTAAATGATATTAAGCCTCTGAGTGATAATTTTGTAAGCAGCTGAGGGACCACTCTAGTATCTTTATTTATTAATCATTGTTAAGGATTAAACCAAAGGACCTTGTTCATACATAGGTACATACTCTACCTTTGCATCTTCGTACTTTGTATCACTTTAATATTTTATGATAATATATTATAAAATCCAAAGGAATCTATAAGAACATGAAATTATTCAAGAGTTCATTATGGTCACAAAATACAAATATATAAACAAAAGTTGGGTTCCTATAAATTAGCCATGAGCATTTAAATTTTGTTTTGTTTTATTTTTTTGGTTTTTGAGATAGGTTTTTTCTATGTAGCCTAGCTGTCCTGAAACTAGCTTAGAGCATTTAAATTTTAACAACACAGAGAGCTGAAATACAAGGGTGTTTATGTAACAAAATACACACAGAATCTTAGCCTCAAAACTAAATGACTCTGATGAAGGTACATACTGCCATGTTCTGTTGAACTTTCAGTGAATTTTTTGAAAATTCAGTGGAGAGACATGGGACTTATGAATGTGATTTAACATTAAGTCTTTTGACACCGACTCCAGGAAAAGCAAGAATGCTTGGAAGCAAAGGAGCACACCAATGAGAATAGAAACAAAATACAGTTTATTTAGAACTTGTAGCTACATGGCTAAAAACTATCAGTTATGTGTGACATCAACTTAGAGGCAGCAGGAAAGTGAATGGGGAAGGCTGCGGAGCTCTTCTGACCAAGGCTGTTGGTGTGGGGTGGATAGAAGTGAGCTAATTAGAAGTGATCTGTGTGATTCGTTTGGGGAGCACACTGGCTTTCTTTTGTTAATCTTACAGTGGAAGTAGAAGACTAGACAAAGAGACAGATAGTCATTATCGTCTTATTTGGGGCTCCTGGGCAGCAGTGGCGAACTGAGTTTCTGGATCAGTTGCTGCAGACTTTGTGAGTTGAAACCCAATTACCGTGTATGGTCTGCCTACTGTCGAATTGTATATTCAGGCCCTCAGATGGCATCCTGTAAGGAAACAGTGGGAAGACTTCTTACCTAACAGCACTCTGCAGCTAGCTGAAGAGAGAGGGCACAAAGCACAGCACATGCAGAAACGGAGGAGCCTGTGTTCTGTCTTGAGGGATTATGAGAAAGTTCTCCAAGCAGTAAGCATGGAGCAGCGGTGACTTTACCCATCATGCACGTTATAAAAATTTAATCGATTTTTCCTATTTTCTCAGTACAAAGCACCCATATTGTCCCATTTGTTTTTCTGTTGTCATTACTCTGAGATTAGGATTGCTTCCAGGGATGTCCATGTTCCATTTTTATTGTCTCTCCCTTCCCTGGTGTGGATGATGCTATGAATTCTAACTACGCTGTCCATCACCTGAACTCATAAGAATCCCTACTCTTCTTCATGCCCAGGGATTACTTAGTTCACACAAAGCTAATTCAGTTGTCAAATTAGAAAAGAACCATAAAATGTCTAGTACAATTTCTGCAGCTTCACCTTTTAGAACTGGACAGACAATAATCAGTTCTATTTTTTTTTATATCAAAAGCAGAGTGTGATTCCAAATTATATGCTGTGCTGTGCACTGGGCTAGCATTATGAAAGCCAGATGCTCTTCACTGGGGAGGTTAACCACCACTACTGCTTCTTTTCTTAAGTTATTGGAGTACATCTCTCTTCACTTCCTCTCCTAATGTACCTTTGACTTTTGGAAATCATGATCCACATGTTTCCCCACACCTTATCAAATCTGTTTCAAGTATGAGCTAAGTGAAACAATAAAGTATAACTCATTTTAAGAGGGAGAGAAAATTGTGCCCCACAGTAGTATGAAGTTTTAAAGAATCTTGATTTTTATTGTTTATCTTTGGGTGAGACTCATGTTTTCCAAAGATTGTTTGCAAGTTATACCTTGCATAAAGCATTTTTGGTAATTATCACCTTCTCCACTATTGTTAGAGGTGCATAATATTCAGTTCATGCTCATAACATTTCCTTTAGGTTTATGCCATTCCAAATCCACGCTACAGTGACTCCCTGCACACAAGACTCAAAACAGTGTCTCAACCTGTGTCTCAGAAGGGGACACTGGTATCCAGATCTTTCTCACCAAAAAGTGGAGCTTACTGGCTCAGAGGTAAGCTGATAGCTCCATGTCTGAAATGACAAGATGTTAGTCTCTTAGAACTCTTATTATAGAAGGTAAACCAACAGCAGACACTTGTATCAGTTCATGAAAATTAATGGCATCCCTAGCACAATTATTTGCTTATGTATATGTAACACAAGAGTATTCACAGCAGAGTCCCCAGCATCCCCCTAAGAAAGCAGGAGAGACAGACTTGTAATAAGGACCACTCTTGTAGAGATGGTGGTGGTTAAAAAAAAAAGTGAACATGTCTGATCTCACAGTGGACTCCAGGACCCAACTCTTTTATTAGTGCTCATTTTTGATGAAGTCCACTCTCTGCACACATGTGAATACTGTCTTCTAACAGATGTCCCTTTCATTTGGGGCCTTACTGTTTTATAACTGAGCTGTAAATATAGCATCTTCTTCCATCTCCCAGCTTTTTATCTCCTCTGCCACCCTCTTCTACCCTGAATCAGTTTTTTTTCTCTCTCTCTTACTTTATTTACCCCTGGTTTCTGTATTAGAGTTCTCTAACTTATAGACTGAATCTCTCTCTCTCTCTCTCTCTCTCTCTCTCTCTCTCTCTCTCTCCTCTCTGTCTCTGTCTCTCTGTCTGTCTCTCTCTCTCTCTCTCTCTCTCTCTCTCTCTCTCTCGTGTGTGTGTGTGTGTGTGTGTGTGTGTGTGTGTGTGTGTAAAGAAATTACTGGAATGTCTTACAGGCTTTGATCCAAATAATTCAACAATGGCTAGCTGTGAATGGAAAGTTCAAGGACATAGTAGTTGCTCAGTTCCATGAGGCTGAGTGTCTCAGCTGGTCTTCTGTATATGCTGGAATCCCAAAGAAGTATGCTCCAATGCCAGTAAAAGAATGGATATGCTGACAAGGTGAGGGCAAGCAGGAGAAGAATAAATGAACCCTTCCTTCTTCCATTGTCCTTATATAGGCTTCTAGCAGAAGGTGAGGCCCAGATTAAAGGTGTGCCTTCCTGCTTCAATATCTGGATTAAAGGAATGGGTCTTCTCACCTCAAGATCTGGTTGAAAAGTGTGTATCATCTCACCTCAAGATCCAAATTAAAAGCCTGTATCTTCCTGCCTCAAGATCTAGATCATATGTGTGCCCTCTGTTTCTGAATTGTAGTTCATTCTAGATATAGTCAAGTTGACAGCCAAGAATAGCCATCACAGTTTTAAAATTCTTTTAACATTGCCTCATGGGGGGAAAAAAAGAAAATTTCAGCTCATTTTCATTAGAGTGCCAGAATTTTCCTGTAGGGATTTCATTGTTCAATATTTAACCAGTTTACTCTTTGAAAACATATTTGCTTATTTTAACAATCACTCAAGGGTTTGAGGTTGTAGTTCCATGGTAAAGCACATTCCCAGAATGTGGAAGACCCTTGATTTAACCCTCTAAGGAAAAGAGAAGATAAAATGAGAAATTGATAATAACTACCTCTTCTGATGAGCTTTGGCATCAGCTCCTTCCTACAGACAGATAAATACTCTGTATATTATATTGAAAGAAAACTTAGGAAGACTCATGTTGGAGAAAAGTAGGTAAACAGGAATTAATCCTTAGGTTCTGAGACATAGCACAGCACTGAGTGCTATGTTTTTACTTTTTGTTTTGAATATCTTCTGGTTGGAAAAGGATGCATGGTTAATCTGGAAATAAAAAAAATACATATATATATATATATACACACACACACACATATTCATATATGTACATAAACACTATGAAAACCTGCAATTTCTAATAAGAAATCCAGCAAGGTAATAGCTTATATTGACAAACTTTTCATCAACAACAGATCTACTGCAGGTAAGCTATGGTCCTGGCTATACTCAGGCCACATACATGAAAGGAGAATCTAGACATCAATACTTACAAGGTTTAATTAAAACACTGTAGATACAATGCTGGGGCAGCATCAAGTAGTCAATGTGGACTTCCACTCCATAGTGTAAATGAAAGACCCTTTGCCATGCACCACTGGAGTGCACATGGGTATCCTAATTCCATCCGCACTTGGAAGAAATAATCGCCTCTATCCTCACTACTAGGATGACAGTAGAGGTGGCCTAATAGAAAACAGTTCTTTTACTACAATCCACCTGTAATTATCACCCCCTCTCTGGTGGGGAGAAATGATAAACATCTGACCTACTCAAAAGCTTTTGGTCCAGCAAGAGGAGAATGATGCCTTATCTGTTGTGAGTGAGCAATTTTATTGATGAAGATTTTCCTTCTGGAACCACATTCTTCAATTCTGAGTGAAAGAAGAAATCAATGCCCACCTACAACAATCAAATATCTCTTTCAAGAATTAAGTAGGAATCAAAACATTCTCAAATGAAGAAAATAGCCTTTCATTTTCCCTTGAGTTTTAAGTCTATTATTTTAAAAAAGAAGTTAAGGGAATGTAAGTAAACATAAGAGTCTAGTTTCATTTCTGCTGGCACAATGATGGCATTGTATTGGGGACGTATTTTCTAGTGCATCCACCATGGTAAGCTTATATGCAAGGAGAAATTAGGAAAAACACTGCAGAGAAATAAAGTCAGACTGTTGTAACTGATACAAGCAGCACATATGATATCGTGGAAAAGAATCAGAGCAGATGAATTACAGAAGAGGCTGTTAGAGTCAGCTCAGTGGGCAAAATACTTATATCATGAGCATCAGGACAGGATTTCAGTCCCAAGAACCCACACATAAAAGAAAGCTGAGTGTGATGACCTGTGATTGAATCTTGATGCTAGCAAGGGTGAGACAAACAGGTATTTAGGGCTATTTGACCTTCTCACCTTGCCATCTCCACATGGTCCAAGCTAGTGAGAGAACCTGTCACCTGTCCACATCCCCCCCCAACACACACCAAGGATGAACCACTCCTGAGGAACAGAATAATTCCCCACGTTGTCTGACCTCTACACACAAGCACACATGTGCACATACTAACATGTGTACACATGCTCACACATGGGAAAATAGAAGAAAAAATGCAAAATATCCTAAAAACTAATGCATAATTTATTAAATAAAAGGCAAATTGTCTAAATAAATCAATTATCAAGTCTATTCTAGTGCATTACTAACATGACCCAACTATAAGCTGTCTGTAAGAAACTCACTTCACACCCATAAGCCTTTTAAAGTTAAAAATCGAGAAATATATACTACACAAACATTAGTTCAGAGAAAGCAGAAGTGGCTATATTAGACACAGGAAAAGTAGACTGTAAATCAAAGAATTCTCAGAAACACAAAAGGATATTAAATAATAGCAAAGGAGTCTGTAAGGAAGGCATGCAATACTGAACATTCATATACCAAATAGTAAGGCTACAAATCCACAATCAGAGCCAAGACTTCAACTGGTCTCTCTGTTAATATTAAAACAACTAGATAGAAGATCAATAAGAATATAGGACTTAAAAATGTCATCAAATGACAGAATGTAATTTTTTATTCCCTCCTTGATTGTTCTGATAGTCAACAACAGACTGAGCACTATTTTCAAGCATCCATCAAAATGTACACCAACAAAGAAACTGAGTCATAAGTTATATCTCAAAACATTTGAAAAAATAGAAATCATAGTGTGCCTTCCAACCACAGGGGAATCAAACTAGAAATCAATAACAGAAAAATATACAAAAACTTGTAAACATACAGTAATAATTGAGGAGTCAAGGAAGTCTCAAGGGAAGACAAGATACACACTGGGATGAAGGAAAATGGAAACATAACATAAAAGTTTGGGAACCGTGAAGGCAATACTACAAAGAAATGTCTAAACTTAAATGTAGACGTGAGAAAAGAGGAGATATCCTAAATAAGTGATTTAAACTCCTATTTCAAGATTCTAGAAAATGAAGTATAAGACAAACCAAAACAAGCAGCGCAAAAGGAACAATTTCTTAAAATTACAGAAATAGGACAACAGAGACTGCTTGTACAGAGGACCGAGCTGGGTTTCCAGCACCCACACTGGGTCACTCATAGTGGCTAAAACTTCAACTCCATGGCATCCAATATCCTTTTAAGGCCTCTGCAGACACAAACATAGACACACACACACACACACACACACACACACACACACACACTTATATAAAAATCAAAGTTAAGCCTTTTTAAAAAAATTAACAATAACAATTGTAATCTAAAATTAACAGAGAAAAATAACAAAATAGTTGGTCCCTTCAAGGCTCACAAAAAAAATTTTTTTCCAATCAGCAGGAATAAACAAGTGACATTATAGAACTTTCAGAAATCAAAAAATACTAAAAAAAATATTCTTGAAGACTAAAATTATGAACAGGTTATAAGATCTCTTCACACAGGGAAATCCATCCTTTGCTGCTATTTCTTAAAACATTCATTTCCTTCTTCTAGTCTGTTATGTACATACAACACACACGCACACACACACACACACACACACACACATACACATCCCTAAACATGGATATTTTTCCATAGAGAAGGCCAGTGAGATTTTAACTCAGTTCAGTTTTCCTGACAGTGCTTTTGTAAATCGTGACTTCATATGAATAAAATAACCCATCTCTAAGTGCCAGATTGTTTTTATTGTTTTTACAAATTAATCAATTATCATTTAGATTTAGCTAAAATTTATTCAGATTACTATATATCTGTCAATCTCAGAAATTTTTCAATAGTTAAGCATTTACCTCGGACTACTTGTGAATAATTAGGTATATTCCCATGATATGACAAGTAATTTTCATCTTAAAATAAATCTTATATAGGCCAACACAGAATTCAGAACAAGAGTTCTATTGTTCTGTCTACAAATCCTTGGATAAGCATGTTCTGGTTCAATCAGAGAGATAAAAATAGCCAAATCTCAGTATGACTCAGAGTTTAATAATAAGAATATACAGAATGGAAAGTTTTCTTAATTGGGAATATAAAAATATGATTGCAATGACCTATGACTACCTTAAGCTGTTCACTTTCACTCTCCTTCTCTCGAGCCCCCAGGTGAGGCTGTTGTCACACCCTGGGCCACAGCTCTGAGGACACAATGAGCTCACCTGGGAGATGAAGCAGCGTTGGATGTCCTCAAGTAGCTCAAGGAAGTGGATGGTAAGAAAGCGGTTCTCCACTCTTCTCCTTCTTGTGTTTGAACATCAGTCAATGCTGGTTTGACAAATTCAGCTGCTTTTGTTCTACCAGATAAAAAGTATTCCAGTACTTTTAGTGAATCTTTGGAGCTAAAAATATGGCAACAAATGTTTAATAAGTAGCTCTATAGTTTTTTTCAGATGAGATTTGTTTAGGTTATTCACCAAATGATTACTGAGCCCTTGTTATGGACCAGGCATGATACTGTCTCTAAAGACAAAAAGGGACTCAGACTAGAAATGTATTTTTTCTTCCTAAGCTATATACTCTAGTACAGAGGTTCACTACGATCCAACTAAAATGAACAACTGTGAAAATGCAGCTCGAGCAACGAAGTGCAGGGCACACCTGTGAGATTTGTGATCCACAGAACAATCATAGGAAAATGGTACAGGGACTGGAACATGTTATCAGGAGTTAATTAGTACAGAAAGGAGCACCTCTGTCCTGCTTCAAAAACAAACAAACAAACAAATACAAACATCGAAACAAAGAAAAGCAGCATGTGCATTAGTCCTGTGGCAGAAGGAAACCGCTGAAAGGATGCCCTGCAGAGCAGGGGGAGCTTGATTTCTGATGATTCTCCACTCAAACTCCAAGATGGAAACTATATCAGAAGATGTTAGGACAGAGCAGTGTTGCTCCTTAATTGTCTTCTTGCACTGTCAAGTGTATTGGGTGGGGGGCTGGTTTGCAGAGTTCCTGAGATAAAGTAGCTTGAGGTTCCAGATATCAATCAGCTAGGAAGTGACACTAGCAATTAGGTCACATCCCAAGTCTGCACACTGTGGTTGTTCAAAGCATGGCCTCTTACTTGTCCTTCTAAATATGGGTTGATGGGAACATAGCCACCACAGTGTCTATGGCTAATTTTCCAACGTAAGAAAATGGAATAATTGAAACAGAGATAAAATGACTCAATAGTCTTGAATTTTTATGAACTTGCCCTTTACAAAAAAAGTTTACCAACCCCGAGGCTAGAGGAGCCATGATAGAAACTGATAGGCCTCAGTAGACTAGGAGACTTAATGAGTTGGTCTGTTTTCTTGATTCTGGTTTCAGTAAAGATACCGTATTTTATTTCTAGAATGTTATTTGTATAAAGGACATTTCCAACTTACTGATAAATGCTGTTCTATTAGTTTATAGCTGGCTCAGAATCGGCATGTGTATGACCTTTGTATGGTAATGAACAGATGAGTTTTCTGAATATGATTCATGAAAATGCTGCCTCCACTTACCAAGCGATTTCAAGTATTAGCACAGAAACCAGGGCGGCTTTAAATCTGGGACGGGAGACACTTAACAGAGTGCTTACTTAGCCTGCAACAAACCTGAGTTCTATCCCCAGCACCTCAGAAACACTACATGGTGGCTCGTGGCCCTTCACCCCAGCACTGGGAGTTAACGGTCATCTCTTCTTTCATTAGTGCATTCTAACCCAGCTAGGCTACACGAGAGCCTGTTAAAAGGGAAGGAAAGTGGAGGTATCTTTGTGGATTTCTGGGGACCTATCTAGCACTCTGCTTCTTCCTATTCTGCTGGGGTCTTCATTCATCATGCAATGGTCGAGAGAGTGTCTGAGCTGACCTGCTCTGGTGATTGGATGGCCGAACACCCTGGCTGTCATAATAGAACTCTCATCCAGTGTCCGATGGAAGCGGATGCAGAGATCCATGGCCAAGCCCCAGGTGGAGCTCCAGGAGCCCAATCGGAGAGAGAGAGAGGAGGGATTGTATGAGTAAGAGATAGTGAGATCATGATTGGAAAAAGCACAGGGACAAATAGCCAAACTAGTGGAAACGCATGAACTGTGGACCAATAGCTGAGGTGCCCCCATGGAACTGGATCAGGCCCTAGGATAAGTGGGACAGTTGATTAGCTTGAACTGTTTGGGAGGTCCCCCAGTGGAGTTGGGACCTGTCCTTGGTTCATGGGCTGGCTTTTTGGAGCCTGGGGCCTATGCTGGGACACTTTGCTCAGCCTTGGTGTAGGGAGGAGGGGACTGGACCTGCCTTGGCTGAGTCTGCCAGGCTGGGCTGACTCCCCAGGGGAGACCTTGCCTTGGAGGAGGTGGGAATGGGGGGGGAATTGGGGGGGAGGGATGGGGGGAAGGAGGGAGGACGGGGGAATCTGTGGCTGATTTTGTGAAATCAAGTTAATTATAAAATAAAAATATATTTAAAGAAAAGAGAAGAAAAAGAAAGAAGAGGCAGAAGGGCAGGAGGAAGGAAAGGGAGAAGTTTACAGTTTAAAAAAATATTTTGTCACACAATAATGTCTATCAGTATATTTCTATATTTTTATTTAACATATTTTTCTAACTTCTTTACTTTATTAAAACAAGATGTACTTCCATGGGTTAGATCTTGAGTGTCCTCCAATGACCCCAGCCAGTGTCTCTATACTGTGGCACTCCTGGAACTGCATGGAAACCTTTAGGAGGCAGAGTCTATAGGACAGAACCAGGTCACGGATGTTTTGCTACCGAAACAGATACTGGAACTCTGGCGCTTCCTTTTGCTTCCTGGCTTTCCTTAATGCAGCTTTGTCCTCGCCCTGCATTACCTCCCATGATGCTTTGCCTTACAGAAGCCCTAAAGTGGTAGATCTGCTTGACCCTGGACCAAATCCTCTGAAACTGTGAGGCAAAACATTTTCTTCTTTTCAGCTGATGATCTCAGGTATTTTTTCACAGCGATAGAATCGCATCAACACCATTTATTTTCTGAATTGCGTCACCAGTGATCTAAACTCCGCCGGCACACAAAACCTTCTAATCACTGACATCCATGGCCACAAATGTCTTCTAATTTCTATATTTGGTGTTTTTACTCATATGCTTCTTAGTATTCCACATATAACTTCTTGTTTTGTTCCTATTCTGTGCTTTGCATTTCTATGTAGTCTTATTATTGAGTGGCCAGAGAAAAGGCTAGTCCTGTGTAAGGCCTGGGAAAGGTGATAGCCATAGGGACTTGGCAGTGTTTGAGATGCTGAAAGTGCAGATCCTGAATAGCTGGAGCTAACCAACTAAGTACTGATGGAGGCGCTGGAGAGGGCTGGTGGGAGGAGGGCCTGCCTTCTTTTCTTCTTTTTGACTGTTGAACTTGCTGTGGTCGGAAACAATGCACATTAGCCACTAACCATCACCTTCCTAGTTAGCTACGCAGTTCAGTGTCAGATGCAGGGAGTAATTACCCCCCTCTCTCATTCTTGGCCCCTTGCTTTTTATCTTCTTACAGAATAAGTTACAGATAGTCTACTAGGTGAAAGCCAGGCAAGGCGTTCTAGGCTGGTGGAGTCTTCAGAGTCACACGTGGCCAGCGGTCATCCTATACAGATCTACTTGCCTTGCTTTGAATTCTGCATTTATCACACATTTTGTTCATCATATGCTAGGAAAATATGACACAAATATCATACTATGAAATAACTAAATGCTCAAAAGTGGAAAGATTCCTTGATGCTCTTGACTTCATGGTTTAGTTTTTCCTGACTTTATAGATGCACAAAGTCATATATTTACAGATGACAGGGCAGTAGAATCAAAACTGAAGAATGAGAGGGAGAGGGGTGTGACATGGGAGGGTAATAGGGTATGGTCAAAGTATATTATTTATTTTCAGGAGGATGCCCTTACATAACACCAAGTTAAAAAGATGTGAACACACACACACACACACACACACACACACACACACACACACAGAGAGAGAGAGAGAGAGAGAGAGAGAGAGAGAGAGAGAGAGAGAGAGAGAGAGAGAGAGGACTTACCAGATGAATGTTAAAGTCAACACACTGAAATTTCAATGGCAAGCCTCCCCAGCAGAGCTGAAGCAGGAGCGCTATGCGTCCTACTGAGCAATAACATATTGTGACCCACCTTCATTTTCACACTAAGCAGTAACTCTACAATCTGCAAAATCTCACCCATTATAGTTGCTAATGGTGTGTAAATGTGAGATCCTTTTCCCTCTATTCTTTCTAAAATTAGTAATCAGAATTGTTCCAAGTAGAGTCACAGATATAGCTGGGTGAAGACAACAAGCCCCTGGAACTGCCCCCACCACCATTAGGTACCACCACTCCATGATCTGTGAAATAAAGGCTGTCACTGCCAGGCCTTGGATGTTAGAGATTTATGCCCTAAATCACTGCATACTCCTTTCTGAGAGAAATGTGACATTGCCCTGCTGCGTGGGCATGGAGAAAACATTGCTATCTTTAACATTCACTAATATCTTAGCACCTTTGACATGGTATATTGCTGCCTAAGAAAGTGATTCATAGCATAGAAAGACTTCATTATCTGTTTTTTTTTTCTTACCTAATGTCCCAGATGTCATCTCTCTGTTCACCTTTGTTAGTGTCACTCACTTGCCCTAAAGTATCTCTGAATCTATCATTGTAGGGGCAGAGAGTGCAACACAAAGGTGCCACCCTTGCCTAGTATATGAATATCCTGCGTTCAATATCCCTAGGGCCCACATCACACTCAAAGCCATTTTCCCATGAGAGCAAGCCACAGAAGGACCACTGCTTCCAGGATTTCTTTGCGGGAATGCTGGAATGCATTCCTTTGCGGGAAGAGAAGGATTGGCGGTCCTCTGGGCTTTTCCCAGCAGCCCACAAGCAGAGCTGAGCCTCCCTGGTTATTCAATGTCACCTTGTGCTGCTAGGAGGAAGGAGTGGAAGGTGAGGTTCTGTAGTGAGATGTGGGAGGGGAGCCAGAAAAAAAAAGCAAAGTGCAGCTCTGTGGGATCCAAAGGTGGAGACAATGCCCAAAGGACATCCAGGGGACTTTGAATAGGAGGCTTCTGCTGAAATGTTGAGGTTGAGCATCCCAGGTGGACGCTAATAAGAGGAGATTAAAGAGTTTCAGGGGGAGGACTTGCCCGCCTGCTGGGCCTCAGGTCAGGCCAGGCTTAGAGGCTGCTGCTCACTCTTCACTGAAGAGACTGCTGCTCTTTTTGCTTTTCAGAGTTCCTCAACTGGCTGGCTGCTACCAAGTTTCATTCACACGGCCACTGCTCAAACCCTCTGGAGAGATTTTGGCTCTTAACCTTTGAATAGGGCCTTTTCTCCTTCCTTGGCTGATACTTTTCTTAAAATGACGAAGTGTACAGCAGCAAGCGAGACAAGCCGGCAGCTGCCGTGAGTCAGAGGCCTGATGCACTGACTGCCCCCCACCCCCCTTCCTTAGCCGACCTCTCTGACCCTGTTGGGAAAGTTTTGAATCTCCTTCTCATTATACTTTTAATGAGGCTGTTTTCCCTGAATTCTAGATGCGACTATAACTGAGTAATAAATTCTGCACTGAGCGCAGCTGACAGAGGCAGACTCTTTGGCTGCTTACATTTTGACCTTTAACCCTGAGAACCCCAGTAACTCACACAGACAGCACACTGCAAGGGTATCATCATCAAAAATCCCAGGAACCTAGAGCTTTTGGTGGACTACTTTTGACAGAAATTTTGTTTTTAATTTGTAACTTTATGACTGGGTTTATTCACTATACTTATAAATTCTGGAAGAGTCTGGCCAAACTGTTTGAACCAATATCCTCTAATTAGTGTGTGTGTGTGTGTGTGTGTGTGTGTGTGTGTGTGTGTGTGTGTGTTTACCTAATATCCTTAAAGTAGTGTTATGTGTATGTTGGATATATATAATATCCTCAAAGAACTGTGTATGTGTGTGTGGGGGAGAGGGGAGTTTTCATGACCCCAGGGCACAGGGGACAACCTCAACCTCTGCTATTATTCCTCAGTGCTGTCCTTTTTTTTTAGACAGGATCTCTCAGTAGCACAGAGTTTGCGAAAGTAGGCCACCTAGACCCAAAGAAAATCTTCCTCCTTCTCCCAGGTTCTGGAATTATGAGTGCAGGCCATCTCACCAGGCCTTTTAAGTGCATGCTGGGTTTCAAGCTCATGTCATTGTTTTGCGTAGTGAACATTTACCGTTAGAACTGTCTCCCTAGCTCAAAGATTATGTTATATACTATATAACAATTGTGTCCATTCAAATGAAAACATTTCTCTACATAAGGGAAAGAAAGCCACATTTTCCCTCTGCCATTCCACATTCTGACCTACTTTATAAAAGACAGCAAAGCCTCATGGTCTTCTGAGTTGAGTGGATTCTGGGTACCACAGAGTTCTGCTGTCAGCCCAGAGGTGCTTGGGTAGATAAGATTGGAAGTGTCTTGGACTGACATTCAAAGTGGACTTTTGATGTAAAATGCTGCCCACTGGGTAACCTCGAACCTCCTCCCTTTACTTCTTGCATACCAATTATTTATTGTGAATTCAAGAATGCAAATGCTGCATGGGGAGAGGACATGGACGTGGCTGCTTTCTTTCTTGTGTGCTGGGATGCTCTTATTTTAAAACATTTTTTTTGACTAAGATCCCAACCTTACTATCGGCACAAACACATCTCTTATCAATCTTTTCCTTTTGAGATTATAATCTCAAAAACAGCCCCATGTATGCAGCCCGCTGAAGGAGTCCACCCTGCCTGCTGGGCAGTTTCTGCCTGTGTGAGGTCTCACTGTGGCTGAAGAGCTGTCGGCCCTTGATATCTGTGGGGGAAAGAGGTTCAGTTTTCTCCAGTGTTGCTCTGCCTTGGTTGCCCACACTTTAGTGGATGACCCTGTACCCGTGAACATATTAGCAGTGCTAATTTGAACCAGTGATATAAAATATATGTATGCATATGAGAACATGAAGTTGGGAGCATCTGATGTGGGCACTGTTGGAAGGAGCTAGAGGAAGAAAGGGGCCTGGATATGATCAAAATACATTGTATACATGTATGACATTCTCAAGGAATAAATACAAATATAATTTTTAAAAAATCAGTGCCCCTTCAAAGAGGCTTATTGCTCAAGGATTAGTTTCCCGCTCGGATGCTACTGAAAGGTGATTGGATCAGGAGGACTCTGCCTTCATTAATATATTAATCTCTCAATGTTTCATGATTGAATGATATTATTGGGAAGTAGTAGGACATAGGATGTGGAGCCTAAAGGGAGAAAAATTATCACTGGATTGTGTCTTGGAAAGATTTACCTTGTTTCAAGGCCTTCCTGTTTCTATTTTTTTGGCCACCATTAGCTGGGCAGCTCTGTTCCACCATATGCTCTTGTGGTTACCAGGACAGTAGCAATAGAGCAAATGATTGGAATTATGAGTCAAAGTAAGTATTATTTCTGTTAATTGTTTCTTTCAGATATTTATTGTAACAATTAAAATATGACTAACAATATGGCTATAGAGTGTGTGTGTGTGTGTGTGTGTGTGTGTTACAGAAAGACCAGAATCAGTTTGTTTATTGTCTATTGACTCATCATAACTATAAAGTTATTGTGTGACTAACGTGGTCCTCAGTCTCCCCCAAGCCTGTCTCTGACAAGAGCAGTTCCATATGTGAAGCTGGGATGCGGGAAGAAATGAGTACTCATTCAGAGGATCGGAGACTTGATGTGGTCAGGGGACTGCAGCTGCCAGCTAGGCATGCTGGTCGGTAGCATGAGACTGGCCTGCATGTTAGCCTCCCAGTTTCTGTAGCCTAGAAAACAATTTTCATCATCCTTCCTTCTCATTAAAGACCAGCGGTTTCCCCCTAATAGGCTGTACCAGACATTTCCCCACTGTCTCACTATTGAAGATGAAGTGGTTTCCACTCTGCAAAGGAGTGTTTCAACACAGAGAACACTTCCTAGACCACTGATGTGATCGCTGCCTCTTTTCCAATATTACTCACAAGAAAGATGAGCTTTCTATGTAAAAGCATAAATGCATAAAATATCGTCTAAAAGTGAATTCGTAAGGTTGAAGGACTTTCAACAACCTTACTAAAATAATTATGAAAAGAAATTAAATGGCTACAGAAGAACATTCTCTCCCCCTACCTTCCCTCCCCTTACACACACACACACACACACACACACACACACACACACACACACACACACACTCATGCTCTCTCTATATATACATGTAGAGAGATGGGCTAGAAAGCATTTGTCTTCTCCAGAAGAGATAAAATTTAATGTAGAGAAAGTGCTGTGATACAAAACTTCTGTTGCTTTATGAAGCTTTTACCTGATAGTCAAACACTACTGGGAAATCCTACACTTTTATTAGATTTTTTTTCACTCTCTCCCTTCTCTTACCTATCTTTCTGTCCCTTACTTGCAAAGAATTGGATGTGTATAATTGGCTTTAGCTAGCATGTCTTTGTTTATGAATTGTTATGACCACTGTGTGTTTAGGCCTCTCTACTTAAAAATCTCATACTTTCTGTCTGATTTTTCTCAATTCCCTTTGCTAACCTCTGAATCTAACACATGGGTGCCCAGTTTACCTTCCAACCTTCCCTTTATGTGATTATTTGAGTAATTAAGATGCTTGAAAATGCACACTGCTTCGAGGACTTTGTGTTTTGTAGATCATTTTGTGTTATGAGCTCTCTAGTGCTCTATCCCCCATCTAACATACACATCTATGAGCTGTCCACATATTTACACCAGTTTTTCGTACCGCCTTTGACTACTGCATAGTACATGACAGAGACCACAGTTTGTTTGTATTACATTTTCAATTTCATTCTCCCATCAGTGGGTACTCTGGACACTGAATTGCACTGTCTGAAATGTTCTCTGACCTGGATCTCCTTTGTCCACCCTTCTGTAAAGAAAGCATAGACTTTTACATTTCTAGTTAGATCTTTAGTGATTCCACATTTTTCTTGGAAAAAAAATATCCAACAATCAGAATTTGCCTGCACCATGTAAACAATGTGGGAGATGTGAATTCTAATTTCATTTATGGAGCACACTGTAGTTAATCTCCTTTCAGAAAACATCTTCTTTGGCCCACGTTGGTTACAGTGAGATGTGTACTGCAGTGAGATGTGCCCAAGACTTCACCCTTTCCTGTACCCACACCTTTACCACACATCTTTAAAATCCCTTCACAAACAGTACCGTTTATTTTCTCACTCCTTTGATGCTCAGATGAATAGAGGATGTGGCTGAGGCTTCGGGCACGTGTTCTTGCACCTCTGCCATCAACAGGAGGGATAATAAGCTATAGGTAGCATATTGGGTTTTCTATTAGACTGAAATTGCCATAACAAATCATTATAGACTTTGTGATCTAAAGCAACAACAACTTATTCTTCACCGTTCTGTGGGTCAGAATTTCAAAATGGGCCCTGCTAAAATCAGAGTATCAGCAGGCTATACCCTTCTGGAGGCTCTAGGAATAATCAATTTCCTTGGCCTTCCGATTTCTACAGGATTCTCATATTCCGTGACTCATGGTGCCCAGGTTTACTTTTGAAGCCAGCAGGGACAGGCCGAGTCCCTGTTGTTCTTGTCTTCTGTTTTTTTTCTCTGTCTCCTCTCCTTCCATCTTCCACGTTTCCTGTGATTATAGATAACTGTGGTGATTTGAATAGTACAGTCCCTGTAGACTCATGTGTTTGAATACTTGGCTCATAGGGAGTGACACTATTAAGCAGTATAGTCTTGTTGGAGTAGGTGTGGTTTTATTAGACTAGGTGTAGTCTTGTTAGAGGAGGTGTGTCGCTGTGGAGGCAGGACTTTGAGGTCTCATATGCTTTAATTAAGCCTAGTGTGGCACACAGTCTCTTTCTGCTGCCTACAGATCAATAAGTAGAACTTACAGCTCCTCCAGCACCATGTCTGTCTGCACACTGCCATGCTTCCCACCATGACGACGATGGGCTAAATCCTAACTAAGACAGTAATCTAGAAGAATGAAAGAGCATTTCCTTTAAAATTTGCTTAATAGATGCCTTCATTTCTCTGTAACATTAACTGACTTACACTATGGAACTAAACATTCACCTTCCCAGGTTGTGGAGAATATGCACTCTGGAGCAAAAGCAAGCCAGTTACACCTACACACATAGCTTTTAACAATGGGAGCTGTGTGTAACAGGTCTGGACCTAAAACCTGGAGTGAATCCCAGTCCTGTAGAGGTCAGCAGGATCCCTCTAACATACCCCCAGACACATCAACTAGTTATAATGTCAGTTAGCATGGTGACTACATTGCTGGAGCTATTTGATGTTCTACTAACAGAATTTTGCAGAGGCCAGCCAAGAATATTAATCTGGTTTTATAAGAAGTCAGTGATTTTATGGTTTTATTGGCTATCATTGCCTGTCTCCTTTGTGTTAAAAATTCAAAATATCTTATTACTTCTTTGTAGTATCTTTATTTGTGTATTTCTGCTGATTTCTGGTTCTCTAACATCATCTTCCCCAGAATCCCTTTCCTCACATGGCCCTGGGCTAGGAGTTGACAATGACTAGCACTCCAGTAAAATTCAGAAGAGAGAAGAGAAGGATAGTAATCTACACCTCCAGGCATCTGTAGACAGTGTGATAAGATGGGTATTTGTATCAGATATCATATAAACCATTATATTAATGTGAGGGTAAAGTTGAATTACTATTACACATGATGATCCAGATGATGATTCTACCCTAAAATAATTGAATTTCTTTATCTAAAGTCAGGCAAACATTGAGGCCACTCTTGCCCAGTCAAAAACTTCAGCCTTTGTCTTCATTTTCCCTTCTATGACTAGATGAATTAGTCATTAGCCATAGCCATATACTCTGGAAAGCTAGCCTGCAATTACCTGTTCTGTACTATTTAAAAATTTAAATTACACTAGTTATTGTGCATGGGCCATGGTAGCTGTGGCGACGTCAGAGGAGAACTTGTGGGAGTCTGTTCTCTCTTTTCACCATGTAGAGCTCAGGAGTTGAACTTAGATTATCAGGCTTGACAACACACACTTCCACCCACCGAACCATCTTTTTAGCATTATGTTGTTAAATTTTTATTTAATTTATAAAAATCATTTTGTCTGTTTATCTGAGTGAGGATATGTGCACACGGATGCAGGTGCCCACAGAGGCAAAAAGAGGATTCCCAGAAGTGGAGGAGATTGTGAACCACACACCGTAGAGGCTGATAACTTGATTCCTCTGCAAGAATAGTATGTGCTCTTAACCACAGAGTCACCTCTTCAGCCCCATTTATTTTTTAAAGCTGTTCAGTGGTGTTTATCCAGAAAAAGTGACTGCTCTCTACTCCAGGTTCCCTCATACCTGTGTGCATCTGACTCCCTTTTCCACCTTGCCTTATCATCTACCGTTTATACATTCCCAGAGTCCGGATACTTGTCTGTTGTCTTTACTTGCTTTCCAGGGGCTTTGCCTTCCTAGCTGCTGATTGCCCTCTGGATTCATTTGTGGTTTCCTTAGCCATTGCTCCTCAATCTTCATAATCACGCTTCAAGCCCAGGACCCCACACATCCAGTTTCTATGCAGAACATCTGCCCCTGAATTCCTAAAGCCTGCCTCTCATTTAGTCATATATTGAAGAGAATCCTTGACTTACATAATGCATACAATATCCATATAAATAAAGCTCACAGGTACCATTAGCTTTAAACTTCAGAAATCCAGGTTGTGCAAGAGTCATTTGAAATTCTAAGTTTACAGTGTAGAAAAGTTTGCAAACATAATTTGCTTCTGAATATTTAAAAATTATTTTTAAAAGACTTTTAAATTAAAATAGAATTACATCAGATCCCCCTCCACTTTCTTCCTCTAGCCTCTCCCATGTCCCCTTTCTTCAACCACTCCCATGCACCCCCGATTTAAAATTGCTAGCATCTTTTTCTTTGACTATTGTTATACACATATTCACATGCACAAATATATAAAATATAACCTGCTGAGTCCATATTTGTTGTTCGTATGTATGTATGTGGCTTCAGGGATGACCACATGTCTTAGTTAGCTTATTATTGCTGTGAAGAAACCCCATGACCATGGCAACTCTTATAAAGGAAAAACATTTAATTGTGGTGGCTTACATTTTCAGAGGTTTAGTCAATTATTATCATGGCAGGACATGGTAGCATGCAGGCAGACATGTGCTGAGAAGTCCTACATCTTGGCTTGTAAGTAACAGGAAGTGGTCTGAAACACTGGGTGTGGCTTGGCCATATATGAGACTTCAAGGCCCACCTCTATAGTGACATACTTCCTCTAAGAAGGCCACACCTCCTAATAGGGCCACTCCCTTTGGGGGCCATTTTCTTTCAAACCATCACACCACACCACTTTATGTTGGATAACCGATTGGGGGCTCTGCCTGGGAAAGGCTAATTCTTCCTTTCTCAGCAGTCATTAGTTATCTGCAGTTTTTGTTGTTTCTAGAAGTGGAAACCCATAAGACTTCCCCCTGTTCTGATTAGTGTCTTTGTTTGGGTCCTGTGTATGCAGCCATTTGTAAGAGAGGAACTCATACAGCAGACTTGTGGTGTTATGGCTTTTATAATCTTTTCTCCTGCAGGCTCTGTGCTGCAGGTGTATCTCATGGGGCTGAGGTCTTCACAATCCATAGATACCTAAATTGTGTCCAGGATTGTTTTTTTTTTTTTTTTTTTTTTTTTTGTAATGGTTTTTGTTAGTTGTAGAGAGAAGGTACACTTATCTGAGGATTAATAATAAAATTTGAGGAGCTGGCTCAGTCGTTAAGAGCACTGGCTGCTCTTCCAGAGGACCTGGGTTCAATTCTCAGCACCCACATAGCAGCTCACAGCTCTCTGTGTCTCCAGTTCCAGGAGATCCAATACCCTCATAAAGAGGTTAAAAAAATGAATAAGATTTAGAATTCAGTAAGAAGTTATGCTGACAGCAAAGTAGTCTCTTCTATGATTTCCAAGTCTGGGTCTTAATTTAACATGGATGCTCTCTTTACTGGAAGGATCACATTTCTGAATAAATTGTGTCTCGTTTATAGCAGCCTTTTTGAAAATATGGTGCATGAGATAGTCACAGATAGTAGACCAAGAATGTGTCTACAGATGTTTGAGCAGTCCTGGGAGCTATCGAAGCTGGGCAGATTTCTTTTATGTAGTTTCTCTGAATCTCTTATATGTTAATTGAATTCTGAGTCTTGATGATAAGAGGTAAGGTTTTCAGAATATCACCAAATAGTTTTACTGCAGATTCCTTTTATTATCCAACATTTCTCATATCTCATTGGATCCTAGAATTCTATAGAACACACTTTTCATAGAAATATTACAAGATAGGATTTCATCAAGTGCACAGATCAAAATAACTCTCTCTCAGTGATGGAAATCTGCCTCATTATAGCCACAGTTAACATGGATCTGTGGACCTGGGACAGAACCCTGCAGGAGAGTTAGACATAGTCTTGAAGACTATAAAAGACAGAAGAACCAACTGGGCATTGTGTTTGCTGCCTGGTGGTGTTGCCCACCACAGACAGCCTTTCTCTCCCATTTCAAAGACACAAAGCAGCTCAGACAGCAGACCCTGTCCTTATTGTAACAGGAATCGTCCAGGGGAATTAGCTCCATCCTCATCTCCCTGAAAGGTCCATGTGAGGTTATGTATAGGTTTGTAGTATTCCTGTTAATACATGCTACTTTAAAAATTAAACATGTTAAAAGCTCAGAGATAAATTGAGGAGCCTGTAGTCTATAGTCTTCTATGATCATTGACCATTAAAAAATAGCACCAAACCCCTTAAAATAGAAATTGATAAAATAGTAGCTTGGCATATTAGTGACTTTTATGGGAGGGAATACTGTCTGAAAGGTCACAGGGAACAGAATGAAACAAGAACTTTAAAAAAAAATCTCTTGCCTTCATTAATTGAACATGGCAGGAATATAAGAAAATTCTTATATTTTTGGATACAGTCCATATATAAAGAATACATAATCTATTTATTATTATTATTGTCCTCATTATTATTGTTATTATTAATTATTGTGGTGTGCTGTGGAACAATCTTTGTACACTGTAAATATGTATTATTCTCATTGGTTAAAGAAGAGCTGACTGGCCAATAGCCGAATAGAATAAAGTTAGGGGGGAGAGCCAAACTGAGAATGCTGGGAAGAAGGGTGGAGTCTGTACACCAGCAGATGCAGAGAGAAGCAAGATGGGCAGGCCATAGTAAGAAAAGTTACCAAGTCATGCAGCAAAACATAGACAGGATATTTGGGTTAATTTAAAGTGTAAGAGTTAGCTAGTAACAAGCTTGATCTATTGGCTGAGCATTTATAATTAATATTAAGCCTCTGTGTTAGTTATTTGGGAACTGGCAGGAAGGACAGAAACTTCCATCAACAAATGACATTCCAATGTGGGGCTGGAATTTCCACATAAGACCCTGACAAAGCTTAAAAAAGGATTTTAAACACACAAAAACGGAGTGAAACTCAGTTTTTTGGTAACTGCCTTTTCTCAGATAGACTCTGTTTGCTAGCAGCAAACAGAGGCTTGATCCTTTAAGGGAAAGCTTCCTGGCTCAGCACTAGGGGCAAGAAAGGGCATATCTCTTTCAGGAGGCCCTACTACTGAACACTTAAATGGGGTTTATGAGCAGTGATCAGCACACTACTTGTTGGAAGCATGGAATCAAAAAATACTCAGAGTTGAGGTGGTAAACATGGTATTCACACCAGTACCTTCGCCATGAAGCTCGGCTATCAGAGAACCAAGAAAGGCAGATCCAGCTGCCAAAGCAGAGATGGAAATTCTAGCTATGCCGTTTAGCAGTTTAAAGACTCATGCGGTCAGAAAAAGATTACAGATGTGCAGTAAAGACAGGTGCAGATGAAAAAAAAACCCCACTAAACAGGTTACAGTGTATTTAAAATGTATATAGTTTTGGGAGAGAAAAAGAAATGATATAGATAGTCATAAAATATATAAATATAGCTTTAAAATAATGAAGTCCTTAAAAAGGGAGTAAGCAACGTGAAAGAAAAAAGTCGCATAAAGATGGAAAATACACAGAGAGTCTGGATCCTGTATGTTGTCTTTAAATTTTTTGGCTGCTAAGAGAGACTCTGGAGTATAAAAACCAGCTGTATTAAACCAGCCTATATATTTTAAAGATGTCTTAACTTTGAAAAGAAAGTAAAAAAAAAAAAAATGTTACTTTGGAGAAGAGGTTTTGCTTTTATTTCCACAGGAAATGAGAGGCTGTGGATTTATCCAGGTTAATGATGATCAGTTTGATCTGGAATACCCCTGAAAATCCTGACTACAAACATAAACAAATAAACCTAGAAAAACCAGAAGACACGTGGTGTATATTTTATGTGCTCAAACATAAAACAAAAATTCATCTTTGGCTACCTTGTGTACAATTCACAGTCCAGACTTGTATTAATGCAGATATGTATGTTACCCTTAAAAGTTTATGTATTTTCAGAGCAGGGGTACTAGACACCAGTGAAAACAGATGGCCCAAGTGATCCAGCATCCAGAACAGCTTCAAGGCTGCTGACTGAGATGACCCAGCTTCACAAAATACTCCAGCCAAGACTTGATAATTATCCTGATTTTCTCAAGGTTCCCCTAAAGATGCCAGAGGCCCAAGAAAACAGGAACAGTCTAGAGAAAAAACTATCCACATTCCCAAAAGATAAGTTATGTTTTTTATTGTTATTTAAGGGAGGTTGGTTACAAAGTGTTATTGGTAATGGTCAGGAAAAAAGCTGAACAAAGGAGATTAAATTAAAAAAATCTCTTTCAAAAGGAAAAAGGGGGAGATATAGTATAGAGATGATGAGATAAAAAAGTAGATTATTAAATCTTACTTTAATCCAAAAAACAACTATTAATTTCAAAATATTTTACATTGGTATAGATTTTGGTTTATTGATACAAATTTAAAGTTAATTTTGTTATACTGTATATATGTTTAGGGTATTTCATTAATGAAGCTCTTTTAAAAATATAATATATAATTATGAAACACAGATTAATAGTAATCTATAATAGTCAAACTTGATGATAGGAATTCCAGCCATGCCCCCATGGTCACAAATGCCCAGGCAGGGCACTTAGTCATTTCTGCGTCTTATGTCCTACGTAACCCATGCACTTCATGGTCACGTAATTGAGTGTGGCCATGTGATCCATGCACATATGTGGAGTAGCCATGTGGGCCTGTGTGCTCATGTGCAGGTTGGCCCTTAAAAAGGCAGGCCCCATGTCCCCCTCCCCCCTTCTCCCACACATGTCCTTTCAGCAGGCCTGATCACATCTATCCCTTTCTCCTTGTCTTAAAACACTTGTCAGTGGATTCTGTCATGTTTCATGACTTTTTGTTGCAAGGTAAGAGCGCTGCTAAAAACCATCACTATAGTCATTTTAGGTATGTTTTCAAAATCAAACAGAGATATATTTTAGATAGACAGGTGGTCTTTAAACACTTCAGAGATCTACAGAATATACCATTTAAGATGTTTTAATAATATATGGCTTTTTGTGATATGAGATATTACTGCTCCTGGAAGCACCAATCTACTTCAGAGAAGATGATGGGCATCAAAGAAACTCCATATAGAGTTTGCTTTCTTTATGGCAAAAGCTAGCTATTTGGATAAAGAAACTGACCTTGCCTCAACTGTTGACAGTATACTGTCTAAACTGGACCAGCAGACTGCAAAAGAAACTTTACTCAGACAAGTTAAGATAGTCCTTCAAAATTCCCTGCTTCTCAGAAAAGTCTGTCAGATATACTAGGCCTATGGGCCAAAGATGGATGTCCCAATGTTACAGAAGAACTTTGAGTACCTGTTCAGGCAGCCCAATGTCCCTGTCATTAAGTAACATTGTATCCTTCTTGGGTCATAGTTAAAGTTTTCTTTAGTTGTGATGAAAGGTAAATTAGGTATAAAACTTTAAACTCACAAAGATAAGATAGATAATAAAATATTTACCAAATACAAATGAACTGGATATTGTAACTCTAATTCTTACTTGATAACTGTTTTGTTGCATATAACACTATGCTAAAGTTAAAACTTTCTTTTTTAATTAGACAAAAAAGGGGAAATGCTGTGGAATAATCTTTGTACACAGTAAATATGTGTTACTTTCATTGGTTAATAAAGAGCTGACTGGCCAATAGCTGAACAGAAAAGGTTAGGCAGGAGAGCTAAACTGAGAATGCTGGGAAAGAGAAGGGCAGGACGGAGTCTGTAGCTGCCCGCAGACTCAGAGAGAGGCAAGCTGGGAATGTACTGAGAAAAGGTACCCAGCCACGTGGCAAAACATAGATAAGAAATATGGGTTCATTTAAAATGTAAGAGTTAGCTAGTAACAAGCCTAATCATTTATAATTAATATTAACAAGCTGAGCATTTATAATTAATATTAAGCCCCTCTGTCGGTTATTTGGGAGCTGGCAGGTGGGACAGAAACTTCTGCCAACAGTAGTGGGCACATGCACCACAGAAAAACTTTGTGGGGTTAGTTCTCTCTTTCTACCTTTATGTGGTCCCGAGGATTGTACTCAGATTGTCAGATTTGCACAAGCATTTACCTGACCTGCTGGGGCATTTCACAGGACCTAGAATCAGGTGTATCTTGAAAAGTAGCTGAAAGTCCTAACAGTCTTAACTCCAGCCAAAGGATAAGTCCAATAGGAGATAGAACAAAATAGAAGACTATTTTGTAAGCAGAAATCTTGTGAGTCTAGGACGGGAGATTCCAAAAGACGGACAAACTGCTCAGGTGGGCATCAGTATCTAGGAGCTGCCTCATAACAGACAAACAACAAACAAACAAACAACAAACAATGAAGTGTGTGTTAGTGCAGTCTTTGAATGAAGGATCTTGTGACTTTTAATATTTAAAATTTTCCTCAATAAGTCTGGAGAACTAACTCAGTGATTATGAGTGCTGACTGTTCTTCTAGAGGACCTGGGTTCGATTCTCAGCACCCATTTGGTGGCATACAACA
Organism: Peromyscus eremicus; assembly: GCF_949786415.1. Classification (NCBI taxonomy): domain Eukaryota; kingdom Metazoa; phylum Chordata; class Mammalia; order Rodentia; family Cricetidae; genus Peromyscus; species Peromyscus eremicus. The sequence continues at coordinate 6,514,961 of NC_081435.1, forward strand.
ATGGGTAACTGCAGTTCCTAGAGATCTGATGCTCTTTTCTGTCCTCCACAGGCACCTGGCATGCATGTGGTATACTGAAATATGTACAGGCAAAACACACACACACACACACACACACACACACACACACACACACACACACAAGCACGCACACACAAATAAAATAAAATTTATAATTTTTTAACTTCAAATCACACATGAATTTTAAAATCTCTGGTTGTGATTTTAAAACCTACTACACATATTTCTGAGGTGGTGCTTCTCCAAGGAGTCCTTGCAAAGGATCAAGATGGAGAATGTGCTTTTATCAACAGAGATATTCTGAGAACAACTGTGTAAGCTGCCAGTGGCTTCCCCTTTCAGTCACTCAGTTGTAACTTGCCCAACCTATCAGAAAAAGCCGTGACAGACTCCAGTGTAGAGCCCTGGGGTTGACCATCCAGTAGTATTATCTTTAAAGTCTATATGAGGTTACAGCTGTGCAGCATGTACTCTCAATCACATCTGATTTCTGTTCCCCTTCTTGCCTCTAAAATGGAAAGGCTTTGAATCTACATAAACCTTGAAATAATCTCTTTAAGTGTTTGAGTCTGCAAGCGTTTCTATTTTACTAGAGCAACTGAAGTCCCCAGGATATGTAAGATGCTCACCTTTTATCTGGCTTCCTGATAACGGCTTATGTGCTGGGCATTTTCATATATTTATACACTTTCTTATTTCACTCCATCAGTTTTCACTGTTACATCTTCTTTCATGTCACAGGTATCTTTTCCAGAATGGCAGATGAAATACTACAAAAATACTATTCAAACGCCAACTTGATATTTTTGGAAGCTATCTGTTCTCAAGTATTCAAATAACTAGGATCATTTTCAGGACTTGTATTTATTCATGAAGTTTAGTTGAATGAATTTGTATACAACAAATAACTTTAGGTGTATACATAAATTACAAGCTGTTGTTTTATGCAATATGAGGAGCTAAATGGAAGATATTGCTACAAGATGATCTTAAATAATGCCTATCACCCTTCCTTTCTTGTTTACCTCTTCAAACTGACAATGATTATGTATCTTTGCCTTGTAGTTAATATATCAACTTGAAAAAATTTTGAAGAAGACTTTGGAAAATGTAGGTCCCTTTTAATCATAACCTATGGGAGTTAATTCTCTTCTTCCACCATGTGGGTCTCAGGGATTGAACTCTGGCTCTGAGGCTTAGAAGCATGTGCCTTTACTTGCTCAGCCATTACCCTAGCTCCTAAACCAGGATTCGAATTTCTAAATCAGTATAGCAGTTTGTCTGCAGTATGTTCAGGAGCCTCAGTTATTTTAATTTAAAGAGCTTTTAAAGATTTTCCATGCCCCTACAGAGAGTTGTTATGTATTTCAAATAACATGCTGTAATGTGGAGAAATGTGTAACAATACTAGTGACCTTGGGGGTTTAATATAAAGAAAAGTCACATATAAATTACAGATCCTCTCAAAACATACACATGAAAAATATATTATTATTCCTTATTTTTAGATCACTAAATTAATTAGAGGCAAGCTACATTTAATTCACGCATTTAAACCTTTACATTTTTATTAGTTCTTTGAGAATTTGGTATAGTATGTTTTTATCATATTCCTGCCCTCCTCTCACTTCTGCCAGATCCACAGCCCTCTTCCCTACCCACGCAATTTTGTGCTGTCCCCTTTTGGTCTTGTTCTTTTACACCCATCAAGCCCACTTTGTGCTGCCATATACCAAGTGTTGCCGCCCACTGGAGTGTGGGTGATGTGCCAGGGTCTGTGCCATAAAAGAAAACTGACTCTTTCTCTCCCAGTTCCAAAGTGGGGCTTTGATCTGGACACCTGACTAGGGCAGTGAGGGAATGAAGGAAGGACTAACACACAGATACATGTTCAGAAAAGCGGGGCCAGGTGGACTGCACATGCTCTGAGGGAGTCCTGAAAACCTCAGTGTGTGTGCTATGTAAACATGGGGGAGGGGTAGCTAGTCCCAGTGGGAGGTTTACGTGGTCTTGGTCTGTAAACACCCAGGAAGAGGAAGCTCCAGTTGGTACTTTTTGTACACACTGATCAGTCTTCCATAAACAATTCTACTTGGACCAGACAAGGAAACATTTGCTAAATTCTAGCCTGATTCATATGAGGAAAGGCTTGGCCTATTTCCCGTAGATCCAAGGCCTGGAACCTTGTCATGACTATGCCCATGACAACAATCGATACTCATTTAGGACCTCACTCATCAGGTCTGCCTCTGCCTCCACCCAGCAGTTATCAGTTACTAATAGCTCCTTATCTAGGGGCAGGACTTTGTGTCCTTTTCCCATCTCCAGGCTAAGATTTTGTTAGGCTTGCTCTTGCAGAGGTCTTATGCACGCTGTTCCGGCTGCTGTGGGTTCGTTTGTGCAGCTGCCCCATTGAATCCAGATGACAGCGTTTCCTTGTCATCAGCCACACCCTCTGGTTCTTACTCTTTTTCCCACTCCCTCTTCTGCAATTGTCCCCGAACCTTGGGATATGGGCTGTGATAGAGATGTTACCATTAGAACTGGGAATTCCACAGTCTCTTATTCTCTGAACCTTTACCAGTTGTTGGTCTCTGTATCAATCTTCTGCAAATAGAAACTTCTCTGATGAGGGTTGAGAAATGCATTAATCTATGGGTATAATGATATGCATTAGCAATTGGTTTAATACTAGCAGTTGGTTTAGCAGAATAATAGTAGTAGGTTCCCTCCTGGGGTCTATGCCCTGTCAAACAACAGATACTGGTCCCGGGAATAGCACTGGGTATGGGTTTCATTTTGTGGAGTTGGTCTTAAATCCAATCTGAAAGTTGTTGGTTATTCCCATGGTGTTCATGACACTATTGTACCAGTGAACGTATCTTACTAGGCCAGTCACTATTGTAGTTCACAAAGTTTACAACTGGATAAGATTTATGACAACTTTCCCTCTAGTAGCATACGAATTACCCGTCTTAGTTAGGTTTTCTACTGCTGTGATGAAAAACCGTGACCAAATGTAAATTGGGGAAGAAATGGTTTATTTGGCTTACATTTCCACATTGTAGTCTATCATTGAGGAAAGCCAGGGCAGGACCTCAGTGCTGGAACCTAGAGGCAGGAGCTGAGGCAGAGGCCATGGTGGTGGTAGTGGTGGTGGTGGGGGAGGTGAGTCTTACTGTCTTGGTCACCATGGCTTGCTCAGCCTGCTTTCTTATAGATCTTAGGACCACCAGCCCAGGAATAGCACTATGGACTGGGCCCTCTTTTATCAATCACTAATTAAGAAAAATCCCTACTGCTGGATTTTATAATTCCCTTCTTTCAGATAAGTCTAGTGTGTGTCAAGTTGACATTAAGCTATCCAGAACAGTACTTTCCAGCTCTATGAAAATTAACCAGTAGGGATGAGGCTTCTACGTCAATACTAGCGTGATATCTCCATGTTCTGTGACTTATTGTGTAGTGTCTTCTGCAAGAGTCTTACTTTTAAGTTCTGGAAGATAACCAAAAACATTGTCCATAACCTGCAATGTTTTCATCTTGCCTAAATCAGAATGACTAAGACTAAAAGCAAATAACAACAAATACTGGCATAGATGTGGGGAAAGGAGAACACTTATTCACAGCTGATGGGGTGTGCAAACTGGTGAAATGACTATGGAAATCAGTGTGGAGGTTGCTCAAGACACTAGAAACAGATTTTCTACATAATCCAGCTATACAACTCTATATACTACTATAGAGATACCTACTAGTCCATGTTCATTGCTGTTCTAGTCACCGTAGTTAGGAAATGGAAACAAAATGTCCATCAATAATTGGGATAGATAATGAAAATATGGTATATTTACACAATGGGATTAAGAATAATGCAATTATGAAAACAATTATTTTGAGTGAGGTAGGTAAGATAACCAGAAAGTCAGACATTGTATATTTTTTCTTATATATGAATATTAGCTTTCAATGTTCTGGTGTGTGTTTTACCTGGAATACCCACAGAGGTCAATAAATTAGTAAGGGGACTGAGAAGAGATAGAATTCAGTGGTATAAATGTTTAGATGGACAATAATAAAACAGGAATGGTTTAATTGTACTGGGGGTGTGAAGGCAAGGTAGACGAATGAATAGAGGAGAGATAAATAACTTTGAAAACCTTTCAAAAGTTATATGGAAACCTACCTACCACTGTACATGCTTCCATATACACAAATGTGAAAAGAGTTTAGGCTCTCTGCTCCTCTCTGTTCCAGAGACAACCACATCTTCTAATGCAGTGCCAGCCTCCCTAAGACATGATGGTGAATGGAGTAGATGTATTTGGCCATATTGGGCACCCTTACCAGGGCAGCCTTTAACTTTGGCAAAATGGGTATTGTTGTCACCAATGACTCCTTCATTGACCTCAGCTATGTGGTCTGCTGTGGATATCACTCTATATAAATAAAACACTGATTGGCCAGTAGCCAGACAGGAAGTATAGGTAGGACTAACAGAGAGGAGAATTGAGGGAACAGGAAGGCAGAGGGAGAGACGGCCTGGAGCCGCCACCAGGACAAGGAAGATGTAAAGTACCAGTAAGCCACGAGCCACGTGGCAAAGTATAGATTAGTAGAAATGGGCTAAATATAAGAATAAGAGCTAGACAATGATAGGCCTGAGCTAATGGCCAAGCAGTTTAAATAATGTAAGAGTCTGTGTGTTTATTTTATAAGTGGGCTAAGGGACTGCTGGGACTTAGTGGGAGCTGGAGAGAAATTCTCCAGCTACAGTGGTATACATGTTCCAGTATGATTCTATGCATGGCAAGTTCCACTGCACACTCAAGGCCGAGAATGGGAAACTTGTCATCAGTGGGAAGGTCCTCTCAGTCTTCTAAGAGATAAACACCACCAACATCAGTGTGATGGTTCTAGTTCCAAGTACATGTGGAGTCTACCAATGTCATCAAAACTGGGATCCACCTGAAGGGTAGATACAAAAGAGTCATCATCTCTGTCCCTTCAGTTGATATCCCCATGTTTGTGATGGATGTGAACCATGAGAAGAATGGCAACTCACTAAAGATCGTCAGCCATGCTTTCCTGCAAATACTTAGCACTCCAACCAAGGCCATCTATGACAACTTGGTCATTGTGGAAGGACTCATGACCACAGTCCACAACACCACTGCCACCCAGAAGGCTGTGAATGGTCCCTCTGAGAAGCTGTGGTATGATGGCCTTGGAGTTGACCAGAGCATCATCCCTGCACCCACTGGGGCTGACAAGGCTATTGGCAATGCCATTCCAGAGCTGAATAGGAAGCTCACCAGCTTAGCCTGTACCTACCTTGAGTATGTCTGACATGCCACCTGGAGAAAGCTGCCAAGTAAGAGGATATCAAGAAGGTAGTAAAGCAGGCATTGGAGAACCCACTAAAGGGCATCCTGGGCTACAAGGAGAACCAGGTTGCCCTTGCTACTTTAACAAGGACTCCCACTCTTCCACCTTTGATGGTGAGGCTGGCATTTTTACCTATGACAACTTTGTCAAACTCATTTCCTGGTATGATAATAAAAATGACTGAAGAAATGGAGTGGTAGACCTCATGGCCTACATGGCCTCCAAGAGTAAGAAGCCCAGCAAGAACAAGAGGAAGGAAGAGAGAAGCCCTTGGCTGGTGAAGAGTTCCTATCCCAACTCAGCCCCAATACTCAGCATCTCCCCTCACAGTTTCTTTTGCTCCAGAAGAGAAGTGTCTTAGGGAGTCCTGCTATTTTGAATACCATCAATAAAGTTCACTGCACTCACCAGAGAGAGAGAGAGAGAGAGAGAGAGAGAGAGAGAGAGAGAGAGTGTGTTTAATTGGACTTACTCTACAATGAGGTCTCATTTTTCCCTATTAGATATCCTGAGCTAACAAGTAAAAGTTCATTGCCAGGAATAGGCTACTTCTTTGGGAGTTGTTGGCCGGAAAGTTTCCATAAACTCTTAAACTTTACAGCTTGTAAATGGCAAATTTTTTAAAACTTCTGAAGTCTAAAGACAAGAAAGTAAATAATTATATCTCTCAACTTGGAATTAAGTTTACATTGTAGAAACTGATAATAATAATTTTTAGATCACCCAATAAAAATTGGCATAGGACATGAATTAGTCGTTCATAGAAAATAAAGGCTATCAACTTATAGATGTTATACTAACCAATAAACAAAAAAAAAACTAATCATAGTAATTACAGCACTGAAATGAACTTTTTATGGGAGTTTTGGTTGATCAAATATGTTTTTTAAGAAAATCCCATTGTGTTCTCAAGGGTATAATACAGTGTTCAATCCATACTCAGTATAAACATAAATTGAAGTAAATTTTGGAATGGCTTTGAGTAACATATTTTAAAATTTGTGACATCTTACCCTCTGACCCAGAAACTCTACTTTTAGAACTTTGTCCTGCAGGTATTCTTACAACTATACTCTTTCCAACCCTATGTGTAGCATTAAACAATTAGAGATTATTACAGATGACTCTCCACAGAGAATTGCTTAAATGAATTCTAATCTAAATATATAGTAGTATATTCTACAGTTATCCAAAATAATAATATAAAATTATATGTGATATGGAAAGATTACAAAAGATATATTTTGTAGTGAAGAAGATTTTCAAAACACTATTTGCAGCATTTTGTGATTTTTATCTATAGTATCTATCTGTATACAATGAACCCCTCATATCTACAAGCTCTGAAAGCATCCAAGCATTCATTTATGGAGAACATGTGTAGGCCCAGCACACCCTGCTGGAGCTCCCTGCTGTTTCAGACCCTCAGCCCATCTCCAGTATTCCTGTTGGAGCTTTGTTCTCCACATGGTTCCTTTGTCTGCAAAGTAGTAATCCTACGACCATTCTAAGCATGTGCAGACTTTTTCTATTATTGAAAATAGGCTTTTTTCATACAATGTATTTTGATAATAGAATATATCTACTCCTCCCAGTTCCTCCCTAACGCCCCTCCCATCCTGATCCACTCTTGTTCTGTCTCTCCTTAGCAAATAAACAGGCATTAAATGCACAGCAGAAGTTTTCTTTCTAGAGTCTTAGAGGATCCTGCTATTAATATTCAAGCTGTGACTTTTCTTTAAAAAATAGAAAAAGGAAAGAAAAGAAATAGGCATCTAAGGGATAATACTAACATAAAATAAAATAATGAAGTAAAACAAAAACAAACAGGTTGGAATAGGATGAAACAGACAAAAGAAGGAAAGGAGCCCAAGAAAAAACACAAAAAGCAGATAGAGATGCAGAGACCAACTCATTCATGTGCTCTGGAATCCTACAAAAACAAAAATGGGTAGCAATAATGCATGCACAGAGGACCTGTGGGGTAAACGGTGATAATGATGATAAAAATTAAGAAGAAAGAAAGAATAGAAGGAAGGAAAGAAAAAAGGAAGGAAGGAAGGAAGGAAGGAAGGAAGGAAGGAAGGAAGGAAGGAAGGAAGGAAGAAAGGAAGGAAGGAAAGGAAGAGCGAGCCCTGACGTGATGTTATGAGACAAGGAACCCCCAAAGATGCCATTGGTTTTCTATTGGCCATCTACTGCTGGGCATGCAGTCTAGAGCAGTTTCTTTCTCCAGTGAGATTCCCTTTGGAAAAAACTAAATTTTCATTTGCAAGAGGTTATCAATTGGAGACAGCTTCTAGGTTAGACATTTGGGGCATGAGCCCAATTCTCCTTGCAGTCCTAGGACTCCATCTGGTGCAGACCCCTGCAGGCCCTGTGCATGCTGTCTCGGTCTCTGTGATTTATAAGCTTATTGGTCTTGTTATGTTTAGAAGGCCTTCTTTCTTTGGTGTCTGGCTTAGTTAAACTTTCTATTGCTGTGAAGAGACACCATTACCACAGCAACTCTTATAAAGGAAAACATTTAATTGGGGTTGGCTTACAGTTGCCAAGGTTTAGTACATTATCGTCTTAGCGGGAAGGAAGCATGCAGGCAGACATGGTGCTGGAGAGGCAGCTGAAAGTTCTACATCTTGATCTGGAGGTAGCAGAAGCAACTGTGTGTCACACTGAGTATGGCTTGCGGAAAAGAGACCTCAAAGCCCATCCCCCAGAGTGACACACTTCCTCCAACAAGGTGGCACCCAACAAAGCCAACCTTGTAACAGTGTTACTCCCTATAGGGCCCATTTTCTTTCAAACCACCAAAATGTCCTCTATTCCTCCTGGTTCTTACACTATGCCTCCTCTTTTGCAGGGTTCCTTGAGCCTTGAGGGGAGGGATTTGATGGAGACATCCTGTTTAGGACAGTGTTCCAAGGTCTCTCAGTACCTGCGTATTGTTTGGCTGTGGGTCTCTGCATTTATTCCCATCTGCTGCTGGAGGAAGCTTTTCTGATGATGGCTGAACATGGCACTGACCTGCTTCCCTGGCCTGCATCTGAAGACTTTTTCTTGTCATCATTCCCTAAAAGGTGCAGTATGATGACTATGTGCATTGCATTTACATTGTAGTAAATATTATCAGTCATTGAGAGATGATTGAAAACACATGGTAGCACGTGCTTAGGCTCTATGCCAACGGTGATGGAGTATCTTTAGCCTGATATCTGGGAACCCCAGAAATAATAACCCAGAGATACCGACAGCTGTACACAGCTATCTGACATATACCACGCTTCCCAGAAAAGTTCTATTGATTTGATAATAGTAATTATTTATCTAGGGGAGAAGATTATAGTGCCTTCCTCTCTTTGTTTATATCTACCTAATGTAAAGTTTTTTATACACCAGGGTGATTTCCTTCCTTCCAAGCTTTCCCCTACCTTCTGTTACCCTTTGAAAATGCTTTGTAAAACACAAAGGGCGAAGTTGCTATTAACTGTAATCTTCCCTCTGTTGTTCTGATGGAGCAGGGCCTCAGCAGAGTTCCGCCAAATCACTGTGATTACCCCTCTTTGTGCTAGGCATCTGTGTTTCTCAAAAGCCATGCCTTGCTTGCTTTACTGGTTATGACTGAGGGCTGTCTGTAAACCACGTTTGCCAGAAGCCCTTGTCCACTGGCTCTTAGAGGAGTGTGAACCGTAGGAGAAATTAAAGGAAAGGAGGAAGAGAGAAGTCAGGGTAGTTATAACACCCTTCTCTGCTCTAGTGGCATCTTCAATGGCCATAGCTCTTCCACCAGGGAATCCAGTCTCCTCCATGGTCCACCTCCTACTCTTCTGCCCCTGAAGTTCTGATGGAGGGGTATTACTTGCTTTCTTAAACACTCCAGCCCAGCGATTCTCGTCCTGTGGGTCATGACCCCAAGAGTTGCCTAAGACACAGATATTTGCATGATGATTCACAACAGTAGCAAAACGACAGCTATGAAATAGGCAGGGAAATAATTTTATGGCTGGGGGTGACCACAATGTGTGGAACAGAATTGAAGGATCACAGCATTAGGGAGGTGAGAAACAGTGCTCCAGCCTGAAGTTGTAGCAGCAGCTTCTTGTCCTCTCTCACAGTGATTTTATTTTGCAGTTTACTTCACTTTTTCTGTCTATAGAGTGTCTTTCCTTTTTTTTTTTCCACTTTGGTTTGTTTGGTTTTATTTTGAGACATGTTCTGTACGAACTGGGCTAATTTCCAACTTTCGATCCTCTTTGAACTTGTGATCCTCCTGCCTTAGCCCACAGGGTCTGGGATTATATATGTACGTCACCACACCCAGGGCATTGTTTTGCTTCTCTGTTGCTGTGATGAAACATTACAACCAAAACCATCTTGGGAAGGAAAGAGTTTATTCTGTCTTGCAGGTTACTATCCATCATTGAGGGAAGTCAAGGCAGGCACTAAAGCTGAGGCCATGGAGGACTGCAGTTGCCTGGATGGCCTCCAGGTTCATGTTCAGCTGACTTTTTTAGAACTCCCAGGAATACCAGCCCAGGGGTGGCATCACCCACAGTGGACTGAGCTCTCACACATCAATCAGCAATCAAGAAAATGTCATACAGACATGCCCACAGGATGACCTGATGGAGGTGATTTTCAGTGGAAGTTTCCTCTTCCTGGATGACTCTAGTTTGTGTCAACTGGACAAAAACTGGCCCCAAACCTTGTTTGCCCTTGTTTATTGATATAAAACATGATTGGTTCTAGGGTTCCTCATAGAGACAAAAGCTCACAGATCTTATATAATTGGTGGTACTTGCACGATTGTGATACTTGCATACAACCCAGGTACATTTTTAATCATTTATATGTCACTCATGATACATAATACTATACTAATGTTATGCAAGTGACTTATGTACTGTATTATTTAGAGAATAGTAAGAAAACATAAGTATATGTTCAACAAAGAAGCATATTTTTTTCTTGAATAGTTTTGGTCTGGACTGGTTGAAGCTTCAAACACAGAACCCAGATATAACATATGGACTATTTGAATGTCTCATTGTCATTTTGGAGGGTCCCTGGTACAACAAAGCACTCTGGAACTATGGGTGTGACTTGTACAGTCTGGCTGCATCCTGATTGGTACAAAATTTGTAATTGAGTTCAGTTTATCTGCCACAAATTTTCTTGCTAGACAAATGGAGTAGAAAAGAAATGTGAAGAGAAAGTAATCCTCTTACCATAAGAGGAAACTAAAGGATCACTTTGCTGAAAAACTCCATCCCATTGAAAAGGTCTCCTCACACACTTTTTACTCATTACTGATAAAAATCATTGTTAGCTGAGGAACGGCAGGGCTGGGATTTGGAGGGAGGTCTTTTTGTGTCCAAGGCCCAGGGTAGGGCTGAGATGGTATCGAGTTTATTTCTCTGTTTTGCTTTTTTTTCTCTTTCCTCTGAGCATTCTATTCTATTTCAATTTTCCAGGCATGCGGCATCTGCTGGTTTTACTCCCCTTCATCCTTCCTTTGGCTAATCTGATAAACATATTTGAGCTGAGGTAGTTGATAATCATGGCTCTGCCAGAAGGAAAAAAAAAATGCAGCTTTGAAAGTTTAGCTCAGGCCAGTGATCGTTTCAGTCAAAGCATTTATTTGTTCATTCACGTTTTTCTTTTGCCAGTTGCTAGAAACACAGCACTGAGCAAGACAGATTGCAGCCTGGTTGGGAAGAGAGTCATCAAACAATTTTATTGGGTTCTGAGTAGGAGAAATGTTCTGTGGAAGCATGGGAGAGGAAATTGCACTGTGGAGGCCCAGAAATACTTCCCCGAGGAAATGAAATTTGTGTTGACCGTAAAAGAGGTATTAGGTAAGTGAGGGCTGAGTAAGTGGGAGGGAGGAAAAATTATATGACAGTGTATACACAGGTCCTGGTGCGAGAATGAGAGAGGATGACCCATCAGAGGAACCTTTTAAGGCCGGCAATACGGAAGTGTAGAGCAGCTCAGGCTGAAGCTGAAAGGCGGGAGGTACCTCAAGTGCGGCCCGACCCTCGAGGGATGAGTTAAGGGCTGCGGACCGTGCTTTCCTATCTTCACAGGGGCGGGAAGTTACTGGAAGGTATTTAGTAAGAAGGAGACACAGCCAGACCTGGATTTTCCACAGGAATAGTCAGGTTCTATCTCTCAGGATTGTACAATAGGAAGCAAAAGCGGAAGAGAGGAACCAGTGAGGAGCCTTTCTAAGAATTCTTCCCGACATGACAAGGGGTGGCACCAGGGGCGGTTGGAAGAAGGAAAACAAAGCTTCTGGAAATACTCAGTATGTACAACTGAGATGACCCAGAAGAGGCGAAGATAAAAGTGGAGGAAAATGACTAATCTTGGGCCATGTGATTAAATAGCAAAACATGAAGACAGTTTTGTGTGGAGTTCAATTATGTAGTACAGGCCATTTTAGAGGGATCTTAGAGAGGTCGTGGAAATGTGGAGACTTATCTAGTCTGTCTGAGTGGCAAAAAGAAATCAAGATGGGATAAATTGGGAATGTGGGTCCTTGGGTGACAACTGAACATCTGGAGAGGGCGGGTATGATTACTAATGGTGCAGGAGTGTAAGAAGGTAGCCTAGGAGTGAGTGCTCTCAAAGCGAGAACCAACCGGTGATTTCACCAACATTGCTCAGTCCTTTAGTGTGACAGGAGCTCAGAGATGCCGAGCTGTTGCACTGTGGGTGGGGGCACATTTAAGAAGGGCATTTGTGCTGGGCGGTGGTGGCGCACGCCTTTAATTCCAGCACTTGGGAGGCAGAGCCAGGCAGATCTCTGAGAGTTCGAGGCCAGCCAGAAAAGGCGCAAAGCTACACAGAGAAACCCCGTCTTGAAAAACAAAACAAAACAAAACAAAAAAAAGAAGGGTATTTATTTTTGACAAAAAGGGCCATTTTAAACCACATTCTCTCTCTCTCTCTATATATATATATATATGTGTGTGTGTGTGTGTGTGTGTGTGTGTGTGTGTGTGTGTATCTTTATCTCTCTCTCTCTCCACACACATACTTTCTGAAATATGGGAATAGCACATTCTGATTGGACTCTTCATTCCGACAGAACTGCAGTTTCCAGCCCCCAAACCTGCCTCAGGTATGTTCCTGCAGAAACAAAGGAACGTTCAGGGTCACATTAAGGTGGCTGCTAGGGCCCTGGATACATTCTCAGCATTTCTCGACCTTAAGTCTTAACCACCTAGCTCACCATTCCAGAAGTTCCTTTACATCTAGTCAACTCAAAACTCCTCCATGCCACTTGGTGGCATCTGTAAAAGTCAGTTTATCCCACTTTTAGGCATGAATCCTTTTGAATGGCATCTTTCACATTCTGTGGAAATAAAAACCTCAGCCAAAGAAAAACTTTGGGAGTGTATGTTTCTTGTTGCAGACCCACCAACAGCAAATTCCTTCTGTTTTGCTTTGCTGTTTAGGGCTGCCTGTGTTGTGACTGCGGGCCAGTGGTGGAAGACGTGGATACCTGTCTAAGTCACATTCAACAGGCACATATCATAAACCATTTCTGTTAGAATATTTCTTTACTTGCTCATGTTTATGTGTGTATGCTCATATTTGCATGAATATTCACATGTATGAGTATAAGTACATGTGTGAGTTCACATGCACACATGCACAGGTGTGCTTGCATTCATGGAAGCCCACGACTGACTTCAGGAGACTTTCTCAACCACTCTCCACATTATTCATTAGACAGTGTCTTTCTGAATCTGAAGTTCCTGGGTTCTGCTCACTTTGCTGTCTTGCTTGCTCTCGGACCTCCTGTTTGTGCCTCTGTGTGCACGCTTACAGGTGGGCTGCCGTGCCTACCAGGCATTATGTGGGTGCTGAGATCCAGACTCTGGTCCTCGGATTGCACAGTAAATTACTTCAACCTCTGAGACACTTTCCCACTCTTTCTGCTGGAATTTTCATAAAAAACTTTTAATTAAAAATTATAAATCAATTTTAGCCTGTTGAATTTTTTTAGATTTTTTTTATTAACATAATTTTTATTGATTCTTTGGGAATTTCACATCATGCATCCCCATCTCATGCATTTTCCAGTCCCTCCGTAGCTGCCCCTTACCATTGTCGTGTCCCTGCCCAAAGGAAAATTAAAAAAGAAATAATAACAATAAGATAAAAATGAAAAATAAAAATGCAAATAAGAATATTAATTAAAAAACAAACAAAACAAAGAGAAAACAACAACAAAAAGCAAACAAAAAGCCCACTTTGACCCTCTATTTTTCTTGCCTCTCCAGTAGTAACTGGAGCCACAGACATCAATGCAGACCCAGATGTGGTGCTCAGCAGCAGCCTGGGTCCAGATGTCACCTTGGCCCTAGATGGCAGCTCAAGCCACTCAGACTGGGATGGCCCCTGCAGTGGCATGCCCTCACCTCTTCAGATCTGCATCTCTCCACAGGACACAAACCATTTTACCTCTATTTCTCCCCTGAACCCCACCATATATTTGCCCATCAGAATGGCACCTTGAGGCACTGGGTGGGTCCGTGGCTTCTTCTCACCACCTAAGGCAAACAGCTCTGGGCAGGCATGTGTGGATCCTCGTCAGATTTATTTATGTTATGTGTACAGTGGTTTGCCTGCATGTATATATGTTCATCATATGTGTACAGTGTCCACAGAGAGTCTGACGACCCTGAACCAGAGTTAGTCAGTTGTGAGCTACCTTGTGGGTACTGGGAACTGAACCTGGGTCCTCTGCAAGAGCAGCAAATGCCTATAACAGACGAGCCATCTCCCTAGCCCGACTTGTTGAAGTTTTAAAGCAAACATTCACTAAAACCGTAAAGGCAAACAAATGTACAGGAGTAGGGGAGAAAATGTAAATTACTCCAAGTTTAACCAATTGTCTGGGATGCAAATGGAAAGTTAATGAGAAATCTTTGCTGTGTTTTAAAAGAAAGTCAGCTAGAGTATTAGAGTTACATGTATGTGCCACATAATTTAGTTAGCCATTTCAAAGACAAAATACTCTTCTTTTTATAATTCATTTATAGCATCCATCCTTTCCAACTATGCACTCCAATGGTTCTTGTATATTCTCAGGAATTGTGAAATCTCTGCTGTGTCTAATTTTATTATGTTGCTATCATTCTAAGAGAACCCCGTCCCCCAAAGCTCTTCCCCTTTACTCTACTATCCCTCCATACTCTGACCACCGAGGAGACGCCATCTTTGTGGCTCAGTGGATAAAATACATGCTGTGTGCAAGCCCCCAGAGCCCATGTAAATCTGGTGGAAGTGGTGTAGTTTGAATCTGTCATCCCAGTGATCCTGTGGGGTGGGAGGTAGAGACATTAGAATTCCCTAGAAGCTCTAAGGCTGGCTAGCCTTGTGTACACAGCAGCAAACAACAAGAGATGGGTCCTGTTTCAAACAAAGTGAAAGGCAAGAACCTCTGCTTGAGGTTTTCCGACCTCCACACACCATGGCACACGCATGCATACACACACACACACACACACACACACACACACCACACACGTGCATGCACAGAAATACCCAGTTGAGCATCTTGTTTCCATGCACAATCCCTGAGTGCTCCTAATAATAAAAGTCTGAAAGTTTACAAACCAAAAGAGAAAAGAGAATTGATAAATACATGAATAGCTCATCATTTTAAATTAATTTTTGTCTTTTCAGTAATCCCGCATCCATCCCCATGTGTCTTCTACCCATGTTTTCTGTTGGTTAGAACAAATGGCTCACACATAGCTTAGGGCTCCTTTACCACTCATTTCTTGCACCCAAAGTAATTGCTTTTGTTCTTATAATCATTAAAAGCATTCTGAACATTTGTGCATCTGCTTATTATCATAGGAAGAGCCCTTCATTAGTATTCATTTTATTTTACTTCACAAAAGCATTTTGCTTAGGTAATTTCCACATTAGGCTCAAACCACACTTCCTGGAAGCCACTATAATGTCAACAGTAGCTCCTTTGCTAACCTTTTACTGCCCACGAGGGAGGAAAGCTTCAAGATCCCATCTGTGATCTTTGTCTTCCTTCTCATTGTAGCTAACCCTTTTGCTTCTTGCTACTCTTTTCTTCCCCTGGAATGAGAATGGAATCAGCAATTTTAGGGGGAAGCTGCTTACCAAGGTTCACATTTTTAGCTCTTTCCCCCCAGGAAGCTTCATGCGCTGTGCATCCGGTAGTCCTTAGCCCATCTGCTCCATCAAACAGCTCCCTGTCTCTATCAGCAGCTTCCATCTAGCGGACCAAACCTGGAGCTATCATACGGCTGAAAAATCTGGAATATTTTATCTCTCACCTCCTTCACACTTCTTATGGAGTTTGCCAAGACTGAGAAATTGTTCTTTTTCAACCTTTTTCCATCCATCTTTCCTTAGTCCCCTTAAGGTCTATCACTCTCAATTCAGGGAGACATTATTCGGTGCTTTTTCATTGAACACTGTCTGCCTTACCCTGGTAGTAGAGCGAGTTAGTTTTCCTAATCTAAATTTAAGTGAACCCTAATTTTTAAATATCAAAGGCCATGTTTGTTTGTCTAACATTGCTTTCTTTAAGAAGTTCCAGTCCCGCTCATTTTCCATGTTTGCCCAGCCAAAGTGGACCACGCTGTGTTCTCTCAAATGCTCTCTCAAGACTTTGTGATTATTCACTGTGGTTCCCAAACATTACATTCTTTTTTTCTCATATCAATAGTGGATATAAAACATTCATCATCTTGTCCTTGAAGTTCTTCTTTTCTTTTTTTCCTTTATTTCAAAGATGTATTTTTGTTTTCTGTGTAGGAGTGTTTTGCCTGCATGTATGTCTGTACACCGTGTGTGTGCCTGGTGCCCACAGAGGTCAGAAGAGATGCCCAGTGCCCTAGAACTAGGTTGCAGATGGTGGTGAGTCTCCCTGGCAGGTCTTCTGAAAGAATAAGTGTTTTTACCCACTGAACTACCTTTTCAGCCTTGATTTTGTATTTTTCTTAATCTCTTCTGAATTCTGTAGTATTTGTAGGACATTTTCTCATTTAGTCATTTCTGAGTCTAATTTCCCACAGAAAGGTGGAGTAGACCTGGGTGTTTGATCACATGGAAGCTTTTGTATTATTATCTTCATTTGTAGTAGTTACTGCTGTGAATATCACGTTACACAAATGAGGTCATTTAAATAGTATCAAATGTACCTTTCTTTAAACATATTTGGAGCTGGTAATGTACAGTGTATTCCATAAAATCTTCAAAAATGCAGGTTTGTCTATGTTTGTCCTCTACCATGAATGGCTTTGAGGATCAAAATGGGCTTCTGTTTCTTGGGAACTGAAGAGAGAGATGAGATGAAGAAAAGAATAAAGAGAAAGATGACAGGCTGAAGAAGAGGAAGAAGAAGGGCACGTGTGTGCTGTTTCTCCAGGACAGATTCCTGAAAAGGAAAACAAAATCTTTCATTTTGCTGCCCATGTTTGAGTCACATGCCCTTACCTAGCTGTAAGAGACAATGAAAACAATATATATATATATTAAAAATTGTGTGTAGTAATTCACAGTAAAAACAAACAAGCAAACAAAAAAATGATTCCTATGAAATAAGGAAAGATAAAAACCAAGGTACAAGTTGTTGTCAATATGGAGGCCAACGTTGGTTGTCAGATCTTAACAGAGAACTGAGGAGCTATCTGAGAGATGTCACGCATGCGTGGGGCGGGGGCGGCGTAGGAACCATTTGTATTTTTGTTGCTTAATCTTACTACAAATGTAAAGTGCCCTAAAAAGTAAAGGCCACCAGAAAATTGAATGGTAACCAGGAATCTCTGCTTTTCTCTGGAACAGATGAAAATGAAAGCCATGGAATAATTGAAAGGAAAAAAGCACAATAAGAATGGGAGATGGTACATGATGACTGAAGTCATTTTCCAAGGGAATTATATCTAGACTTTGTTTCTTTTTTACTTGGTAAATCCATGTCTAATAATCCCACTGACCTTAATATATTATTCTGTTTTCTGGGTTAGTGTTTATTGTCATTAACTTTGGAGAAAGAAAATATTCCAAACAAGTTAATTAAATATTATTTTACTAGAGTGATAGTGAAGTTATCTTATTAAAGGAAGGGGTTTCTTTTTTTGGAGACAGGGTATCACTAGGTAGAAACAAAATTCTTCTGAAATAAGTGCCTGTGATTCTGCTAATGAATTTGTACGTATTCCCCAATTCCCACTTTCCCTGAGTTTCTATCCCCTGCTTTTGTTGGTCACTAACCTCTTAAATATTGTCCTACTTCTTGTTTCGGCAGAGATTAGAAAACTTAACATTCATTCTTAATTGTTATACCTTAAATATTTTGATTATTCAAAAAATCAATAGAAACAAGTCTGAAGAGATGAATCAATCTGTTCACTTAATTCTTTTTAACAGAAGCATTAATTATCTGATGTTTAATTTGAGAAACTTACCATTCTGGTGTACCAATAGGACCTTCTGGGGATAGGCTCTATGTGCCACCTATATACATCCATGACCTACTTATCTATCTACCTGTCTGTCCTTACATCCGTCTTTGTATGTATCTGTCATATATCTCTATCTTTACTTGTATATCTATCATGTCTGTATCTGTCTATTTTCTATCTTTCTATATATTTTTATATCTCTCTATAACTATCTATAAATCACATATCTCTATCTATTTATCATCATCTATATTGACATCCTGTAAGTGTGTGTGTGTGTGTATGTGTATGTGCATGTGTATTAGGTGCTTCAGCAAAACAGATTAATAAACATCTAGATATAATAACAACAGAGGTTGACTCATTTCTGAGAACCCATACCCATATTCTCATGATTCTCAGATTCTTTCTAAGATCCTCTCTTTATTGCAACCCAGTGCTTACCACAACTCAAGCAGGCACCTCCTTCTCAACCACAGACCATGCCTGGCAGAAAACAAGGTAGGTTGCCTGCAGACCTTCTCTATTCTCCCTGTTCCCCTCAGTCCCACCCTTCATGCTGTAACAGAACACCAGATGCAGTCTTCCTTCCCCAGTGCCCACATCTCCTATGGAACCCATAGTCCATTCCCTCGTAACCTCCTTCCCACACTCATCTCTGCATCCCAGTCCCAAACTCAAGCAGGCATTCCCTGTGAACACACCAGCTGATCAGGCCATGGAAACAAGCAATACACAGCCATCACATTCTCTAAAATTCAAGAAAGGAAACAGAAACCAAGGAACAAAACACCTACTCCAAAAGACAAACCCAGAAATCTTCACTTAGACCTATAATCATCCCAAACCCAGAAGCCTAGACACCAGTACAAGAACACAATCAAGAACAGCCAGGGCAATATGACTCCACCAGAGAGAGCCCAGCCATCCTACCACAGCAATCCTTGAATATTCCAATAAAGTTGATGCACTAGAAAAGGACCTTAAAATCAACTATATGAAGATAATGAAAGTCCTTAAAGAGGACTTTATTCCTTAAAGAGAATAAATCCTTTAAGGAAATTCAGAGAAACACAAACAAACAATTGAAGGAAATGAATAAATCTCTTAAAGAAATTCAAGAAAATAGAAACAAATGGTTGATAGAAATAAATAAAACTGTTCAAAGACCCAGAAAATATTTTCAGTAGACTCATAGAAGAAAAATTTCCTAACCTAATAAAGAAGATGCCTATAAAGGTATAAGAAGCACACAGAACACCAAATAGGTTGGAAGAGAAAATAAAGTCCCTCCCTGTATGATAATAAAAACACTAAACATACAGAACAAAGAAAGAATATTAAAATTTGTAATGGGAAAAGGCCAAGTAACATACAAAGGTGGACCTATTAGAATTACACCTGACTTCTCAACAGAGACTCTAAAGGACAGAAGGGCCTGGACAGATGTGCTGCAGACTCTAAGAGACCACAGATGTCAGCCCAGACTACTATATCTAGCAAATCTTTTAATCACCATAGAAGAAGAGAATAAGATATTTTGTAATAAAGTCAAGTTTAAACAATATCTGTTTACAAATTCAGCCCTACAGAAGGTGCTAGAAGGAAGCCTCCAACCTAAGGAGATTAACCACAACCATGAAAATACAGGGAATAAATAATCTCAGATCAACAAAATCAAAAGAAGGGAAACACACACACACACACACACACACTGTCACCACAGCTACCAACAAAATAATAGGAATCAACAATCACTAGCCATTGATATTGAGAAATATCCTTGGCCTCAGTTCCCCCCCAAAAAAAACAGACTAACAGAATGGATGCAAACACAGAATCCAACCTCCTGCTGCATCCAAGAAATACACCTCAACATTAAGGATAGACTTGCTTCAGGGTAAAAGGTTATAAAAAGATATTCCAAGCGAATAAACCCAAGAAGCAAGCTGGTGTAGCCATTTTAACATGTAACAAAATAGACTTCAAACAAAACTAATGAAAAGAGATGATAAAGGGCACTACATACTACACACATCAAAGGAAAAATCCACCAAGATGACATTTTAATTCTTGACATCTATGTCCCAAACACAAGCACACCCAATTTTGTAAAAGAAACACTGCAACTCAAATCACACAATGACCCTCACACATTGATAGTGGGAGACTTCAGTACTCCACTCTCATGAGTGGACAGGTCATCTAGGAAAAACTAAACAGAGAAATAATGGACCTAACAGATGTTATAAACTAAATGGACCTAACAGACATCTACTGACTATTTCACTCAAACACAAATGAATATACTTTATTCTCTGCACCTAATGAGACTTTCTCCAAAATTGACTACATATGCGGACACAAAGCAAGCATCAACAAAGACAAGAAAACTGAAATAGCTTCCTGCACTCATAAGACCACCATAAGATTAAAGCTGGAGATCAACAGCAGAAACAACAGAAAGCTCACAAACTCATAGAAACTGAACAACCCTGTACTGTATGAAAACTGGGTCAACACAGAAATAAAGAAAAAAAAATATAGACTCCCTAGAATTCAATGAAAATGAAATACACAGCATACTCAAACTTATGAGGCACAATGAAAACCATGCTAAGAGGTAAGTTCATAGCAATAAGTGCCTACATTTAAAAAAAAATTAGAGAGATCTCATACTAGCAACTTAATAGTACAACTGAAAGCTCTAGAACAAAAAGAAGATAGCATACCCAAGAGGAGTAGACAGTAAGAAATAATCATATTGAGGGCTGAAATCAATAAAATAGAAATAGAGAGAACAATTTAAAAAATCAATGAAACAGGCTGAAGAGATAGCTCAGAGGTTAAGAGCACTGGCTGCTTTTCCAGAGGTCTTGAGTTCAGTTCCCAGCAACCACATGGTGGCTCATGACCATCTGTAATGAGATCTGGTGCTCTCTTCTGGCCTGCAGGCAGAATACTGTATACATAATAAATAAATAAATCTTTTAAAAAATAAATGAAACAAAGAGTTGGTTCCTTGAGAAAAATCACCAAGATAGACAAGACATCAGGGGATACAAATTTGAGAGGAATAAGACAAAGTGTCTTTATTTGCAGATGATGTGATAGTATACCTGTGATACTAAAAATTCAACCAAGAATCTCTTATAGTTGACAAACACTTTCAATGAAGTGGTTGGATACAAGATAAACAAAACAAACCCAAAAAACAAATTAAACCAAACAAACGAACAATCTCAGTAGCTCTCCTATATAGAAAGACAAACAGATTGAGAAAGAAGTTGGGGGAAATGACACCCTTCATAATAGCCTCAAACAATATAAAATATCTCAGGGCAACTCTAATCAAGCAAGTAAAAGACCTGTATGATAAAAACTTCAAGTCTTTCAAGAAGGAAACTGAAGATATCTGAAGATGAAAATCTCTCCCATGCTCATGGATCAGTATGATTAATATAGTAAAAATGGCCATTCTACCAAAAGGTAATCTACAGGTTCAATGCAATCTGTATCAAAATTCCAACATAATTTTTACAGATATCGAAATGAAAAGTCTCAAATTCATGTGGCAAAAAAACAAAACAAAACACAGATTAGCTAAAACATTTCTAAACAATAAAAGAACTGCTATAAGTATCATCATCTCCAATTTCAAGCTGTACTAGAGAGCTATAATAATAAAAACTGCTTGTTATTGGTGTAAAAACAGACACACCAATTAATGGAGTAAAATTGAAAACCCGGAAATGAATCTACACACATATGGGTATCTGATTTTTGAGGAAGTCAGAAATACACATTGGAAAAAAAAAGACAACATGTTCAACAAATGGTGTTTGTCAAACTGGATATCTGCAGGTAGAAGAATGAAAATAAATCCACATCTATCACCCTGCACAAACTCAAGTCCAATTTGATCAAAGACCTCAACATAAATCCAGTTACACTGAACCTGATAGAAGAAAAAGTCGGGAATGGCCTCGAACACATTGACACAGGAGAAGACTTTCTTAGCAGAATATAAATAGGGCAGGCACTAAGATCAACAAATAATAAAGGGACCTCATGAAACTGAAAAGCTTCTGTAAGGCTAAGGACACCATGTATAAGACAAAACAGCAGCATACAGAATGGGAAAAGATTTTCACTAACTCCACATCTGATAGAGGACTTATATCTGAAATGTGTAAAGAACTCAAGAAACTAGATATAAAAAAAACCACCAACAACAAATAATCCAATTTAAAAATGGGGTTCTGATCTAAACAAAGAATTCTCAATAGAGGACATATGGCTGAGCAAGATTTAAAGAAATGTTCATCCTTTACCATACGTAAATGCAAATCAAAACTACTTCGAGATTTCATCTTATACTGTCAGAATGTCAATAATACAAGTGGCAGCTCATGCTAGCAAGGATATGGAATAATGGGAACACTCCCCCATTGCTGGCAGGAGTGCAAACTTGTACAACCACTGTGGAAATCAATATGGCAGTTTCTCAGAAAATTGGGAAGCTATCTACTTCAAGACCCAGCTATATCAGTCTTGGGCATATATCCTTGATGCACCATCCTATCAAAAGGACACCTTCTCAGCTATATTCATAGAAGCTTTAATCATAATAGCCAGAACCTCAAAACAACCTAGATGTCCCTCAACAAGGGAATGGATAAAGAAAATGTGCTACATTTACACAATGGAATATTACTCAGCCATTAAAAAATGATGTCATGAAATTTGCAAGCAAATGGATGAAACTTGAAAAAGTCATCCTGAGTGAGGCAAACCAAACTCAGAAAGACAAATATAGTATGTGTTCACTTATAAGTAGATATTAGCCTTTAAATAAATGATAACCAATCTACAACCTGTAGACCAAGAGAAATTATGTAAAGACAAGGGGTCGAGAGGTGCATGGATCTCCCTGAAAAGAGGAAACCCAATAGATTTTATGGATGGTTTGGGGGATTGTTGGGATGGGAGCCAGAGGGATCAGATGTTGGGAGGATGGGATGGAGAGAGAAAATGAGGGGAGAGACAGCTGGAATTGGTGGATACATAATCTCAACTGGCCATCTTTTAACTAGGCAAGGCTTCCAGCAGCAGGTCTGGGTTGTATTTGATTGAGTTGTTGGCCAAGGGGATTCCATGAAAATCCCCAAACAATCCAGGCTGATTCTAAGACAAAAGGTTGCTCTCCTCAAACTGACAGTGGGGCGCTATTGCTGAGGACGACATCCACATAGCTCACTGAACATGGAGAAGTCAAGCTGTTGCCTACATGGAGCCTTCCCCTCTATTATCTAGTCTCTTTGGTGCAGGAAGGTACTCTGCAGGCTACCAAAAGGGAAACATGGGCACCAACCCAGTTACAAAACCTTCGACCTACAATCTGTCCTGCCTGCAAAATATGCTAGGGCAATGATGGCACAAAACTTGAGGAGTAGCCAACCAATGTCTGATTTGACTTAAGGAACCCATTCCTGACACTGCTTGGGTAACCAAGAACCAGAGACTAGATAGTTCAAAGAACTAGGGTAAAACTAAACATGACTGGTCAAAACAAGCAAGCAAGCAAGCAAACAATAAAATGATTTCTAATGATATTTTTGCTATACTCCTAGGTTAGCCTTATCCAGTCATTATCAGAGAGATTTCCTCCATCAGCAGATGGCAACAGATGCTGAAGAAGGCTTTATTTTCACTCATGGTTTGAGAAGAGAGCAATGCATTATCTCAGAGAAGGCATAGTAGAAGAAGTGTAAGGCACAAGTCATGTTGAACCCACAGTCAGGAAGTGAGAAGGGATAAGTGAGGCTGAGCTACAGAATTCCAAAGTCTTCAAAAAACCAGATCATACACCAGATGGATCTTGATCCTACTGCCAGGGGGCCCCTTAAGCTGATCAAGCTACTCAACTGTCTCAATTATGCAAAGGGCCTAGTCCAATCCCATGAAGGCTCCACAGCTGTTGGTCTAAAGTTTTCTTGTATATTATTAAAGGACCAGCCTTAATAATATACTTACCAGGGGCTCAGAAGAGAAACTACGAACAGCGAGATTTATTTTCAGGGAATGAATCTAAGTAAACCAAGCTCTTTATCTGTCTACTTTATTCCTCTTAGATAAAATCCTATCTACACAGCTTCAGTTCTGTACTCAAGCCTAGTTTCTTTCTTGCCTGATTTGTCTCTACCTTTATATGTTGTCCCTTCTAAGTTCTATCTTAATTCTCTCATCTTAGTTCTGCCTCATCCAGGTCCTTCTCATCTCATTCATCTTGTACATTCCCATTTGGCTCTTCCTCATCTTCCATCCTGACCTCCAGTTCTCTAGTCAAAATTCCTCTCCAGCCAAAATCCTCAATATCCTCTCATTGTTCTCCTTACACCTCAGTTCCCTGTCTCTGAGGTGTTCAGTTATAAACCCAAGTCATAGTGATCCTCTGGCAGAGCAAGGTCACCAGGCTTGAATTCCTATGGGGTCATAAAGGCAGGTAAGAATTTTCCTCAGGCAGTGGCCATCAAGCTTTCTTTTACAACCCAAATAAGTGCTAATGATCAGTTGTTAGTCAAGAAGGGAATTTATGTGCTCAATCTACATTCTTAGAAGTGGTTAGGTAAAAAATTAGGAGTCTATTAGTAAGGCTGTAAGGAAGGAGGGTCTCACCCTAAATTGCACAAGAAATAAAGCTATCCTCCTGACCTAGGAGACAGGTGTTGTTTTGTTTGGCCTTGGATGTTTGATGGATATTTTAGATAAATACACTGTTAGGAGTTCTTGGAAGCATGCATAGCATTATAAGAAAGTCACTGTAGGAACCAGCTAATATATATACAAAAGCTAAAATATCACCAAGACTTCTTAATCCATGGCTTGACCTTTGGAGAAGTCCTTGACTTTTCCAAGTAGTAGTTTGTTTGATAGTAGCTGAATTCCATTATGTTTTCCTGTGGCTTGCAGCAAAGTCCATGAGTTCTCACTAGCTTGATTTGGTTGTCTCTGTAGGTGTTCCCATCACAGTCTTGAAGGCCCTTGCTCATAGAATCTCTCTTCCCTCTCTTTGACTAGACTCCTGGAGCTCAGCCTGGTGCTTGGCTGTGGATCTCCACTTTGCACAGCCTTGAGGGGTTTGGACCTGCCTCACTTGAATGTACCATGCTCTGTTGACTCCCCATGGGAGGCCTTACCTTTTTGGAGGAGGGAATGGGTGTGGGTCGGGGGACAAGGATGAGGGAGCGGGAGGAGAGAAGAGAGGGAGATCTGTGATTGGTATGTAAAATGAATAAAAAATTTCTTAATTAAAAAAAAGAATTTCACTGACCCCCCCCCCCCAAAAAAAAGAATCCCAAAGACTGACTCCAGTGAGCCATTTTCTCCCACAAGACTCTACCTCCTAAGGTTCTAGAATCTTCCATCTCAGCTGGGAAACATGAATTCAAACACACGAGGCTATAAGGAATATTTCATATTTAAACTATTTTAGAGTTTATGTTTAGAGATTGGGAACTCTGGAATCTAATGCCCATGGGCGTGGCAGCAGTTAAACCTCCACCCACTCAAGAAGATTTGGGTATGCATATGTATTTGAGATGATCTTCCCATTCTCCTTTCTCTTTTTGTTCCATCGCTACTTGCTGCCTGTTTGGTGGTGCCATCCACATTCACAACAGGTCTCTACTCAGTTCACTTATCCATACACCAACCTCATGGCAGTCATTATGGATATACCCAAAACTGTACTTTACCAATCTTGTAGACATGCCTCAGTCCAGACAAGATAACATTCAAAATTAACCATCGTTTTGTGCCACAAGAATGTATTTGAATGCATACAAATATGCTAGCAGAACTTTAGCCCCCATTAAAAGAGTAATAACAGAGCAGTGGAGATAAGACAATACAGCTGAGTATCCCAGAAGGATGCATAGTGTTCTTTCCACAAGAATATTTAAGATCAAATCTTCATGAAGCAAGAGGAGGTATACTGGGATAGCTGTATCTATACACAGTAGAATGTTGGTCTATACAACAGTGAACAGGCCCTCTGGTCTAATACCTGTAAACAAGCCTTGGTTTTTAACAACAATAGCATCTCCTTAAATGTCCAAATTGACCTTATTATCATCTTTAAAATAGTGTCCTGTGTGGACTTTGCTAACACTGGGGCCAGGAAGATTTTCTCACAGCTAAGAAAAGAGAAGCTTTATTGAAGTTTCAGGGTGATTTGGACTCTGGAAGATGGTTACCCTTCAAAGGGCCTAAGAGCCAATGAGAGGAGAAGCCAAAGAGTGAGGATCCTTGTCTTGGAATGCAAGCTGTATAAATGACCATTCTTTCTTTTGAGTTAACAGAACGGACCTGCAGGTAAATATGCCCTTGTATAAATAGTCTTGTTGAAGTTGCATTTGGGGGTTAGTTCACTAAGGGAAGACCCTAGCACCATGGTAGAGAACCAAAGGGAGATAGAGTCATTCTGCATGCTATCTTAGAGAACTTATGTGTCCTAGCAGCACTGTCTGGTCCCCTACTTATAAAACTTAAACAAGGAGGAAGCACAAGTCTTCCTTGTGATGTCATTACATTTAAGCTGAAGGATGTCAGTCTTGTCCATCAATATCATTTAGATTTGCTGTTTGGTCACTTGTTTAATATCAAGAGGACAGTGAGGAAGGAGGCTTACCTTTCGTAATCATCATAATATCTATAAAATTTGTTGCTGTAGAAAGAGGAATAAAGTAAAGTTCAGAGAGTCTAAACTTAATGCCCTACTGAAAGGGGGATTAAAATCTCCAGGGTATGTGTCTGAGCTTGGGTATACATTTCATAACACCTTATTGTCTAGCTGTTTCCTATAAGAGAGAAGCATTTGGAGGCCAGGATAGCTTCGGAGAGAATTGCTGCACTCTTTGCAGGAAATGGTCTGTTCCTCATCTTGGTACTTTAGAGCGTCCTTTATTTTTATTTTCTTCATGGACAAAAACTCACATAGCCCCGGTTTGCCTTAAACTTTCTGTGTAGCCCTGTTTGAACTTGAAGTCAAACCTGCCTGGCTCAATTTATAATCAATTATTGATAATGATAGATAAAATTATCTACCAGGTTTTTCTACCAGTGTTTTCTTCTGGAAGAAACAAGAAGTGAGGCATATTTCTTGTTTCCTCTGGGCAGTGCTTACTAGAAATCACCTGTCTAGCTATTTCCTTTATAAGCCCTTTGCCCTAGGGCTCCCCTGGGTTTGTGTTTCCATCTGTGACTCTAATTTATCCCAAAAGAGGATTAAGAGTTCACATTTTGGGACAAGAAGATGGTTCAGCTGGTAAGGGCACAAATTCCCACACTAATGACCTGAGTTCAATCACTTTGTGAGACTCACATGATGGAAAAAAAGAACCAAGTCCTGAAGATGTGAATATGTACACACACACACACACACACACACACACACACACACACGCATGCACGCACGCACGCACACGCACACACACACACAAATGGATAAATAAATGTATTTTTTCAAAATAACATAACTTATTGGGAATCTAAAGTTGTTTATGTAGTCATCAGATACTGTTTATTGGATAAAATTAATCGGTTTTAAATAACCCAGAGGTTTTGAGTGAATGGTCATGCTGTTCTAACTCTGATGCAAAAGAGGATGAAAATTTTGTCCCATCTTTAAAGGAACATTTCCACATTTATTAGTCTGCTATTCTCTTCAATGCCTATAGTTTAGTCTTTGACTTAAGGGTTCTTCAAAAGCATCTTTAAATTCCTTGATCTTTAGCCCTTTATCTCCTTAAATGTATTATTGATCGATTGGCATACTTGTTCTTTATACTCTTTGAGAATGCTTATTATGAATCCATTGTTAAACTCCTAAATGGGTCAAATCAATTTTTCAGTTGCCAGAAAATAAGCATTAAATTCCTGTCTTCCAGGAGCCGTAAGCAAATAAAATTCTCCCCACTAATAAAATAGAGACTCTTTTAAGGGTTATTGCTGGAAAGAGGGAAACATTCTCTTTTATTTGTCAGATGAAACAAAATGTTCTGATTATGTCTTTGGATCTACTAGAATACAATTTTCTCAGGTGTCTGTGAAATGACACTCATATAAATTACATTTTCTTGGAAACTGAATGGACATTAAATGTCCTTCACAGTCTTCTGTGTTTGAGCACTTGGTCCCTAATTGCTGGAGCTCTTTGGGAAAGTTGTAGAACTATTAGGAGGAAGAGCACAGACCTCAGACACAGGACCACAGGATCTAGAGGATTGCACCCTAACCTGCCCCTCTCTATGCCCACATTTATCTTGAGGTCTCAGCTTCCTAGTCCAGCAAGATGTTGAGAGTTGCAGACTTATACTTACATCAACTTGAATGATGGCCATGCCTTCTTGTATGTTACTTTTTGATGTTGCAATAAAATGCAATGGCCAAAGTAACTTACATAAGGAAGAGTTTGTTTTGTCTAATGTTTCCAGAGGCTGAGAGACCATATCTTCAACCACTAGCAATAAGCAGAGAGAGAAAAACAGAAGTGAAATGAGGCTATGAACTATCAATGGCCATCTTCAATTATGTACTTTCTTGAGTAAGGTCCTACCACCTAAAGGCTCCATATGCTTCCCCAAAGCACCACCAACTGGGAACCACGGGTTCAAATCCATGAGCCTGTTAATAGCATGCCCCATTTAGAACCTCACATCTTCCCTGCCACAGTCACGAGAAATCCTTCACCCCTTAAGTGTTTTTGTCGCTATTCTGCCTTAGCAATAAGCAGAGATTAGCTTAATGGAGTAGGTTCATTTTGGCTCATGATCTCGAAGGTTCAACATTTGATTGGTTAGCTCAATGCATATGAGCAGAACTTCGTGATGGCAGGAGCTTTTGGCTGTTGAGGTTCGTCACAGCATTAAAGTCAGTAAACAGAAAGCTAGGGAGGATTGAGGACCAGTCATAATGTTTGAAGTCACACCTACAATGACCTATGAAGTCACCTACAGTGACCTATTTCCTCCAGCTGGGACCTATGTCTTAAGATTTCTACCACTTCCCAAAATTGTACTGACAGCTGGGTACCAAGCATTTGATGCATGAACCTGTGGAGCAATATTTCTTATTTCAATCATAATAGAAATATAATAATAATAATAATAATAATAATAATAATAAAGTGGATTTCTATTTTCCTCCAGTTGATTTTTCTCAGCACACTGTTCTAGAACATCCTGTGTATTCTCAATACCCTGAGGACTACAAATAAGTAAAGCTTCCCTTTCTTAGTCTTTTGGAAATGTAGTTGAGTAGGCTCAGAAGCTTGTAGGGAGGACATTGCTAGATACCCTGACACTAGAGGACAGTAGAAAGAAAGCACCACTTGTGTCAATCATATGCTACTCTATTCCCATCACTCTGTTGCTAGAGACAATCAACTTACAAAGAGAATGGATGCTCAGTCAATAACTGACTGGTCGGTCCTACTGCTTTACGGTCACGGTGGCACATCATGGTAGGTGTACAAAATTCAGAGGCACGCCCTCAATAACTCAAACACATACTAAATCTTACCTATTAAAGTTTCCAATTTCATTCAATAGTGTCAAGAATGAGGACCAAGCTTTTGAACATGACTTTTGAGAAACATTTCAGTTCTAAACTCTAGCAAATATGACAATGTGAAAAACAGAAGCTGTTCTAACCTAGAACTACCAAAAAGCCTCAGAAAATTCAGAAATGAAATCTAATCTACTGGGTACATTTCAGATCTGATTCCAGTCCAGTAAAAAACAGAACAAAACAAAACAAAAACAAAAAACAATACATTGTAGCTCAAGTTTTCCTGCCTGGCCCACAGTCAGGACAAATCTCTCTCACCTGCCAGTCCCCCAGCCACTCAGACCCGACCAAGTAAACACAGAGACTTATATTGCTTACAAACTGTATGGCCGTGGCAGGCTTCTT
Organism: Peromyscus eremicus; assembly: GCF_949786415.1. Lineage (NCBI taxonomy): Eukaryota > Metazoa > Chordata > Mammalia > Rodentia > Cricetidae > Peromyscus > Peromyscus eremicus. Next base: position 6,544,813 of record NC_081435.1, read on the forward strand.
GCTAACTGTTCTTACAGCTTAAATTAATCCATTTCCATTAATCTATGCCTTGCCACATGGCTCGTGGCTTACCGGCACCTTCACATGCTGTTTGTCATCCTGGTGGCTGGCAGTGTCTCTCTGACTCAGCCTTCCACTTCCCAGCTTTATTCTCCTCCTTGCCCCGCCTATACTTCCTGCCTAGCCAACGGCCAATCAGTGTTTTATTGATTAATCAGCAACACATTTGCCATACATCCCACAGCAATACATTTTATAAAACAGTAAGCACAATGTGAAAGCAGGTGATGGGAAACAAAGATACAGAAAGTGAGATATGAAACCCCTTGGGAGTTAAATACCATCGTGAGAGAGGGTACAGGACTCCACTGCTATTAAACAATAGTAGTAATTAACATGTGTTAAATGTTATATGCTAGGCATTTCTAATCTTAATTATGATCTTAAGTCACTAAGATATCAGCGTCCTGATCCCTGTTCCATGAGTTTGTTCTTACCGTCCCTGTTTTATCGGTGAAATGGGGAAAATGTATCGGGACTTGCAGACCGTTTAAGCCACAGAGCTGCAGAGTCCAGCAGCCCAGCTCTAGAGCTTGCCATGCTAATCACTAGATTATGTCCAGCGTTTCAAGTAAGAGATGCACAGACCAGGCAATAACAGCAGTGCCAGAGGAAGCGATAAGGCAGTCCTCATTGGCAGGAAGGCACAGCAAATACTTCTTGCAGCCCTTCATCTCCCTTGAGACAGACAGAGTTGTCTAGTGGGGACAGTAGTAAGTGCTGGATGAGACTAAACAAAGTAAAAGCCAGAACATAGAAGGTAAGTAGGCAAGTACCATGCCTTGTTCTCAATGGGGGCAAGATAACTGAAAAGGTGAAGAGATCTAGTATGAAATCTCCAAGATGAGTGGGAGCCAGAAGGTATATGCTGAATGGTAAGGAGATAAAGAAGAAAAAAGATGCAGAGCACTGCATTGATTAGCTAGAGAGGCAGCAGGGGCTCTCTCAAGATTGTAAAGAGATAAAAACAGGGGACCAAGAACAAAATGACCAAAATTTAAAGCTTTGGAAGAAGAAACATCAATAGGAGACTGTTCGGGTGAGGGTTTGATTCGGGTAGTTGACATCATAGCATGTCTGGAAACGAATCCACTTGCTAAGTGAATGACTGAGTAAGTGTCCTGAAGACTCAATAATGAGTGAAAGTCCAGCCTGACTTCAGAATAGCAAAGAGATCCAGAACATAGACTTTAGAACCAGAATCCCAAGATTCAAAGCAGAGTTCTGCCTCCCACCAGCTGTGCAGCCTTATCCCCAGCACTTACTTATTTATTTATTTATTTATCTATTTATTTATTTATTTATTTATTTATTTATTTATTTATTTTTGCCTGTCATCATTATCTACATGCTGGACTGTGTAATCAGACTGACTATATCATGCTGTTAAGAACCTAATGTGTCTTGGTATTTCAGATCATGTGACTACTCTATACAATATACTCTATATACATATTTGTTAAATAAATCAAGAAAGCAAATTAAGTTGTTTTTGAGGTAAGTAACTTCTATGATGCATGCCAGGAAATCAGATCACGAGGAGGCATTGTTTCAGGTAGCAGCCTAGCTGATGCCCATGAAAAGCATGAGTTTCAGTTAATAAACACTGAGTGGATTCACCTTACATTGTATATTCTTTGCTGTCACGAGATGAAGAGGAAGGTAAACAAAATCCCCATTTTCCAGGGAGATACAGCACAGAAGTGCATTCGGAAAGAGAGGAAGTCAATAGTGAACCATGGTAAGTGGGGCAGTGCAAGTATAAATGAGTTACCAGACACTATCATGGAAGGATCCACGGAGACATCTTGAACTGACCAAGGAATGCTTCACAGACTGGTTGCATTAGGCACATGGTGCATAGATATAAATATGTGTGTGTGTGTGTGTGTGTGTGTGTGTGTGTGTGTGTACAGATATGTGCACATATGTATATTCTTTTTTTATTTCTTTGGCTAAAAAATTTCAATTTCCCATTGCCCTTAGATTCCAAATTTCATGCCATAACTTCTCAGTCTGTTTGTAGTGCTATAGCAATATACTACAGGCTGCATGATTTAAGTAGCATTCACTTCTTTATCGCTTTGGAAGATGGGATGTTTAGATTCAAGATTCTAGTAGATTTGTTGACTGACAGCTGCCCACCATTCTAGTTTGTGCGGCCATCCTTTTTTTTTTGTGGTGTGTGAGTATCGAGCTTCTCTCAAGCACAATTTGTCTTCTGAGGTCAGTAATTTCCTCATGAGAGTTTCGACTTTACAGCCACATCTACACTAATCACTTCCCAGTTGCTCTGAGAATCATACCTTCAACAAGGGAGTTTCTGAACAAAACTTCAGCCCATGGTAACTAATGTCTCCTACAGTCTTCTCTTCAGGCAGGAACTTCTCCTCCCTTTCCTGTTAGTTCTCATCTCATCTCAGAGCCTTTGTGTCTGACAGGCCTTCATTTCCCTCTGTTTTCAAATACCTTACATTCAGCTCTTAGTTCAAGTACTGTATCCTCAGAGAGGTTGCCCATGGATACCTTAGACTAAGTCTACATCCCTGTAGCCCTCTCATTACTCTGTGTCATATCATCTTCCCTCTCTTCTTTTTTTTTAAATTTAATTTAATTTTATTTTACAATACAATTCAGTTCTACATATCAGCCACGGATTCCTTTGTTGTCGCCCCCCCCCACCTATCCCCTCTTCCCACCTCATCCAGGGCAAAGCCTTCCCCAAAGACTGAGATCAACCAGTCCCCTCCTCCCAGGCCGAGCCAAGTGACCTGTATGAGCCCCAGGTTTCAAACAGCCAACTCATGCAATGAGCACAGGATCCGGTCCCACTGCCTGGTGCCTCCCAAACAGATCAAGCCAATCAATTGTCTCACCCATTCAGAGGGCCTGATCCAATTGGGGGCCCTCAGCCATTGGTTCATAGTTTATGTGTTTCCATTTGTTTGGCTATTTGTCCCTGTGCTTTATCCAACCTTGATCTCAACAATTCTTGCTCATATAAACCCTCCTCTTTCTCGCTAATTGGACTCCTGGAGCTCCACCCGGGGCCTAGCCGTGGATCTCTGCATCCAGTTCCCTCAGTCATTGGATGGGGTTTCTAGCAACAATTAGGGTGTTTGGCCATCTATCACCAGAGTAGGCCAGTTCAGGTTGTCTCTCGACCATTGCCAGCAGTCTATTGTGGGGGTATCTTTGTGGATTTCTGTGGGCCTCTCTAGCACTTTGCTTCTTCCTACTCTGGAAAACAGGACCCCAAGAAAGACACGGGGATCACCCAATGACGGAGAAATGGATGAGATCTACATGAACAATCTGGACATGAGTGGGGGTGATGAAGGGCGAGGGTCAAGGGAAAGAGAGCTTGGGGGAGCAGGAGATCCCAGCTGGATCAAGAACAGAGAGGGAGAACAAGGAGACCCTCCCTTCTTATGACCATCTGTAGATGGAAAAGACTTCTCGGTGGATTAGGTATGGGGAGGTGTTCTAGTTTGACTGTGAAATGTCCCCTGCAGGTTTTCCTGTGGGAACACTTGCTTCCAGTGGGAGGTGCTGTTTTGGAAAATTATAGTGCCTTTAGTGGTTGAGCTTTGCTGGAGGAACTGGGACAGTGGGTAGGGTAGATTCCATGGCCTGACCCCACTTCCTGACTATTCTCAACTTCCTGGCTGTAGATACAATGAGACTTACAATCTCTTTCCTGCTTCCTGGATGAACTGCATCTGCTTGAACTTTAAGCTCAAATATACCCTTGCTCCTGTAAATTGCTTCTCATCAGATGCTTTATTAAAGCGACAAGAAAAGTGCCTAGCACAGGAAATTCCTTAGCACCATTCTTATTATTCCACAAAAGTAATGCTCTTTGTAGCTTGAGACTGAGAGCTGAGATTTTTCTCACTGGACAGAGGAAAGAAAGAAGACACCATACTTGTCTAATTTAAGTGGCAAGCCTTGCAGTCCACTCCTCACTCTGTTTGCCTACTGGGCTCTATTATATTTCAGAGTCTGACCTGCAGTGTGCAGAACTCTCCAAAGCAATGCATTAATAATGAGGAGCCTTAGCTATGTCTTCTTTCATTGTGGGCAGAGGTCCCACCTCTATCCTCCATGTCACCTCCCAGCCAGTTCCTAATGAGTGGACCATGCTAGTATGGCACAACTTTTTGGCATTCATATCTGCTTATGAATAATAAAATGTAATCCAAACATATGCCTTCTCACTCTGCCATCCTCTCAGGCTCAGCTCTTGTTCTTAATGCACGATGTTAATGTCAATCTGTTTGCTTTAATTATGTTAAGAGGTTATGTTGGAAGGTTATCCATTTAGTCTTTAACAGCATGAAATGGCACTTAGATTGTCATTGTCACTTTCTGCAAATAAACAGAAATTTGATTAACAGTGGCTAACCACAAGAAAAGAAATGCGCTCAGAAACTCGGCATTTTTAGCGATTAAGCACTAGGTGTCACTAGCATTCTCTCCACTACAGATATCCACACTTTCAGAAGAACCAAAGCCAGGCAGGCGTGGTGAAGAAGTGTAGGCAACCGGAGCAACAATGGACAGCTGTTCTTTCAGCGAATAACACGTCATTGTTTAAAACCAAACAGATATATTTGAAATATTCTTTAATCAGTTATAATGAGGACAGCAGGGAGGTAATTTGAATGTACATAAGACACCCATTACATATACTAGAAGTACGTGGAAATATAAATTGAATTATGTTTTCCTACTGATATTCCTTACGTGTTGGGATAGTCAGTCCACCCTTTCTTTTCAGTACTGTGTTTGTGAATGTTATTTATGAGGATGTGGAAAAGTACTGTAGTTTTAAAATAAGTGATAACTTTGCAGAAAAATACATATTTTTAAAAGGCATTGTACTATTTGTTATGTGACATTCTACTATATAAAAATTATACCTCAATAAGACACAGGTAAAAAAATCACAATTACTCATATTAATGTTGCTTCACATAGCTCTTTGCTTTTGGAAGCAGATATTCTGTGAGTGAATTATTCTGCACAGCCTTCTCATGTACGTTGTCAAGCCAATGCTGGATCAGTCTGATCTTTGGATGTCTTAAAATATGTCAAATGGCTAATTTCCATGTCTTGGGACTTCTTATAACTTAATAAAGATTGGATTTTAAATGTTTAAAATATCACAGTGGTGGTTTCACATTGCTATGAAATCCTTTTGTTGATTACAATTACTGCCCCTTTGAGTGAGAAACAATTTGATGGATGTGAAAAGGCACACTATTGCCTAAGTAACAGTCACTAAAATTGTATCAAGTATTTTTCCTTCAATCAGAAATGTCAACAAACTCCATAAGTACTATTTCACTTGAATTATTTATGTGGGTCCTCTTGAAATACAGGTGCAGATACAATCTACTGAGTAATTTTTGTGTGAACATAGTTTGTTGGTTTAGTTACTAAACATGAATCCTGGCTTCTGTTTTCCTATTTCACTAAATATCTAAGACCTATAACTAAAACATTGTTTGGAGTAACTTCAGGAAATTTTTAAAGATGCTTAAAAACAACAAAAACAAATGAACCAAAAGTTAAAAATCTCAATGCTTCAATGCTTTCTGTACCCATCTTTTTTCTTTCTAAGTCATTTGCATCTTTATTATCACCACAAAGTACACATCTCTTCCCTGATCTTAAGGTTTTTCTTCATAGAAAAGAAATGAACTGGTTTCCTAACCTCCAGTGCCCAGTGCTTTCGTTTGCTTAGTTTGGTCTTTGACAATAGTCAGAATTCATCTGTGCGTTGGCTACCTCACTTACATCCCAGCTCATGGATCTGCTCAGGCTTAGGCTCTGCCCACTCCACTCCCTCTCATTTCAAAACTTTCCAATTGTCTCTGTGTCTCTAAATTTGCCTGGAAAAACTTAGATACTTCCTCTTTCAGGTCTGAACTCTGCAGATCACTCATCCTTGGTGATATGGGTTCTATTTACCACCATGATGTATGGCTAGATCCTCATCATTAAATTTACTCTTGGTCATTTCAGGGAGAGTGCCATCAGCAGACAGAATTCTGTATGCTCTTTACTTTATTAGAAGGCAGAATAATAGCATTACCTTGAGGAATATAATTCACATAAAATTAAATGTATTGTGTTGTTATTGTGTACCAGGCACCAGGCTCAGGAACTAAGTAGCAAATCCAAGTTGAGCCATGTGTCCTGATCTCAGAGACCTGACAATACACTGTGGCTCCCATGTTTCTAAGCCAATAACCTTCATTTTATAATGAATATTTCCCATGCACAAATCTTGTCAATTCTAATAAGAAGGACAGAATGTAATATGTTTGCTGCAATGAACATATGCAAAGTTATTCACTGGTGAGACAAAGGATGGAAAAGAATAGTTATTTACTCTGATGGTGAACGCTTATGTAAGAATTCCTGATAGCCATGTCCAAGAGGCCATGCAAGGCTCTGAATAATAATCCCCCAAATACGTGTGTGTGCAGGTGTGTACAAATGTGTTTATCACAATGACAGAAGCTAAATGCTACCAGCTGAGTGTGTGGGGAAGGGCTTGGGTAGACAGAGCTGTGGAAGACAGCTTCATCCTGTTTCTGAAGTACCTGCTTTTGACAACTCTCTAACTTCTATAATATGCTACAGTGTAGAAAATGCTAATGTTCTTTTCTTCCTCTGCATCTTCCCCTCATTGAATTGCATTTCCTACAGGCTTCCTCTTGGTCATCCACAAGAAAGAACTACATTAAAGATAAAAATGTAGTATATCAGTTTAAAGGAGTGATGATGAACAGGATGTATTGTGGAGTTAGGGGTCATTCTTGTCTGGGGAAGCTATAGATGGAGGCCCTGATATTGGTTCAGGAAAGATGCCACCATCACTCAGGGCTCCCTGTCAGCTTTGGACACATTGTGAATCCCTGATGCTGTCTCAGTACTTTGCCCTGCATGCCATTGTGTCTCAAGGGCAGACCCAGGCAGGAGAGAGGAGTGTCTGGAGTCAGTAATATGAAAGATAAGTTTGTGCTTGGTGTCACAGACCAAGAAATGATAGCTCAATATCAATCATTGCAGACAATTGCCAAAGAACTGGATGTTCATATGTAGAAGATAGATTATCCATTATGAGGCAAATCTATCATAAACAGGACCCCAACACTCACCACCCGAGAGCTGAATAAGCATCATATCTCCAAGAGCAAATAAGTTCAAACAGATGTGTTTGTCAAGATGAAATTGGATTGACCTTGAAGTGCCTTGTACTATGTAGCAACTAGAAAACAGAGACATTTAGAGCTTAGCCGTCATAAACGGGCAGGACTCTTTTGCAATTGTAGTGAAGGTTTTGTCATTTTCAACCTATTTTGTCTGTATGGTATATAATGCATTATATGTATATACACACACACACACAAAGAGAGAACCTAAAATGAATACATAATGTTGAATCACAGTTCTTGAGATCCATGCAGACCTCAGTGGTTATTACTTATCTATTGGTCCTAATCCTGCTCATAACAGCTTTCCTCGGGACTAAACTACAGATTTCCTTGTCTTGGTCATTGTGTTAGTAATTGTATGCATTCCTTGGAAATGCTGTAACCAAGTTCTACAAACTAGGTGACTAGGTGACAAAGACACCATATCATAGTTTCCCAGGCCAAGTGTCCGAAATGGAAGTGTAAGTGTGGCCATGATCCTCCGTGTCCTAGTTACATCCCTTGGTTAACAAATACTGTGACTAGAAAATTACAAGAGGAGAGGTTTTCTTTGGCTTGCCCCCCCAGGTCACAGTCAAGCAGGAATTTGAAGCAGACACCATGAAGGAACATTGCTTGCTGGCTTTCTTGGGCTCATGCCTATTAGCTAGCTTTCTTAGGCCAGGACCACCTACACAGGGATTGATGCCACCTGCCATGGCCTGGGCCCTTCTACAATAAAGATCACAAGTAGGAGGGACTCTTTTGCCGTTGTTGTGAAGGATTGGTAGTTTTCAATCATATTAATCACTGATGTATGTGTGCATATGTATATATGGACATGTATACCGTGCATATATAATATAATAATTCCTCATAGACAATTTAATAGGCCAATTTGATCTAAGCAATTCCTCAATGGCTGCTTTCCTCTCAGATGACTCTAGGCTGTGCCAAGTTGACAAAGCTAACTAGGAAACCTGTTAAAAAAAACAGTTCCTTGTTTTTTCTTAGCTCATAGTGATTTCAATCATCTTTGACATTCCATGTATTAGGAAACACCACTTCGATTTTTTCTGGTATCTTTACATGGCCTCTCAGCACACTCTCTCTCTCTCTCTCTCTCTCTCTCTCTCTCTCTCTCTCTCTCTCTCTCTCTCTCTCTCTGTGTGTGTGTGTGTGTGTGTATGCATGTACATGTACAAGTGTCTTCTCTTCTAAGGACACTGGTTATCAAGTATAAGAGTCCATTCTCTTCTAGTATGACCTCGTCCTAGTTAATTATGTCTATAAAGAGCTTACTTACAAATAAGGTTACATTGTTAGGAACTGGGCCTTAGGATTTTAACATACATTAAGGGGTGGGTGCACAATTCAGTATACCTCATTCATCTTGGCCTGAAATATTGGAATCACTGGGGTGACTTGGAAGGTGGCCACATTTCTAAACTACTAGTCACACACTCAAATCCCACTTTCACAGAAGAAATGAAATTTAGGCATACACACCATGGATTTCTAAATGACCAAGTCAGAACATGAATAAACTATTCACATATCTTTGTAAAATGCCATACTCTTGATTTCTTCTTTAATCATGGTGATAACAATGCTGCTCCCCTGAACTTTCATTGGAACACAGTATTTTCAACTTAATCAAAAGCTCTTCAGAAAATACTCTATTCTGAAACCTACAGATAGTATTTAGTGGGACTTTTGTTTTTGAAATAACTCTGGTAGCGATATCATCTGGGTAGATAAGCAATGATAAAGAGGTTAAGTATATCTGTAAGTGTAAAGAACACACAAACGCAAAGGCATGTGCGGTTTTACCTAACAAAGTGAAATGGTCTATGCAGTGGGTTCTTTCAGAAACGCAGATAGGATGGCTTGGAATAAGACAAATAGAGGGTCAATGCCACTGATTTGAATAATGTTATTTTAGCTACATGGAGCACATGTGCAAATACCACATTATAAAATAAATGTTGAGGAGTTCCATCTATATTGCATCATATCCTGATAGCTATGCCCCTTAGAGTTCTTTTTAGCTCTACTCAGAAAGAGCTGTGAATTATTAACAGGAAATAATAAAATGAATACAAGAAATCAACTTTATAGTCCTGAATATATAACATAGTGACATAACCACTTTCCATATGATTGAAACTATTCACAACTGCTATCATGAAAAAAATGCATGCAAGTTGGAAGAAGTTCCCCAAATGAGCCCATTAGTCAGACATTTTTTTTTTGTTTTTTTTGTTTTTTTTGTTTTTTTTGTTTTTCGAGACAGGGTTTCTCTGTGTAGCTTTGCGCCTTTCCTGGAACTCACTTGGTAGCCCAGGCTGGCCTCGAACTCACAGAGATCCGCCTGCCTCTGCCTCCCGAGTGCTGGGATTAAAGGCGTGCGCCACCACCGCCCGGCTCTAGTCAGACATTTTGATAGGGATAAATACCTGAAAGAAAAGTATTAAATGAGGGACAATTTGTTTGGTTACATAGTTGAGAGGTTTTAGTTCACTGTAGTGTGGAAGGTGCAGATGAGCACAGCAGCTCATGTCTCAGCAGCCAGGAAGCAACAAAAAGAGAACACCGCTGAAGCTGTTGTTTTCTTCCTCCATTTTATTTTTATCTAAGAGAGCAACCAATGGGATGGGGTTGCCTACATTCAGGTAGAGTGCTCCCCCTTTGTCAGGCTTCCTGCTGTCAAACTCAGAGGTGTGCTTCACCAATCTCCTAGGTGATTCTTACTCCAAACAATTCAACAATCATGATGAACCATAACAAGAAAGAACATGAGGGCTATTAGCATAAGAAATCAGTGGGGAATCCTGACACATGCCCTCAAGAATGCAGAGTTTACAGCTGTTACAGCTGTGTGTGTAAAATGAAAGGAGAATTGGAGTTCTGCTTCATGTGAACTATGACAAGGGACCTCCACTCAATCCATAGTTGCACTTTCCAGACCATTTGCTGCTCTACTCTCTCCTGTAAATGAAGGAGGAAACTTTAGTTACCTGTCCAAAAGCAGGTTGAGCATCCTTAGTCTGAAAATCCAAAACTCTAATACTTCTTAGAGCTGACATTAACTACATTTAGAAAAGTCTACAGCTGAACTTACGTGATGATTCACAGTCAGAACACAGGTATACAGCTGAAAAAGATATCTTAGCAGTGACGAGCACCTGTTGCTCTTCCAGAGGACCTGAACTGAGTTCTGAGCATTCAAGTTAAGTGGCTCACACCTGCTATAACTCCAGCATAGCTCGAGCTCTAAGAGATCTTATGCCCTCTTCTGGCTCCCATGGACACCCACATACATGTGGCACACACACACACACACACACACACACACATAAATAAATTAAACAAAAACAGAGATGTAGTAAGTCTATCTTATGCCATTGCCTTGAGGCTATGTATATCAGATACATAAAAGGCATAAATGAATGACCTTGCATTTAAACTGAGGTGCCTTCTCCAAGACATCTTAATTGTATATATGTAAATAGTTCAAAACCTACAACACTCTAAAATCTGAAACCTTTTGGTCCCAAGCATTTTGAATAAAGGAATAGTTGATCTAGATAAAAAAGAAATGTGTTGAATAAACAGGAGTTTCAACTGCAGAAGTATAAATCAGGATACCACACCCATGAGGACAAATATTTACAGCCAGCCTGCAAAATTATCAGGATTGCAGGGCACCAATTTATATGTGCATACTAATGATCCTGAGCATGGCTTGATGCAATGAAGTAGCCCAGGAGAAAGTCAGCGATTTTCAGCCAGGAGAACTTGAAATTTATTGAGTGTAAATAGAAATTTTCATTTTTTTCTTATCGTGAGGCTGTCTAAAACTCTGCTTCAGAGTTATTTTTAAAAGCTATGAAAGGAGGCTATAATATGACCAAATTATTAAGATAATGGAATACCATGCAAAATATGCTAAAGAGAGTAAGTCATTTCCCAAATATCAGTGGTTGGCCACCAAACAATAAGACAGAGATAATTTTCAAGCAGAGAAGAGAAATTAAACACTTAAAGTCAGATGTTTCCGGCTTCAGAGAGTAAATGTTTAGAAGCTGAAAGATAAATAATGACCTTAGGAAACAGAGTAAGTTTTATGCAAAGCGCTTAGGTAATAAGGGAGAGGGTTTGAGGCAGAGGAGGCAGAGTGTCTCAAAGTGAGGGTCATCAGCCCACACCTAAGGTCATGGTCGTGTCATGTTTGCTAAGTTAAACATTTCTGGAAGCCATCCCAATTTCAGTGAGTCAGAATAGTGGTTCTCTGAACATTCAGTTAACCCTCTCATATGTACCCTGAAATTTAAAATGCAGTGCCTTCAATTCTGTAAAACAGAAAGAGAAGTTCAGAGGTGAGCGGGATGATTGATGTTAAAATAAAGAAGGTAGATAGGATGAAGCAGAATGAAAAACGCTTGGTTGTAACTGAAGGAGTTTATATGAATTTCTTTAAGGAGAAAGCATAAAGAGTGGAGTGCAAGTGCATGGACGCCTGATTCCAGTAGAGGAAATATGAGGTAAATGATTTACAACAGTGGTCTTCAACCCTCCTAATGCTGCAATCCTTTAATGCAGTTCCTCATAGTGTGGTAACCCCCAAACATAAAATTACTTCATTGCTACTTCATAACTATAATTTTTCTGCTGTTGAGAATCATAATGTAAATATCTGATGTGTGACCCCCATGAAAGGGTCATTTGACCGCCAAATGGATCACGACCCACAGATTGAGAATCAGTGATTTAGAGGCACATGCTTATAGTTCAATCAGGAAGGTAGCAAGTTAGAGCTCCTGAAGGATGACCATATCTTGAGATGAACCCTTGTAACTGAATATTTCTTGAGCAAAATTTGGTGTGCAAGTTTTAATTGCAACTAGAGAAAAGATGATAGGTTGTAAACAGATAATGAAAACCAGTGTCTTGTAGAGAGAAGGCACCAGAAATTAGTTATCAGTGAGATACGTTATAAGGTGTGGTTGAGCCTTGGAGGTTAATTTAGTCATTTTGTGGACATCTCTGATGTATGTACTTGATAAAAACCTACATGGCTCCTGTCAGTCACTACATTTGATTTCAATATGGTCAAGAGATGCAAGAAACAAGAGGTATGTATGTGTGGTTGTTGCTGGCATAACAATGGGAGTTGTGCAGTTAATATTTTAATAAGTAACAAAACTGTAAAGTAACAAGAAAATGTAGTATCATGAATAAATAAATCAACAACATAGATATTTATTGTCATTATCACTGCATGACCATATGAGTTATATGTGTGGCAACACAATAGTTGTGCTAACAGCAGCATTATTCCAAACAGCTGAACCATGTATTGTACTACTCTGATTTTATTGTTGGCACTGGTGGTATTTTCAGATAGGGTCTCAGGTCTCCTGGGTTACCTAGAAATCATTGTGTGGCCAAAGATGACCTTGTACTTCTGGTCATCCTGCTTCCATCTGAGGCCAAGTGCCAGGACTACAGACATGTACCACCATGCCTAGTTATTATACCCTGCTGAGAAACAAACCTAGGGCTTTGCGCATGACAAGCAAACATTCTAGCAACTGAGCCACACTTTGAGCCCCTGTATACAGTGTTATGTAACTATTACGTCACTGGGCAAGAGCAACTTTTTCACTCCATTATAATTCTATGGGCTGTAGTAGGGGACATTGGCTAAAAGTATGATTAGATGGAAGAGGACTATATTTACAGATACACTGCAGCAATTCCTAAGAGATGTGATATTTATTAGAATTCAGAAACATCCATCGGGTATAGATTATATACCAACAGCTTTGTTGTAGACTTAGGATAGTACCTTATTCCTTTTCTGCAGAAATGTCTATTTGAGAATGAGTAGACATTCAAGAGAAAAAAGTCTTCTTGTTGTAGTTTAGATCCTGAATGTCTTCAAGGGCACACTGAGAGCTTGCTCCCCCAGCCTGGGCTGTTGGGAGGCAATAGAACACTAGGACCTCTGCATATTGGAGACAGTTGTGTAGCTGGGTCTGTTTGAGGGGCCCCTGGCATGTGATCAGGATCCTGGTGCATGAGCTGGCTTTCTGGATCCCATTACCTACGGTCGGACACCTTGCTCACCATTGATGCAGTGGAGAGGGGCTTGGTCCTGCCTCAGCTGAATGTACCAGGCTCAGGTGTCGCGCGCCCCCATCCCCACCCCCACCCCACCCCCCGCCATGGGAGAACTTACCCTGTTGGAAGAGGGGATGAGGGGTGAGTCGAGGGCAAGGTGGGAAGGGAGAAGCAGGAGGAGGGATGAGAGCGGGATCTGTAGTTGGTATGTAAAATGAATTTTAAAAAAAATTTTAAAAATGTAAAAAAAAAATTGCATCACCAGGCAGGAGACAGAAAGTCCTACTGCAGATCTTTCCTCCTTTTCTCATTAAATCCACAGTCTCACGGGGTCAAGAGTCTCTTCTCATAGGCTCCTTTAACCTCCATCAAGTCCCAATGGTCTAACCCCCAAATACTGTAATAGCATGGAATTTCTGCCAACATGAGTCTTGATCTGGACATTTAAAATGCAGCAAGTACTTTATAAATCATCTCACTATACCCTATAGCAGCATAACTGAAATTATCATTAAACAGTGCTGGCCAGGCAAAAGGTGATGACTGAGATGATTATGAAAATACATAACTTTGAAATAGGATCTAAATGAAATAAAATGCTACAAAGAAGCCCAAAAGCCCACGCTCCCCTGCCCTTTTCTAAATTTAAAAGCATGCAGATGTGAAATAATGCTTAGTAAAAGAAAATCATGCAGGGAGAAATTCCCTGCACAGTTGAAAAGCAACCTGCTCCAAGTGCTGCCCTAGTTTAGATATTTCTCACACAGATATTTGTGTGTCTGTGTGTGTGGTGTATGTGCTCACTTGGGTGTGTGCACATGCACATATGCTTCTAGAGGCCAGAGGTCGATGCCAGATGTTATCTCAGGTGACCTCCACCTTATGTTCTGAAACAGGATCTCTCACTGAACCAGAAGCTGATCAGTTTGGCTAGGTTGACTGACAGGCCAATGTGCTCCAGGGATTTGCCCGTCCCTGCCTCTCCAGTGCCGAGTTTGCCCTGCTGCGTCCTGTTTTTCATGTGGGTGATAGAGGATCCAGGCCCAGGTCCTCCCTCATGCTTCCCCAAGAGGTACTTTATCATCTGACATATCTTCCCACATGAAAATTTATTTTTTATCAAATAATGAACCTTTTGAATTATGTAGTCTCTTCTAAAATTCATTGCGCTCCAGCTTCTCCCAGGTGTGACTGGAGCATGAAACATGTAGCAAGAAATTGTATACTAGCACTAGCAGATGAAGAGGGAAGTGGTCATTTGATGCTGTTGAAATTCAGACAGGTGGGGGGAACAGATCCTGGCATATTCAAATTTCATCATGACCATGGTGTGGAGGCCAAGACTGAAAGGCAAGTGTCAGGGATTCTATTTCATATTAGGTCAAAGAAGATTGAGCCTTGACAGCTGAGGCAATTTTAGGCAAAGAAAGCACAAGTTGGGTAGTATTGAGCTGTTCAGTCAACAAATAGTAAGCAAATGCTTCCTGTGTGCCAGCAACTATTCTGTGCCTTAAGAAGTGAAATCCATAGCACTTGAATGGATTGGTTCTTGAACAATCAATAATGATCTGCCAGAGGAATAGGAGGGAAGTGGAGGTTCCCTTTGATTGCAAAGTTTGCAAGGGCTGATTAGAGTACATATAATTTTTAGTTGCTCATACATCAGAGGGAAACATTTTAAAGGCCCACACTGAAGAGCTCAAGGATGAAGCTTGCCAAGTAGATCAAACAGACCGAACCAAGGCCTCGATGTTCCAGGCTACAGGATATAGAGACAGCTTATCCAGTTCAGCACTATAGTCTCACCGGTTGTGATAGACATCAAGCTAATGTTTGCAATGAAACCCAGTAAGTAAGCATGTTGCTGCACATCTGTAATCCCAGCCCTTGGAAGTCCAAGGCAGGGAGATTCTGAATTCAAGGCCATTCTGGGCTAAACAGCAAGATCCTACCTTACAAAAACAAACAAAATGTAGTAACAATAATAAATAAGTAAATACAGATGCAGGTGGATCTCTGGGATTTTGAAGCCTGTCTGGTCTTCATAGTGAGTGGCAGGCCAGCCCGGAATACATAGTCAGACCCTGTCTCAAAACAAACAAGCATACAAACAAACAAGTAAACACATTAAAAATAAATATAAGCGCTATTACTTATTCAGTGATACCTCTTTTACTTATTAAGGATGTTTTTGAAAAAAAAGATTGAGGCTTTTCTGTAGCTCGAGTTTTCCTGCCTGGCCCACGGTCAGGGCAAATCTCTCTCACCTGCCAGTCCCACAGCACTCAAACCCAACCAAGTAAACACAGAGACTTATATTGGTTACAAACTGTATGGCCGTGGCAGGCTTCTTGCTAACTGTTCTTACAGCTTAAATTAATCCATTTCTATAAATCTATACCTTATCACGTGGCTCGTGGCTTACTGGCATCTTCACATGCTGTTTCTCATCGTGGCGGCTGGCAGTGTCTCTCTGACTCAGCCTTCTACTTCCCAGCTTTATTCTCCTCCTTGTCCCGCCTATCCTTCCTGCCTGGCCACTGGCCAATCAGTGATTTATTTATTGACCAATCAGAACACACTTGACATACAGACCATCCCACAGCACTTTTCATTTTTGGATTTTAAATTCTAGTTCTATAAAATCAATAATTTAGTGTTAGATATGTAAACCTGTAAAGTACACTTCATAGTTTTGATCATCATTATTATTTA
Source organism: Peromyscus eremicus (assembly GCF_949786415.1). NCBI lineage: Eukaryota > Metazoa > Chordata > Mammalia > Rodentia > Cricetidae > Peromyscus > Peromyscus eremicus. The sequence goes on from NC_081435.1 coordinate 6,560,928, forward strand.
TTGATTTTGAATTGTTACTTTTATTTGGTAATTTCACACATGATTACAGTATCCTTAAGTCATATCCGTCCTTCCTGCCCCACTCCACTGCTTTCCATACATCACTTCTTACACCCCCCCTCTCCACTTCATGCCTTCTCCTCTCTTTTGAATCAAGTTTCCTAATTTATACAGTGTCTTATTATTTGGGATGAGAATTTGATGCTGTTCCAAGATGCCCATTGTCTGTGTGTGTTAAAGACTGTGCATGGGTTTGTCAGATTGAGTGACAAGACTGGCTTAATGGAAATATTCCTTCCCTTCTGCATCACTATACAGTATTACTTCAGCCCTCACTGCAAATGTGTGTTCCACATCAACTGCTGCTTATGGAAAGAAATAATTTGCATTAAACCCAGCATTTCATTATTCTTCCTCTTCTAAGGCCATAAAGCAGGTGTTTAGTCAAAAGGAGACATTGTCAAGTTCAGATTTTTCTTGTCTCTTAATTTGCAATTTACACATGCCTACTAATAACTCATTCATTTTTATGCTAATAGAACTAATGATTTTAAAACATTTGAAAACCAGTTGGAAGGCTAAGATTGGAAAGACTTGTTTGTCTATTTCCATTCAATTTCTAGCTAACAGTATTTGGATGGCCTCCTTAAGGTTGTGGTCGACTATTCCTTCCAGCAAAATCATAAATTAGCTTTTTCCAAACCCACTGCCTTTAGGATACCTTAAGGATTGATTTTTTTTTTGGATCTTTTCTTCCCTTGAGTCTTCTTTAGTGTTACCATAGAATCTGGTCTTTTTGTGCTTTTCCTAATCCATACCTATTATTTACCAGCAACAAAAAACAGTAGCAAAGGCTCATCAGTAGTTCGAAGGATTTATTCTTCTTGTGCCTGACAATGGTATGCAAGGTTAGAGTCAATCACAAACACATCCAAGAGACAACGGCTAACCTAAACACTAGATGATTTATAAGACTGAATGTCACTTCAGGGTAAAGTTATCCTGCTGGTTATATTGAGTCTAATATAAAACACACGGGGCAAATAGTCTATACATTTCCCATCCCTTCTACAAAGTTCAAGGCCACCCTAAACCCAATGGCAAAGCAAGTTCTAGAAAAGTGAATGAGGAGAAGTCCTTTAGTTACCGTGGCACAAACATCTGTAAAGTGCTGTGAGAGAAGGAGTTGACAGGGCTGGTTGGAAGACCTTTTGGCTATCACCAAGATCAGACAGTGGTTACGCTTCTGGTCTCTTTCCAACTATGGGGTTTCTCTGCTCCTGAAAATGGAGCAGGATTCATTAAAGACTGAGTCTCTAATGTCAAAAGAATGACCAAGTCAGAAGCCAAGAGTGTTTAGCCAGACATCAGAATTGGGCAGGTTGATCTCTCTGAGGGCCTTGGAAAGATGGAACTCATGGGTTATTTTGCTGAAATAACTTTCATGACCTTTTTTTTAGGTTTATGATGGTAACTGTACTTTAGCCAAGTGTTCAAGAATAACACAGCCTTGTTGATCATTCTCTGTTTTCCTATGCATCTGTGATAGAAAACTCCCCATTTTAAGTGTTTCTTTGGTATTCCTTGCACAAAGGTCAAATATTCTGTGATCCAAATACGTAAGGCATATGTATGTTTTCCCTTTGTTCACCTTTTCATACGAGGTCAATCCTTTTGTGATCTACATAGACAAATCGTATTTGATGGGTAATGGAAAGCTAAGAAAGTAACATAGTGAGATAGTTACAAATGTGTAAATGAGATCACTCTCTGTGGTCCCATTCTACATAGAAAACCCAAAGATCTTATGTGACAATAAGACATTTGACCTGAGCTTGTACATGTAGGAATGGGAACCATTGGTTGTCTCAATCGTTCCTCTAGTGGTCTGTATTTTCAGACTTGCATCTAGATGACACACCAAAAAAAAAAAAATGCCAGACACCTGAATGCCAGAATTCAGGATGAAATGTTGAGTTTAGGGACATAGTAGTAAATATCAGTCAGCAATCAGAGTATCCAGGGGTATACCTTATGTCTTAGTACCACTTAACTGGTAGTTAGAGGACTTCTTTACCATCCTACACTACCATAGATAATCAGATACCAGGGATCTGTACAGAGACAAGAAACAGTTTACAGTGACAAAATGGAACTGAAAGTAGGAAAACCAAGTGTATATGGCAGGGTCTATAGTCTCTGTAACGATAAGACCAGAGACTTGGTGTAGAAAAGAGACTAGAAACCCAGAGATGGAGGAACTTCATGTAAGGCCAGTGACTGAAAAGACTGGAGTCCTCAGAGTAGCTTGAGCACTGTCTGCCAGTTATCTGTGAAATAAGAACTGGTCAGACAATGAGCTGCTTGGAACAGACTTGTTCCTTAAGAATTGCCAAACAGGAAAGGAGCAGAGGCAATGTCCATTCTTTCTTCTTCTTTAGCAACACCTTGTCACCTCTTTATTCACCACACAGTCTTACTAGCCACTCCTCTTCCCATTCCCATCAGAGCACTGTGTAATATTGGAATACCACGATCCTAGATTTCCTGTAGAGAACTCTAGTGTCATACCTGAATACCATGACCTTTGATTTCCCATGGAGAGCCCTAGGTAATACCTAAAGAAACACCTTATTAACAATTCTTTGATGTGCAATGACTGAGCCAGTGGGAAGGCCTTCTAAGCAGTGTTGCTTCAGTGCAATTGGTTTAGGAAAGAGGCATGGTTTAACATGTCCTCTAGAACTGTATGAATCCAGGGTCTGGAGCTGTAACAGCCTGAGACTGTCTGACTATTTTAATGTTTGTTGTCTATGCAAGCTCAATCAACACACGGAGTGTTGTGCTTGTTAAGGACAAGGCGATATCCATAAGGGGACTCTCAGGAAGAGCTCCCCCTTCCTGAAATGTTGAGTATGAGAGAAAAATCGAATGGGACAGGAGCAGAAAGGACCACTTGGGCTCTTCGCAATCTCAAAAATACAATATTGTTAGACTCTTAGCTTTCCAAGGCACTAAAATAGAAAATAAAGGCATAAGAGAGAGAAAGAGAGAGAGAGAGAGAGAGAGAGAGAGAGAGAGAGAGAGAGAGAGAGAGAGAGAGAGAGAGAGAGAGGAGAGGATTTACTGGAGTACATGCATGGCCCTAGTTCTCATTGTCTCTACCAAATGGATCAGGAAAGGAGATAATTCAGTGCACACATGGCTATCACAGGCAATGTTAACCTGAGCAGTCTGTGCATGCTGGAAAATGTGTAGCCAGTCACTGTACTTGACAGGAACCTTGACAGAATTAGTTAACAATGCTCTACCCCTGTGCAATGAGCTTTTCCGTGAAAAATCTCATTACTCTAGCCAAGACACTACGTCATCAGAAACTTATTGAAGCAAATTTTGAACCTTAAAAGGATATGTTTAATTGAACATAGAAACATGAACCTTTAAAAAGGAGTGTGGAATTGAAAGAGATTTGTTGAGTATGCACTTCTGTTTTGGCTTTTTTGTTTGAATTATATGACGTACAGATAGGCAGATATATGGATAGATAGATACATACATATGTAATAGATACATAGATGGATGATAGATATATGATATATCTATCACATAAATGATAAGTAGACAGGTGATAGGAGACATTTTTATTATAAGTTTGTATGGTTTTAAATATCAATTCATATAAAAAACTTTTAAAGCACAGGACAAAGAATAATACTCACTTTAAAACATTATTTCCTTTTATAATTTTCATCTATGTATATGGTGTGCATGCATGTATTCATGTTTGTACGTGTGTGGGCACACACATGTGTGGTAGGTGGAGACCTAAGGTTGGTGTCAGGAATTGTCCACCATAATTGTGTCACATTCTTTGAGTCACGGTCTCTCAATCAAACTCAGAGCTGGCAAACATTTCCAGTCTCTCACCAGCTTGCTTTCGGGATACCTCTTCTTTGCCTTTTGAAGCTGGAACTCACATAAGTTCTGTGGATCCAAACTTTGGTTTCCCTTCTTTACGGCAAGTACTATAACCACTAAGCAATCCTCCCAGTCCTAAAATATTCCTTTTAGTATGGGGAAAGGATGAGAAGTCTAAGGGAGTTTGTTTCAATACCATCTGCCATTATTTATTTCCTAGTCCTTTGTAAAAAAGCAGCTCTCCCATTTAGATCTATATCTACGGAAACGATAACCTGAAGCAAATATCTCCTCGAAATTATCAGTTACAGGAGACAGCAGAACCTTCCTATAAATTGTTTTTTGGCATGTCTTGTTAAATCACCTTTACAAAAAATTCCCCAAGAGTCTTAAATTTTGTTGAAACGTTGTCAAATTTAGAATGTGCCAACCAGTGGGTAGCGTGCTTCATCGGAGTATGGTTGGAGAATATTTGGAAGGAGGCAGAAATACTCAGATAAACACACTTGGTAAAGGCAGGCCTGGAGCCAGCCTTCTTGAGAAATTGAACTCCAGGTTGAATTCATCGTCTTCAGCTCACTTGCCATCTGCAGAATTTTATGATGTCGCACAGGGATATTTGTGAGCCAGCTTCCTGCACTGGGCACTCGCTGCCTAGAGTGCAGTCTTCCAGGGTCTTTGGGAAGTGAAGCAATATTTCCTTCAGTTCTCACACCACGTCAAGGAGGTCCTGGCTCTGACAGAGAACTTTAAATTTCTTTTCTTGAGTCATAGAGAAGCTAAAATTGAGGGTTTGTTTTTTAGCTTGTTATGATGAGAAAAAAAAGTGTTTTCATTATGAATCTCTCACTAGTGTCCCCAAGAGGAAAATGAGGAAGTTGTATTTTGTATAAGGTATGTTGATCTCTGTCTCTCAGTTATGATTTTTTTTATCAGTAAGTCTTTAAGTAAATTTCCATAAAATATAATTTATTTTTATTTCTTAATTTAGCATACTTAAATGACGAGTTTTAAAGGGCATTTTTGTGATGTTTGCCATTTTACATTGTTCTTGTATGTTCATTAGGTGTTCATTCTTCTGCTTCATGTCAATGGCGTTCCATTTCTTTTTCCTTTCTCCCCTTTCTTAACATCTCTGTCCCTGCCTTCTTTCTTCTATCACTTTCTGCTTTCGTGGCCTGCGCACATGCCCACACACATATTAAATGCAGAGTCCCACGTGTGAGCAAACACATGTGGGACTCGTCTTTTCTGAGTCTGGATTATTTCACCTAACTCCAGCTCAGCCATTTCTCCCTAAAATGTCAAGATCTCATTTTTCCTATATAGCTGATTAAAATTCTGATGTTTATATATGCCCAATGTTCATGGGCTGGGTGTAGTCTTTTTTAAATGCCTAGCCTCTTTTCAATTTCACTATAAAAACATAAAATAGAAGAAAGAAGGAACAGTAACCTTAGAGGCAAGGACAACATTGGAGGCAGAAAAACCAAGTAATCCTCAAGGGAAAATGTAGCCAAGGGAATCGAGTTGGGATACAGGGTATCCTCTTTAAATGGCCTTCATCCATGGCTAGGCTTCAAGTCAGTTAAGGTTTGAGTTAGAGCAGTGAGAGTTTCTTCTTTGCTGCTGTATAAAGCACTATTTGGAAGTAAAATACGACTTAGCCATTGACCTAAAGAGGTCAAATGATTGAAATTAGCTTCAATCCCTTTTCGAAGGGCATTTCACACATAAGTTGTCAATAAGGTAACTATTTGATGGAAGCATTTACATTCACAATTAAACTTCACCTAATGTATAATCAGCTTTTGACTCTTCTACCTTCATGGATCAGACAGAGATAGGACCATGGGGTTGGAAAATTAAGATGTAATAAGGTCATGTAAAAAAAAAAATAGCTGTGCCTGTGTTACTCTTTCTTAATGGATGTAAGAAATTGTCTGCATGGAAGTTTCTTTATCTCTAAAAACTCACAAGCTTCAATAGAAACCAGTAGCTTCCAGATGGATCATTTGACTTGATTTTTGCAAAAATTGTTCAGTTACGTTTCCAGCTAATGGAGATGTTGTGCCATTGGCTGCCTTTGCAAGCATATACCATCAGATAACTTCCTGCCTGAATTCACTTAAGGTGTAGGGCCCCTGGGGAAACCACAAACTTCTTTGCTTAATTTGGTCCCACTCTGAAGTATGGTCAGTAATTGATTCATTGATAACTTATTCAAGGTTAGTCTCTGCATGGCAGATGTGTGAGCTTCTGTTATTAGAAGCTAAGATGGCTTTGCTTCTTGCTTGAATCCACCATGGCAAGGCATACATTTTCACTTGTGTGTGCATGCCTGACTGTGCCCTGGATTACAAACAACTCTCCTGGCAGATCCTTACAATTTAGTGGGAGGTGATATCCCTGCCGAACTTCTCTACTCATCCTCCAACGTATTTTCTACAGAAAATTAAGGTCCTGAGATTTAAAACAAAAACAAACAAACAAACAAAACTATAGAAACTGGATTTTGTGTTTAGGGGAATGTGGCAAACCTAATCACAGATAATGCACAACAGACCTCTCTCCTGTAGTTCTCAACAGCTTCAATAAGGAAGTCAAGGAAGTGAATGAGTTTTCAGACTTGAGTCTGAGCTCAATCTCTTAGGAATTTTGACCTTAAGTAAGGTAGTGAATCTTTTTACTAGTGTACAGTGTATTGGGTTTCCTTATCATGCCTTTCCAGATAACATTTGTGTTTGTTGATTTTCTCCTGTACCTTCTTCTCCTCAGTCCTGCTCCCCAACCTGTACCCTGCCCCTCTCAGGAACCTTCTCTCTACCTTCATGCCATGTGTGTACCTTGTGTTTCTCCTCCTCGCTCCACACATCTTTCCCCCGTCTTCTGTCTAGTTGCATAGTTTATACTCACTTTCACACCCATTTGTGTATACCTACAATCATTACAAGATCTTCTCATGCATCATTTAATCTTTCTGTTTTAGTTTGCTTCCCGTTGCTGTGAGAAACAGCATGAAAGCGAGGAGCAAAGGGTTTCCTTGGCTTATGTGTCCAGGTCACAATCCAACACTGAGTGAAGTCAGCACAGGAGCTCAAGCAGGAACTGAAGCAGAAACCATGGAGGACTGTGGCTGACTGGCTTCCTACAGGGTTGGCTCTTTGGCTCATGTACATCCAGCTTTCTTTCTTTTCTTTTTACTTTATTATAGAGATTATAATATAATTACATAATTTCCCCCTTCCCTTCACTCTCTCCGAACTCTCCCATATATCCATTTACATTTCCTTTCAAATTTATGACCTCTTTTTTTCATCCTCTGTTGTTAAATGCTTATATGTATACGTGTATATATAAAACTTGTCCAGTCTGTATAATGGTACTTGTGTGTATGTTTTCAGAGCCGACCATTTGCTGTTGGATAACCAATTAGTGTACTATTTCCTGGGAAGTCTGCTTCTCCCATTCTCAGCATTTCTTAGTTGCCTGTAGTTCTTTTCGTAAGGATCAGGCCTCCTTGTCTTTCCCCATCCACTTTGTCATATCTGTTGTTGTCCTGGTTCAGCTCATGTTTAGTCAGTCATATTGGTGAAGCTTTATGGGTGTAACTTCTACCGTTACTAGGAGACACAATTTCATGGCAAACTCCCTGATCCTCTGGCTCTTACAATCCTGCTGTCCCCTCTATTGAAATGTTCTCTGAGCCTTAGGTACAGAATTTATTTTGTAGACATATCCATTGAGACTTGGGTCCCCAACTTTGTATTTGATGACTTGTGGTTTTCTGTAATGGTTTTTGTATGTTTTAAAGAGAAGTTTTCTTGATAAAGGGTGAGAACTAAACTTATCTGTGGTTATAAGGACAAATATTTCTTCAGCTCAGGGTTACCTAACTAGGGATGTGCTGCCCACAATGGACCGGGCCCTCCTTTATCATTTTGCAATCAAGAAAATGTCTCAGTAGACATGCCCACAGGCCAATCTGATCTGGGAAATATCTCAGTTTAGATTCCCTCTTCACGGATAATTCTAGGTTTGTATCAGTAAAAACTAGTCAGTATACTTTCCAATGATTGATTTACTTATCTATAAAATAAAGATACAAAGACTTACAGTGCAGAATTGGTCAGTGGTTTCACCAAACACTGAAAGCAGTGATGTTTGTCATTTATTTTGAAATCTATTTAGTATCACTGTCCTCCTACCTCCTCAGTGTTTAGGTTGTCTCTGACACACTGAAAATGTAGATGGCATTTTAATGTACACATGCAGCTGAAGGATTGCTGTTAGGTTTGAACTCTACTTAATCACTCTTCTCTTAGATGGCCCATTGAGTCACACAGCCAACCAACCACTGGGAAGGACCTGACTACTTCATTCCATTTTTTTATGTGACCTTAGTGTTATTTTCTGCTGGCCATTGATTTTCCTATTGGAATTTTATAGACCTTTAAATGGTCCCGCACTAATGACACCATCGTGCTTTAAAACATTGGAAAGGGAAAGTCCTGCTCTCTGTGGTCAGTACATACTGTTGCCGAGAGGAGGAATTTCAGCCTGCTCACTGCCCTTTGGTCTCACATTACAGTGATCTGAGTTGCCTGGATGGCTACTCAAGATCCATCAGGCTATCTGAGCTCTGAGTTCCCAGCCATTTACCATGTTTATTGTCACACCATCCATCTTCTTCAGAGCACTATAAATATCTCTGCAGAGGCCACTATCTTGGACATAGTTCAAGTGTTAGTTTCAGACCAAGGAGATCTTGGAGTAAATCACACCCTTTCTGCTCTTCAGAATCTTTCCAGCCTGTTCCATCAGAAAGCACATTTCTGGCATAGTGGGAACTTTTTTACAATTCTTCAAATGTTCCCCCGTAAGTATGTCCTTTGGAAAGGAGAAAGGAATGTGATTATCAATAGGAAATATGATTCATCTCATGGCTTCACCACCTCTCTTACAAACAAACATTGCAGTTGCAGGTTTACCATGAGTGGGTTCCAAAGCAGTGTCTCTTTTGGTCAGACATACTGAATTAGGTAAGGAGCATAAGGTTTAAACAGATCCAATTCTTTTCTATTAGGCATACATGATGTCAAAGGTGGGTCACCCCTTATTCTGTGACAGGAACAGGGTGTTGTTAGTGAGTGTATGGAGCAGGTGGTTATTGCTTCTAAGCATACAGCTTGTGTCAGTCACAAAGTGTTGAATTCCTAACACATGTCAAGCTTATAAGCCACGCTCCATCAAGTAGCACAGTCTCACTCTATCCTGTTTCTTGTCTATTAACTGAAGAACCAAAGGATGAATGAGGAATTTAAGGCAACAGACAAATCATAGTGCATACCTCAAATGCTACAGGAACTACAAATTCTGTCACTTAGTAGGCATTCATAAAATTTTGGCTCCCAATTCATTTAGATAACCCTATGACATCCCATAGGGTTGCTGGAAATGCAGACAATACGAAAAGATCGTATCTTGAAGCACACTTTAAATAAAAGCTGCTGTTACTATTACTTCTATAGTTAAAAGTGGCAAAAACTGTGCCTGAATCTTGGCGAGAACAATGCTGTCACTATTGGCATCTGGAGAAAAATTTAAGTGGTGATTTCAGTGCCCTGTACTGTGAAATTATTTAGGGTAAAGACTGAAAAGTCATTCTAACCAACAGAAGTGGCTGGCTACCAAAACGCCTGCCCTTAATTCATATTTCTGGTCAAGACTCCATCTTAATTTAGGCATGCTTCTATGTGGAGCTCCTTTAACTACCTGAACTGTAAATGACATATGATGTGTCCGGCATCACCAAAATTTCCCCTCAGCAGACACTCAACCTGTCATTGAAGGAATCAGCGTCCTGAAAATAAATGCATCGAGTGAATGATTTTATCATAGACAGAGAAGAAACTATGAATGAGCAAAACTGTAATTCCATGTGATGATTATTTTCATAAAACAAATTCCTAAATATTGGCTTGCATTGTAAAGTAAACAGATAAACAGTTTTACAATGACCTGAAGGTTTGGATAGAGAGAATAAATAAATTATTGACACACAAGGAGTAGACAATTCTCCATCCACAGTTGAGCTTTTCATTCTTTGTAGAGCAGATGGTCCAAATAAAGCAGCCAAAAATAACAGGTGGGCTTTATTGCATTAAGCCACACAAAACAGTGAATGTCTACAGTGCAAATCATATTCAAAACAACAAGCCTGAAAATAACTTCTGAAAATATTTTATATTGATGGAACACTTTTGTCCACCTTAACTGATACCAAGGGAGAGACCAATGTGCATGAGAACACATTTAGGGACAACACAGGAGACTCAGATTGAAGGAAACATCTGCTCTTTGTGGAAATGCTTTAACACAGGACTGTTAAGCCATGTTCATAGACTGGTATGGATAGCATCACCTCTCCTGGGGCCAAAGTCTGTGTCTGAGTCATTGCTGCTGTCAGTCTGGTGATCATGCATGTCCTACAGTTATCTGGCTACCATCTGGAAAGCAACTGCAAAGAACTCAGATGCACAGCTCCCCCTTTGGTTTTCAAAGACAGAACTCCAAAATTCAAACTACAGTCCAATAATTCCAAATAATACCACTACAATATGGTTCATATTCATTTTATAGGTCATGTCAAAATATGTCATTGTAACTCAAGTCTGAGACAGAGTAGAGGTAAGACAACATCTTCCTTGGTCAGGATTTTGAGGGGCATTTCTGCTTGTGTAATTAAATTCATGTAATAATTTTCTTAGAGTTTTAAAATAAAGCAATGTTTCCTTATCTCTGTTCCACAATCCCCTCACTTTCCCAGGATAACAAGTGGTAAGATTTTAAAGAGGAATTTTCATTATTTCAGAATCTACACAGATACATGAGCATAGAAAAAGACTCAAAACATTAAGCTCACAAAAGATTCAAGAATCTTTTACATTTATGAGACATATTCACCATTCTTGGCTAATTTATAATCATAGGCACTTTTATGAATATAAAGTATTGATTATTTTAATTAGCCCATGACTATCTATAACATGCTGAGTATTGGTTTATATTTTCCTAATATAGCTTCAATATTTTATGGTTTTCCAGATTCAGATGTAAGTGTAAATTATATATATTATATATTCATATTTGTATATATGTGGAATTGTGTCTTCACTTAGAGCTTGTAACTTGCTTTAAAATAATTCCACATCACCCTCAACTTCTTCATTATTAAACACAGAAAACAATTTTATACTATGTAATGACTCTGAACTTCTTTAGACATGTTCTAGGTGATTTAACTGTTTTCATTCAAAGTATTGACATTTATTACTTAATTGTCTAAAATAGACTACAATAAATTCAGGTGTTTGTATATACATTCACTTATGCAACTATACAAGCATTTCTACATGACTTCTAGTCCCCAAAAGACAATAATTACATGACTGTTTCGATTTTCATTTCAATACTGAATTAATGGCTGTGTGATAAGGAAGGCAAGTTATACACACAGAGGGAAAACAAGACTGTCTGTGAATGTGTTGATGGCAACATTCTACCCCTAATGACAGTGGGTGATATCTGCAAAGTTCTAAGGTAGAGACAACAATTTATACTTCCCAAGGTGTCTTACAGCAAAATCTACAGAGGTATGCATGAAGTTAGAAAATTCGCCAACATTTTTTAACTTCTTTATTGACTCTTTGGGAGTCATGCACCCCAATTCTGTTCACCTCCCAGTCCCCCCATATCTTCCCTTCATCCCTGCCATGCCCCCCACATAAGGAAACAAATCAAATTAAACAAGCAAATGCAAAAGCAAAAGCAAAAACAAAGACAAAACCAAACCCACAACAACAGAAAAATCTCTTTGCTTCTCCTTTTTTCCTTCTTCTCCAACACCTCTTTATTCATCAGGTGGCAATGGACTTCGCCAAGAATTTAAGGACAAAAGTATTCTTGAATAGAAGGAATACGAGCCACACAAGACATGAAACTTCGAAAAACATGGAATATGGATAAAGCATGATAAAGACACAGCCTATAAGTGATGGGTTGATTTAAACACAGAATTGTGAGAACTGCAGTTGGAAATCAAAATGAAAATAGACCTGGTTGTCCATTCCAGTCACACAGATCGCAGACTCTGGGGCTGCTTTCCAGAGACAGACCACTCCTCTTGGCCCATTTCCCACTCTCTGGGACTCACCTGATCCTAGAATTTCTTGCTATCACAGATCATGTAGACACCACATGTGGAACAAACCAAGGTAGGCTACCTAACTTCTACCTTCCCTTCCTCACAACCATTCTGGTCACCCAAGTCCCACGACTGTTTACCAATAAAAGCTTCCTCTTGTCTGCCTGGCTCCTTCCCTCTGAGACTTGTCAGGTCCAAGCCTGATCCCCCATCAAGTACCTTCCAGCCATCGCTCTTGACTGGCAGGAACCTTGCCAGCTGCTTGACTGGCACCTTCTTATTGTCCTGTCTAGAATTGGGACCCTGGACTACTCCACAATGCCAGAACAAACTTGTTCTAAGCCTCCTAACCAAAGTGCTGAAGTTTCCTACTATAGAAGAGAAGCTGAAGACCAGGATAGAACCTAACCCAGAGAAAATCAAGATCCCAACACTACTATGAATTAGTCTCATCCTGAACATTGTAAACACCTCCACGGAAAAAGAAAAGGAGACTTGAACAAAACTGAGAAAACAACAAAACCAAGCAAGCAAACAAACAAACAAACAACATCTCAACCAAAAAACTAAGCCCAGATGCTCAAATCCCAGAGCAGAAATAAAAACAACATGAAAAACCCAAATAGCATCTCTCCTCTAAGCATGCAAATTCCATAGTAAGGACCTCTAATGAAAATGACATGGAAGAACTTCCCAAGAATTCAAAGGAATGATTATAACTATTGTCAAGCAACTCGCAGAAGACAAAGACAAAGAGATGAGTTAAATACTGTGATATTTAATCCAACATATGAAAATACTCTTCACAAAGTAGAAACATGATATTTAAAACTTTCTAATGTTACAATGTAAAGGATTATTAATGATTGTTGTTTAAAGAGATCATTATTCAGTTTTACTTGTTTATTTTTCTTAATTTTTATTATTTTAATTTAAATATAAATACAGCAGGATAACATTTTATTCTATGACCCAATATTTTTTTGTCCAGATTCATTATATGATATTCACTGCTGATTGATTCAGCTAATTGAGCTGCAGTAGAAATTAATATAGTTTTAAAAACATTTAAAATACCTTTCTGAGCTACTTAACTTTATCTACATTTTGATCGTCTAGTAATTTTATATAACAAAGATTTTCATAGATTCAATTCTAATAAAGTGGGAGATAAATGGAAAAACAGACCAGTTTCTGTCTACTTTTTGTAACACCACAATTCAACAACTGACTTCAAAATCAGTTCAATATTGATCACAAAATATTATTCCACTAACTTTCACTATAGTTGACATTTTCATCAAGATATTGTAATAGACTCATCTTGGAAATTAAATTTTACAAGATCAAACTTTTTATATGCATTTACCCTAGGAATCTTTTAATAGCAATCCCAAGTTTTGCCATTATAGCCTAAATTCCTTCCCTGGGAGAGATGTAAATAACATCTACCCTCATCCCCAGAGTCCCAATGCAAACCAAAGTACAATTCCACCAAAGTTCACCTGAAGAAACCAATGCATTTACTAGGCTTACACATAGATCAATGGACAAAATGTTACAGGTAGAGCAAGTTTTTAAAGCAGTCTTGTTTGAAGATCTGTGCCCAGCATGGCTTATGACTTCCCATGGTTACATAGATGGATCCCACACATCCAGTCCTTCCCTGCCTATGTCCTCTAGCTCCTCCCTGAGGTCATGCACAGTTAGGGAAAAATTGCTGCGACTGCTTGGGAGTAGTGACTAGATACTTGGGTGAGGGTCCTACCGTACTCTAGCCTCCTTCTGTGAAGGAGAGCCAATAATCAACAAGCAGGCAGCGTTAGTCCACTGAAGATGGCGGCAGGTTTGTGGAGAGGATAGTCCTGTGCAACAGCCATGAGAAGTATATTTCTTTTCTTCTGTTCTAGATTGAACATTTCCATATCAAAGACAAAGCAGTACAATCAACAGAATATGAATAGCATTTTCTGTGTAGCTTTGCAATAACACAGGTGAATTTGTACACACATATTTTAATCAAAGAAATTGAACCCAACCACCTTTTCACATTTTTCAAAAGGCGTTTTAAACTAAAGTAATTCAATGCTCAGTGACAGCGTAGAAAAAATTGTGATACTAGAGTGTGAGTAGCCAGGTTGATCTGAGGCTGTAGCTGAAGTTAATACCATGATAAAGGCTAGACAATTATACAATTTCATTAATTCCAAAGGAAGTGCGTGTGTGTGTGTGTGTGTGTGTGTGTGTGTGTGTGTGTGTGTGTGTGATAGAGAGACAGAGAGATGGAGGGGGAAGGAGAGAATTTTGTTTCTGTTCCACAAAACCATTTAAAGCTCATTTATTGCCCCTCAATAGCTGACCGTGTGCCACAAACATAAGTTAACGGCGAAGACCTGACTATCACTTCCTGAGGTCATTAGCAATCTGGTTCATGCACTACCAAGTAATGGACTTAGCTCTCCTGACTTTCATTATTTCTCTTGGAGCCATGAAAGGCAGGAATGTTGGAAGTCACAACTCATGACATGGGGTCTCTGAGTTGTCAGGAGATATAATTTCAGGGCTGACGATGAAAAACTATCCAGTCTCCTGTTTCTTTCAAAGAGTTTTATGTCTCTGACATTGCCTATGGTAGGATATAGTCCTGTGAAACACATGCAATCCCATTTTCCCAGAAAAGGGGTTCTTAACTTAAAGGCTATAGATATAAAATTATTTTTAAATGTTTATAAAATTTCCACATTTTTATGTTTTTGTATATATAAGAATTATGGAAGAGAGGATACATGAATTATCTAGAAGTTGGTTTAAATATTTCAAGAGATAAATAATGAAGATGTACACAAACATTGTATCTACATTTAATATTATTGCTTTGAAACAACTTCGTATAAAATTTTGAGCTAAAGGGAAACTTTCCGACATATTGAAATAGAAAAGATAGACTTGCTTTGTAAGTTTTATAAACTTCATATTCTACTGGGGAACCTCCTAGACATAGCGTCATCATTATGTGCTCAGGTCCAGATAAGTCACTAGGGTGACTGTGACATGATCACAACATAGACAGTACAAGTGTGTCAGGTTCATTTTAACATGCAAAGTGATACCGTAGTATTACCCACAATCCTCGGGATCACTGGGACATCGACACACCTAAAGTTATGCTGTATTGAACAACAGGTCCCTGATTTGGAAGAGATCCTTGACGCTAACTTATGACTCTTTCCACTGTTGTTTTCGACACACAACAACTGGTTGCAAAGAACAACTTAAGTAAGAAAACAGGGGCATTTTTATGTCGATATGCATAAGAGATGATGAGAAAGTGTGTGATATGACTGTCTGTGTGACAGAGTGACAAAAACAACCACAAACAAACAAATATTTTTGACATTAGCGATACCCGACCTAGAGCAAGACTTATTTTATCATGCATAACCCTGTTAAGATGTAAATGTTCCCCAAAGAGCAAAAATTCAAATAATGAAAAGAACAAATTTAGTTATTTATTTTTGATGTAGTTCGGGAGAAATTGAGGACATGGAGGTGAGTGTTTGAATACGGGATGTATTACTTCAAGTGCATCTACTAACAGAGTATTACCAGATCATTTTAGGATGAGAATTTTTTTCACTGGGTTATATCTTGGCATTAGTTCAGTTCTAATGGGTTGGCTTTTTATTTATTATTGCTGTTATTAACATCATCATCATTATTATTGTTTTTATTGGTTTCCACTGTTTTATTTGTGTTTTTATTTTATTTTATATAGATGAGGTTTTTGTCTGCATGTATGTATGTTTGTGCATCAGGCACATGCCTGCTGTAGCCAGAAGACACTCAGATCCCCCAGAAGTGGAGTTACAGATGGTTGTGAGTTGCAGATGGTTGAGAATCGGATCTGCAAACCCTAAAAGAAAAGTAAGCACTCTTAGCCACTGAGCCATCTCCCCAGCCCCGATCTCTGTTTTCTTAATCAAGAAACTAGCAAAATGACCTAGAAAAAATGAGAAAGTGTTAATGTGAAATGTTTTTGTCTCCAGTTAATGTGGTCACTCTTATTCTTTCTTAATTATTCTTCCTGTGTCTCTAGGGAATAGATTACTCTCAGGATAAATTAAGTGAAACTTAAGCATGATTCATTTGTCACGATTCTCTAGAGGAACAGAACCAATATATATATAATGGAATTGGCTCCTTGGCAGTTGTGGAGACTGAAATGTCCCACCATCTGTTGCCTGCAAACCTGAGAACTAGGAAAGATGGAGGTATGATACGGTCCAACTCCAAAGGCTGAGAACTGTGTGACTGTGTGGTAGTGCTGTAGGAGGGGAGCTGAAGCTCTAAGTCAGTGATGGAAACTGAAAATCCAGGACTTCCTGTGTGAGGACATGAATACACACACACACACACACACACACACACACACACACACACACACACACACACAGAGAGAGACAGAGACAGACAGACAGACAGACAGAGAAGACAGACAGAGATAGAGATAAAATAGAAACCAACTTCCTGAACATGGTGACTGATATCTGTCCACACCTGTGAGCATGAGTTTTCCTTGTTGAATCTATGGATTCAAATGCTAATCTCATCCTTATGAACACACTGGTAAATATCTGTACATCTTTTAGCCTAGCCAAGTTGACACATTGCCTATCTCACGCTAGATGAAGCTTGAAGAAGCAAGGCTAAGAGAAAGATCTTAGAATCTTACTGAGATTGACTTACAATCCTTAACCTTTCAGTTGATAGACAGTTTTACAAATGTTCAGCGGAAGAATTGGTCCCTCCCCCAAATACAATTTAATATGACAGAAAACTTTAAGTAAAATTTTGAAAGGTTTGTGAGTTACTTCAAAACTAAGCACGGATGATTAATTGTTCTCAACCTTCCTAATGCTGTGACCCTTTAATATAGTTCCTCATGTTGTGCTGACCCCCAACCATAAAATTATTTTAGATGCTACTTCACAACTGTAATTTTGGTACTGTTATGAACAATAATGTAAATACATGATATGCAGGATATCTGATATGTGGCCGCTGTGAAAGTGTTGTTCAACCCCTAAGGGACAAAACCTACAGGTTGAGAACCACTGGGTTAAAATCTACAGGATTCATATTGAAAAGTGTTGTACTAGATTCCATTATTCATAAATGTAGGCACATAGATCCTTTTATTGTCATAATCTTGGTACCAAATAATATGCCTGAGTACATGGTAGGAAATCCTAGGTAAATATATTAACTAAGCTAATAGTTTATTGTTTTCTAGAATGTGACTACTATTAAATGCAGACCCCATTTTAAGGTCAAGGAACAAACCTGCTATTGGGAAGTTGTCTTAGTTAGGGTTTCTATTGCTGCAACAGAACACTATAACCCAAAGCAAGTTGAGGAGGAAATGGTTTATTCATCTTATGCTTCCACATTGCTGTTCATCACCAAAGGAAGTCAGGACATAAACTCAGGAAAGAGCAGGAACCTGGAGGCAGGAACTGATGCAGAGGCCATGGAGGAATGCTGCTTACTAGCTTCCTTCTCATGGCTTGCTCAGCCTGCTTTCTTATAGAACCCAGAACCACCAACAATAGGCTGGGCCCTCCCCATTGATCACTAATTGAGAAAATGCCATACGTCTGGATCTCATGGGGGCATTTCCTCAACTGGGGCTCCTTCCTCCTGGATGAATCTAGCTTGGGTCATGTTGACACACCAAACCAGCCAATATAGAAGTCATTTCCCCACATCACTCAGTGTTTCTGCACAGTCCAGAAACTTTGAATAAGGACCCTCTAGAAGCACATCTGAGAAGCTAGAGATCATGTCTCCTAAAGGCAGATACTCTTTGAGCCCCTCAAGTCCCCCTTCTCTCTTCCAGACACATCCGCTTACAGTCCGGGTAGCGACCATACTCTCTTTTCATGGAGAACACTTGTTTCCACTGCAGGATAAGGATCTCCCACTTTTGTGGGGAAAGAGTTGCACTTCTGTAAGTTTTCAGGCTCATAATTTTTCTGTGGTGACATCAGGGAATAGTCAATATCCGAGCTGACCTGAGATCAATGAAAATTATCTTGAAATCAGGATTGTGACAGTATTTTTAGAGCAATTTACTTCTTAACTTTTACCCTTTATTCATGTAGGATTTTCTTCATTGTTTCATTTGTTGTGTTATTGTTGAATATGCTACAACAGTCACACAATGGCTGTGCATTGGAATATGGAATTCACATTTCTTGAATATCACAACGCATTTACAATCACTGACCTAATATCCTCAGAAAATTTGAAATGTAAAATGTACTAATTTTAGTGATATGTCATACCCAGTAATAAGTATTAAATTTTATACCCATTAATAAATATTAAATTTTATTTTGGGGTTCATAGTACTACATATGAATTCCCTCTTATAGAGTAGGCCTCAAATCCCATCAGAGAGCAATTGATTATCCCTGTAAAAGTCATATCCCTTTTGTACCACTAGTCACATCTTGCCTAACAAGTTGATGTTTTAGTTGCTACGTTCACATCTGAGCAAGACCATTTATGCCCATCCTCTGGTGGTCTGTATAACACCTTTAGGCATTATGAAAGCTGTCCAGAGAAGAGGAAGCTCCCAGCTCAACTGCAGCTTGATTTCTCTAGCCATTGCAAATGAGGTGGTAGTGTCTCCAGCAATAGGATCTTAGCAAATAGCTCTGTCAATCTTACTGAACCTGGGGCTCACCCACTCAGCCAGACTGATTGGCCAGCAAGCTTCAGGGATACACTTGTTCACATTGCACCATGGATTTGTCCATAGGTGCTGGGGATCAGACTCAGATTCTCATGCTGTGTGCTTTATTGAGCCATATTCCAAGGCCTTAATTTCACATTTCATGAATCCAAGTCTTGTGGTTCTTGCCAGCATTTTATAAACATATGTCAAAGTTCATGATTTGTATATCCATCTAGAGAAAGACTGGTCCTTTTAAAATTCAGGCCTGACAAATGAAGAAGGCTCAGTAGGATACATTGGTAGACCTCCTTTATCATTTAAAACCATTGCAGTAAGCTAGTTAATGGTTTATAAACATCTTGGTCAAATGCTGTGTATCTTTTGTGGAAGAGTCCATTTACTCTAGATGGAGCTTGGTGACAGGCTACAGGAGTCTAATTGATGAATCCATGAGGACACTTGGGTTGCTTGCATCTCAAGCAATGGAGGCCTCAAAATCATCTGTATCATCAAAAGTTCTACTCCAGCATTGGGTTCCTCATGAGAGTTGTACCTCTAGAGCCTCTTGCCCAACTTGTAGAGAATTCTATAGATGGTAGTCTTTTTTCCAGCAATTGTTGATTGCTAGTAATCACCTTGGCAAGGGACTTTGGGAGTCCTATAGTTTTCTGAGCTTCCTGAGTCTTATAAGGTTTTTGTTGTTGTTTTGATTTGGTTTGGTTTAGGGTTTATAATTTTTTTCATTATCATGAGCCTTCCTCCATGCTCCAGGAAGGAAAGTTTCAGTTCAGAAGAAATAGCTATGCAACAGTGAGCTTGTACTTCTATAACATAATACCACTATAGCACTGATCAGGTGGCATAAACAGTGAAAATTCACTTTTTATAGTTCTGGAAGCTAGGTAGTCTAAGATTAAGGACTTGGTAGGTCCAGTGTTAGGTGAATACTCTTTCTGGCCTTGTGTGCCTGAGAGAGAGAAAGAAGAGAGAAGAAGGAAAGAGAAGAGAAGGAGTCATCAGTGGTGGTTTGAATAAGAATGCCTCCCATAGCCTCATATATTTAAATGCTTAGTTATTAGGGAGTGGCACTACTTGATGGGGATTAGGAGGTGTGGCTTTGTT